>NW_026057579.1:33892689-34192689 GCF_023721935.1 Panthera uncia
CCCCCCCCCCCCCCCCCCCGTACTCATTCCGCTTCATAAACATAAAGTATTGCTTACCGAGAGCCTGAGTTTTCTTTCCTAATCCCGTGCCCCAGAAGGAGCCACAGCTGATGGCCTGGTGTGTGATGGGCCGGACTTCTGTTTCCAGGCAGATATGAACCTTTAAAGATATATGTAGATCTCTACACGCAGAGAACTTTTTATTTATCCAGAACGAGTACCTATAAGCAGATGATTATAGTGATGCTTGTGAAAGTCAAAGATTGCCAGTAGCCTTAATAGGGGTTCGGTTCGATCTGTGATAGAGCCTTCCAGAGAATTACTGTTTGTCTGGTAGAAAAAGGGCTCTGCACGCACAGCCGTGAGAGCTGTTTACAACATGTCATTAAACGTAAAAACCGAAGGACAGATTGTCGGCATCATGCGGACACGGCGTCCTGGGCAGCTTCACATGGAAGCGTATCCGGCTTGGGCAGCCGTGGCAGACACAGTCCAGAATCCCCTGGGCCGACTTGACAGCACGGTCGGTGGCTGGATGTCTGTGGCCCAAGCTGCCTGTGACACCGGGACACCTCCAGAGAGCCCTGGGCTCCCCTCCCCCCGGAAGTTACTCGCTGCCGTGTGCCAGAGAAGTCCTGTGGAAAGTGCTCGGCGGGCAGGGGCGGGGAGGGGCCGAGGGCAGGGGAGACCGTGGTGATCCCCAACTTGAACTGAACCCTCCCTGGAGGGCAGCGCCTCAGAACTGTTCCAGGGATCGATCACACTGAGTCACCTCATTTGCACACAGGCAGAAACCCAGGCCCGGAGGGGGAAAGTGCTGTGTCTGAGGTCACACAGCAGGGCTGTGGTGGGGCTCAGCAGGCTCCCCAGAAGCACTCTGGGTGTGACTCTGGCGTCTGTGCTGGGGTGGGGTGGAGGGGGCTGCCGCAGGTCTCTTCTAGCCTTCCGTGGCATCTCCTCAACTTTCCTCTTCCTCTCCCTTCTCCCTCCTGTCTGCACCCCCCTCAATGTGGTCTACATACCCCCTTGTCAGAGCTGAGGAAACTGGGGCAACTTGTTGGGGAAATCGGGGCAAGCAGATCCTGGGTGAGAATCTGGTTTGATGCCCCTTGGATGTTCCTGGTGTGTGCTTTGTGCCTGTGTGTGTGCGTATGGGTGTGTGTGTGCACATGTGTATGTATGTGCGTGTGCGCGCGTTTGTCCATATGTGTGTGCGTGTGTATAATGCTTTTACATGTGTGCTGTGTGCACGGGTGTGAGTGCCCATATATGTGTGCGTGTATGGTGTGGGTGGTACATGCCTGTGTGTGTGCTGTGTGCATCTGCGTAAATGTGAACGTGCATGAGTATGTGCACACACGCATGCTGCGTGTTAGAGGAGACAGGGTGACTCCCAGCCACAGCAGTGTTGGAAGTGACCCCGGAGAAGGGGCAGCCCCGGGCCGCCGCATCACCCTTCCTGCAGGCTTCCACGGGAGTCGTGTCTCCAGAGCCCGTCCCTCCCGGCAGAGCCTGGGGCTCCGGGTGAAGAGAGGCGCACGCTCAGAAATAGTAAACCACTGTTTTCTTGCCGGCTGTTTGCCCTTATTAATTCAGGTAGCAATTACCCATTGCGAATATTTGGCGACTAATTAGTTTTTCCTGTGGAGAAGGCAGAATGAGGGATGGTTTGCTCTGACCCGATCCACTTTCTGGGTTTCCTGAGGAGGGGGCTGGAGGGACGGAAGGAGGGAAGGGACAGAGGCTGAGAGAAACCTGCCCGGCGCCTGGGATGCCCCTTTGGCTGTTGGGTCTTTGCTGCAAGTCTACAGTGTGATAAAAATAACCCACCCAGTTTTGGTTTTGTTCTTGCTTTCATGTTGCCTGGCCCATTTCCCCTGCGGGTGCCGCTCCTGGCAGTTTGCCTGGTGATGTATCCGTGGTGTCAGAGCAAGAGTTCGAGGCCGCTTGCTAAGCCGGCGTCACCCCCTTTGGGAGTTGTGCCCCCTGAATCCACCAGGGGACCAGGGACCCTGCGTGCAGGGACGGCACGCCTGCTGAGAGGAGGGGCACCGTTGTGGAGGCTGGGAGGCCGAGAGGTGCACCTTTCGGGGGGACAGGTTGGGAAAGACAGCCACGTGTCCTGTCTGCCTGAGCTTAGCTGTGAGTTGACTTGGAGGTTGCCTGTAGTCAACATCTGGCCTTGGTTCATTTCGCCTTTTTAGTTCTTGAACTTTTTGTTCCTGGGGAATCGTCATCAGGGCCTGTATTGCTTGTGTGTGCGTGTGTGTGTTTTTTAAAGTTTATTTATTTATTTTGAGAGAGAGAGAGAGAGCATGCATGCAAGCTGGGGAGGGGCAGAGAGAGAGAGGGAGACACAGAATCCGAAGCAGGCTCCAGGCTCCGAGCTGCCAGCACAGAGCCGGACGCGGGGCTCAAACTCACGAACCGTGAGATCATGATCTGAGCAGGAAATCAAGAGTCGGATGCTTAACTGACTGAGCCACCCGGGCGCCCCAGGCCCTCTCTTGTTCTTCGAGGCACCTCTCAGAAAGAGTTCCAGTAGGCAGGAGGGTTTGTAAGTCAAGTCGGAGCAGCCTCCTGAAATGGAGCACGTGATGGGCATGAGTCTAGTTTGGGGAGGTGGTAAGTAGGTAAGTCAAACAAATATTGCTATACCTTCTCTGGGGACTGGGGAACCATGGCACCCAGACTGTGCGGGGGGAGGGGGGCGGGACACAGATCTGGGCACTGCAGCCCAGCTCACCAGAATGGGGAAGTGGGGGGCTTCCTCTGAGCCCCTCATGTGCTCGCTGCCTGCAGGGACACGCGTGGATCCACGAGGTCCTGGCTCTCCATCCAGCACTGTTGTGCTTTGTGTCCCTGAAGGGCACTCTCTACCCGCCTCCCATTTCAAATGAAAATTTCTGACCGGGATCGGAAGGCCTCCCGGCCACCTTCTTCCTGCAGCCGTGTCGTGGGGCCTGGTCTTGGCCGGGCCTGCCACCCTACTTCCTCGTTCTCAGCGGCCACCTAGGGCGGGCATCAGCACTTACGGCCCGTCACCGGCTGGCTGCACCGGCCCCGCCCCCGCACAGCTGCAGAGGCCTCCTCCAGCCCCACCGTGCCCCTGACCGCTCCGCACGTGCTTGTCTGTCTGTCTGACACAGCTGGGCCGGCTCTGCTGATGCAGGAATTTGGCTCTGGTCATTTGCACAGTTGCACGGCCGCCTCACAGCTTTCTGTAGTTCAAGGCCACAGACCTTGTCTTCTGCTGTGTGGGGTTTCCCCGGAGTGCCAAGGCTTGTGCTCTGTGGCAGAGGGCGGCTGACGCCCGGCGACCCATGCGGGCTGGTTTCCCCAAACTGTGGTGGCTCCGGTTCCTGCTCAGGGAAAGTGCCAGGGCCTCGGAGTCAGGTTTGGCTCTGTGTCCCGCTTCTTCCAGTTAGGTGCGACCTTGGGCAGCTTACGTAATCTGTTTGAGCACCGCCTCCCTTGTGATGCCTGTGTCTGTGGTGTGTGCTACCCGCATAGTTGGCATCAGAAGGAGCCGGACGCTCAGAGTTCCCGGTGAGCAGCCTGGACAGGTGGCCCTGCGGGCTCCCTTTAATTCCCCAGGAGCCTGTGGGGAACAGGCCATGGCCCCCTCCTCCCTGAGGCCCAGGCCGGGAGTTGGGAGCGCCCTGTGGGAATGGGTCCGCTTATAGCCGAGGGTAGGGAGACTCCCAGATGGGTTCCAGGTTATCCGAGGGGTGACGTTTAAATAAGCTCCCGCACCGAACCGTGTTTCCAGGCGGGGATGTGAAGCGGCTCGGGGCCCAGTCCAGCTGTCCCGATGGCCACAGACGGGTTTCCTCCAAGGCGTGAAGCTTCCTACACAATCCCTTCAGCTGTCTTGGGAAATGCAAAACACCAGGTGCAGGACTGTCGGTTAGAGTTTCCATTTACATTACCTGGGGCTTTTCTGCTCAGCTTCCCCCACCCCCCTCCTGCAGCTAGGACTTCGCTGTTCCCAGGCCAAAGCCACCTGAGGAATGTGCCAGTCAGCTGGGCTGCTTACAGCGGGCGAGGTACCTTCCACAGGGACTTTTGACCCCGAGAGTCTGGGCGGCACAACGGCTTTGGAGGCGGGGATCCTTGGTCCAGATCTCTCTCATTACCTGGGCGGGCTTGGGACAGCCATCTGAGCGTGGAGACTGTAATGCTTCCTTGGGGGCCGGGTGAGGCTGAGGTAAGCTAAGGAACAGAGACGTTTTGGCACAGGGCTTCATAAGTGACAGCTGATAGTATATTAACAGCAGCCACCCATGCCAGGCTTCCCAAACGTCAGCTCTGCGGAGTGCCTGAGAGCATCCCTCCTTCAGAGGGCGCAGCGATCTTAGAAAGCATGATTGCCCCCATTTTACTGATGGGGAAACTGAGGCACAGAGAAGAGAAGTAACGTGCCCAAGTTCACAGAGCTGGTAATAGGCAGAAGCCCACATGTGCACCCAGGGAGTCGGGCTCCAGGGCCCGTGGGGTCCCCATTCCTCTGTCCATGCAAGATGTCACCACGCTTGGAGGCTGCTGGCCAGTTTGAGCCTGGTTGAGATTCTCTCTCTCTCTCTGCCCCTCCCCGCTCGCACACTTGTGGTCTCTCTCAAAAGAAATAAATAAACATTAAAGCAAACTTAAAGAAGTTGTTTTCAACATTTTTTTTACATTTCTTTTTTTTCTAGAGAGAGAGAGCGGAGGAGAGGGGGCCTAGGGAGCCTGACATGGAGCTTGATCCCGTAAGTGATTGAGTGATCTTCTCACAGTATCATTTCACCTTTCCCAGAACATCATATAGTTGGAGTTCTGCAGCACATGGTCTTTGCAGAGTGGATTATTTCACCCAGAAACATGCATTTACGTTTCTTCCACATCTTTTCATGGCTCGCAGCTCATTTCTTTTCGGTGCTGAATAATATTCCGGTGTCTGGAGCGTATTTATCCATAAGCGCAGCTACCGAAGGACGTCTTGCTCGCTCCCGAGCTTTGGCTCTTAGGAATAAAGCTGCTATGCACGTCATGTGCAGCTTCTCATGTGGATATGCTTCCAGCTCGTTGGGGGCAAACACCGAGAAGCACAACCGCTGGGTCACAAGGTAACGGTCTGGTTTTGTAAGGGGCCACCCGGCTGTCTCCCAGAGTGGCCGCTCCCCTCTGCACGCCCTCCAGTGAGCGTTCCTGCTTCTCCTCGCCCTGGCCCAGCGGGCGGTGTCCTCGGGGCTCCGGGGTTTGGTCCTTCTGGTCAGCGTGCAGTGGGGTCTCCTTTCAGTTCCAATGGATGTTAGCTTTCATTTCTAACCTTACCTAGGTTCCCCTGCTGTTTCTTTTTATGCTTTGCTTATTCAACAAACCTTTCCGGAGGAACTTTTCCTTTGAAGTGGGTGGGTTAATGGGCACGACTCAGTCCTTTCTCATTGCCTGTTAGAATCTGCATTGTGCCTTGTGTGGGTGCGTGTTGCATGGGTGATACCTAATTATAAGGATGTATCGGTGAAAGGGCTCTGCAAACAGGGTTCTGGCAGAGGTACTGGGGGCGGTTGGGGACATGAATCACTGCAGCATTTACCTGCTCCTTGAGAGTCCAGGCAGGGACCCCTCCTGCCTGTTCTCTGCTTGTTGTCAGCCCTGCAAAGTGCCTGAGCCCGGGGGGGGGGGGGGGGACACCCAGGAAATGTTTGTTGAATGAAGAAGAGGAAATCAAAGAAGGCTTCCTGGAGGAGGTGGCCCTTAAGCTGAGGCTGAAACGGAATTCTTGTTTCATGAGGGCGAGCAGAGGGGAGATGGCAGGGGCCAGACTCAGAGACGTGGAAGGTGCACACAGCTTGCAGATCGTAATCAAGCAAGAGGTCTGGTTGGGCTTTGTTTTGTCACAAGCTATGTGTTTGGGGCAAGCGAGTTCCTGGAAGAAAGTAATAAAGATCCATCTGTTTGTTCAATAAACATTTACTCGCCATATACCCTGTCTGAGGCTTGCGGAAGGCTGACACGAAGCTGTGGGCAGCGCTGGCAGGCGAGTGGGGGAGCCAGTGGGGCTCCCATGGTGTCCTGGGCGCTGGGTGGGAGTCATGCAGGGAGAGGGCGTAGGAGGAGGGCGTCGGGCCAGGGTCAGAAAGGAGGGCGCCCTGTGGGAGCGAGTGTCAGAGAGGGAGGGACAGGCGCAGCAAGGAAGCTGGGGATGCAGGAGCCTCAGTGTGGGTGCCCTTGGGAGGGCCCTGGACGTGCCACGTGGAGGTTGGCAGGCGTGCAACGTTTTCAGGGCAGTGTGCTCATGTCTCACTGAGCTAGGAACTGCTTGGTAAAAGTGCAGATCCTTGGTTTCGACCTTGGTGCAGAATGCAGAGATTTTGACCCCATGGGCCCAGGCATGTGCATTTTCATTTTGTGGGCATGTTTTTGGCACCCCAGGAAATTCCGATTCTGCTGACCCTTCGACAGAGCAGAAATGCCTCTCTCAGGGCCTCGGGAACCCCTGCAGCACAAACCCATTAAGGTGCCTAACCTTGCCGCTTCTGCGGGGGCCTGAGGCTTGTGTCTGGACTGCCTGTTCTGCTGTCAGCTGGCCCCTGGGGACACATGGTCCCGGAGGCCACGTGCAGGGACATCATATCGGGGCCTGATTTCCCTCCTTGGTCAGGTGACAATCTGACAGCTCATCTTGATTTCATCTCATTTCACATGTTGCCTGTTCAAGAAGCAATTTCAGGTGGCTTATAAGGCATAAAATACATGAATATGGCATAAATTAAAAGTGGAGAAAGATAGAAAAACAGGGGACGAAACAGAGTGAAGAATAATGACGCTCAGTTATCGGGCGTCACTTCCCTGAAACCTGTTCTAATTTCTTGCAGGGTTTATGGCTACTTTGCGGGCCGTGTGGAGGATTAGGGTTTAAGCTGCCAGTGCTCCTTCCGCTGCAAAAAGCCTCGAGTCTCTATAGAAGCTAAAGCCACCAAATCCGTACTTGATTTGTTTAATGAAATGTGCTTCTTAGCAGGCGCGCGATGTCGAGCGAGTATTGTCTGGCGGTGAGAAAGTCTGGATGCCCGGCCCGCAGTGCCGAGCGCTGCCAGTGACTTTTTTGTGCCGGTGAATGCGGGGTCCCGCGGCTGCTCGCTAAGCCGGCCCTGAATGCACAGCAGCTGGCTGCAGGGCCGCTGGGCTCTGTCCCTGACCCAGGGGGTTCCCAGGTCCCGGAGACTCAGGCCTCGGGTCAGCTGTAGGCGGCCACCCCACACTCCGGGGCCTTCCGGGAGCCAGCGGGACAGTGGGCCCCCATCTTTAGGGTGTTGGGTTCTAGGGGAAGCATCTGTGATAACATTTGCTTCATGGAGAGAGAAACCCCTGGTCCAGTAGCGTTAAAAGCCTCCACTCTTCTGTGATCTCCGTACTGCAGACCTGCCCTCCCCCCCAATTTGCTTTTGTGTTCCTGGTGGTAAGAATACACTTGTGAGTGAATGAACCTCCAGGCTGAGAAGGTCAAGCAAGCTAAGCTGGATCCGCCAGAGCAACAGCAACCTCCCTGTCCCAGCCTCTCCAAGGAGGGCGGGGCCATGCTGTGTTGTCTCTGAGGAGGGCGGGGCCATGCTGTGTTGTCTCCAAGGAGGGCGGGGCCATGCTGTGTTGTCTCCAAGGAGGGCGGGGCCATGCTGTGTTGTCTCCGAGGAGGGCGGGGCCATGTGTGGTTACCTGCCCAAACATAGGATTTTTTTCTTTTCTTTTTCTTTTTTTTTTTTTTTTTTTTTTTAGGTTTGTTTATTTTGAGAAAGTGAGTGAGGGACCAGGGGAGGGGCAGAGAGAGCGAGGGAGAGAGAGAGGATCCCAAGCAGGCTCCTTGCTGTCAGCGCAGAGCCCAACCCAGGGCTCGAACTTACCAACTGTGAGATCACGACCTGAGCCGAAACCGATGATGGGCCCTCAACCGACTCGGCGCCCTGAAACATAGGATTTCTGAGATCTGTGGTAATTTCAGTCAATGTTCTCGGAATAGAGAAGTTGATTCTTTAATCCAGTGATCTTTCTTGTCTCCCCTTCTTGAATTTCCTCAGGAGCGCTATGCCAGTGCAGCATCTGCACCGTGTGTGTGTGTGTGTGTGGGGTCGCGACTTTCTCTGCAGAGTAATGATTAAGCAAAACCAAAGGGCAGTCTTCTGTAAGGGCGCTGTTGACAAATATTTCGGTTACATAACCGTGAACTGAGGTTGCAAAGTGTTGTATCCCTAGGTCCTTAACTCACCCCTCCCGCCACTGGCTCGGGAGCTGGGCCTGGTCCCCTGGTTGACACCACCTTGTCCACAGGGGTGGCTTCTCTCCTGGGACATAGTCTTCACCCCTTCCCTCTACGCTCCCTCCTAGTGTGGCTTTTCCGGGGCTCTTCATGCGGGTTCCTGCTGCAGCGTCCTGAGGCCCTGGTGCTTTGGCTCATCTTGGCTGGTGAGAGCCTTTGGCTGTAGGGAGGAGCGTGCGTGCGGGTGTCCAGCCCAGGGCTCATCATCTTGGCCCGCGAGGCTCCTGGCTGCCAGTGGGGAGGATGAGGCAGGGCTTAGGTTGGGCTGCTGGTGCAGTGCCCACAGGGGGGCCCCAGGCATGTGGCCTCAGGAAGTGTCCCCTCTGTGCAGCCCAGGGCTTTGGATGAACAGGGGCAGGTGAAGCAGTGGAAGAAGAAGGGTGCTTGGCGGGTGAACACTGGGGCTGCTTTCCAGGCTGGGGATCTATGGGTTGTGTGGGCGGGGAGAAGCAGGGGCCGGGAAAAGCGAGGGGCTGGTAGAGGCGGGGGGGCCAGGAGAAGTGGGGGGCCGGGAGAGGTGGGGGCAGGGTTGGGCTCGCCTGGGTGGCAGTCACCGTGGGTCCCAGATGGGTCACCAGGGAAGCGTGATGGGAGCTCAGTCCTCCGTGGGGTAGGAGCTGGTCTTACAGCCTCAGATGGCAGGTGGTTGGCAGAGGCCCAGACCAGGCTGGTGGGTGACCTGGAGGGAGCATTTAGCGGGGCACAGGGCTGGGACGTAACCCTCCCTCCCTCCTTCTCTCCTGTCCCTCCTTCCCTCACTTACTCATCGCCCACTCTGTGTGTCATGGCCTGGCGTTAGGCACCGGGGAGGTGGAGAATGTGGCACGGCCCACACTCAGGAGGTTTCTAGCCCCTGACTTCCTGGGGTAGGAGGGTCCGTAAACACCAGAGGGCCAGGCCCCAGAATTTCCAGCAGTCTGTGTGCCTCAGGAAACAAGGATTAGGGGTGTTTCTGTAGTAGCTTCTAGCAAAGAGTGACACCCCCTGATCTGGGTCCCGCCTCAGCCCTTGCTGTGTCAGGACCCCGGCTCGGGAGAGGAAGTGACCTGCCCCTGGCCCAGGCAGCGTGCCCCAGTCTTTCACAGAGCCAACCTGCTGCCCATGTAGACGGGATACTGACACGGAGAACATTCTAGAGGATCTGTAAGAGAGGACTCTGGGTGTCAATGGGGCTTTAGTCAATGTGATCTAAATTATGAGGCATAATTAGATGTATTAGGTTAACTGTATAGAATTACTGTTTTTACAGGGCAAAGATGGTCAAATACGGTTTCATAGGGTCTGGCTAATGGTTGCAGGGAATATAAAGAGAACTCATATTGTATTTTAGAATATGTTAGTTGCCTCATTCTGACTGAGGCAGTGCCTCCAAGGATACCCGTTCGACAGTATTTCTCGAAGAGTAACCTGAGGATCTGTTTGGGGTTGGAGTTGGGGGGTCGGGCTTCGACAGTCAATGTTTGAAGGCATAGCCCCATATTCTCCTGGGTTTAGAGATGTCCTGTGACTTGTTAGTTCATTAGCCACGAGTATATTCAGCCTCTGTTCCAGTCTGTGTGATATACTTTAGTATCTTTTGGGATAAGCAGTGTTTACCGTCTGCTTTGGAATGTTATTCCTTTTTTGCCTCTATATTAGGGTTTTCCAGAGAAGCAGAATCAGTTAATGTGTGTGTATATTTATCTGTCTGTGTCTATGTCTGTGTCTATCTCTACCTGTATCTCTCTCTCTCTCTCTCTCTCTCTCTCTCTCTCTCTCTCTCTCTGTATCTATCTGAAAGAGTGAGCAAGCAAGCAAGAAATTTTAAGGAATTGGCTTACATGATTAAGACTGGCAAGTCTGAAATCTGCAAGGTGGGCCATCAGACTGGAGACCCAGGGAAGAGCTGACGTTGTATTTCAAGGCCAAAGTCCCTCTGCTGGCAGATTTCCCTCTTGTTTGGGGAACATCAGTCTTTGTTCTATTCAGCCCTTCAACTGATTGGATGAGGCCCACCTACATTATGGAGGGCAATCTGCTTACTCAAAATTCACCAATTTAAATTTTTTTAAAATGTTTTTATTTAGTTTTGAAGGAGAGAGAGAGAGAGACAGAGCATGAGCAGGGGAGGAACAGAGAGAGAGGGAGACACAGAATCCGAAGCAGGCTCCAGGCTCTAAGCTGTCAGCACAGAGCCCGATGCGGGGCTCGAACCCACAAACTGTGAGATCATGACCTGAGCCAAAGCCGGACACTCAACCGACCGAGCCACCCAGGCGCTGCTCAAAATTCACCAATTTAAATGTTAATCTCATCTGAAAACATCCCTATAGGAACTTCCAGATTAATGTGTGACCACATATCTGGGCCCATCCAAACTGGAAAACAAATAACTATCACAGCACCTAAAATGACATCTTTCAAATAGCCAGAAGTTCCTTTGGTTCTAGAAGGCCGATATAATTAGTATATGCAAGGTAGGTTCTAGATCCCATGGGGTGACAGGAATGCTTAAAAATGATCAATAGATAGAAAGCCTGAGTTCTTTCTACCAATTAATTGGTAGGCATGGGATAGCCATTCTGTGCCCATCTTGGACAAGTGCACGCATTACATGGTTAATAACATATGTCAGAGTCTTCCTTATTGCAACTCAATTTTTTTGCCAAACCCACCCTTCCATCCTCTTCCCCTCCTTTCCTCCCCTCCCCTCCCTTCTCACTTCCTCCTTCCCTTCCTCCTTCCTTCCTTCCTTCCTTCCTTCCATATTTATTGGGCATCTAGCATATTCCAGGTACTAGGCCAGGCCCTGGGAGGTAGGGGCGGGGGGGTGGGTCAGGAATGAAGACATCCTACTATCAACAGTGGCTTAGAGCCTGAGAGGGGCTCCTGGTGTAGAGTTAGTTTCCCAAAGGTTTGAGCTCAGCCTTGGAAATCAAGTTCCTTTCCCTTTCTCCAGGGCTTCCTCAACAACATGAGGTCTTAACACGCAGCCTGCAATAGTCCTGGGTGGTCCTGGGGGGCAACACCGTGTCTTTCTTATAATGCGTCTTTTCTTCTAAACAGAGGGACCTTGCCCTCTTTCCCGAAAGGAGGGATGGAGGGCCAGCACCTCACCTGGCAGCTGGTTCGAAGTGCAGACCTCAGGTGCACTCACAGCAGCCTACCCAGGGAGCACCTGCATTTTAACAAGATCTTCAGGAGATTCTTGTGCACGAAAGCCTCACATGTGCTTTCCTAGTCCTCCTTTCCCTCAAAGACACAAAGTTCCCTTTAAGATCTGGAAGAAGTGAAGGTCTAGCCAATGGACTCGCTTCCTCGGGAAGATTCTCAACAAGTGCAAGAGGTGGAACTTTATTCTGAAACCAAGCAAAATAAAGCGTCCTCTTCTCAGGCTCCGACGGATGCCGACCGAGGCTCCCCCCGAGGGGGAGACGCTGTGTCTCTGCACCTGAGCTGTCCTCTGGAGGGAGCTGGGGCAAGATGCTTCACTTCTCCAAGACAGTTTTCCCTTCTGTAAAATGGGGATGAGAAAAAAGATCCTCCTTTCTGAGTTGTGGGGAAAGTTCACAGATCCACACGGGGTGGACGGTGTGTTGGGAGCCAGGTGTGGCTTATGATGTCACTGCAGTGGGGAGGGCTGGAGCCGGGCTCCTCATCGCTAAGTGGGGGTAATGCCTGCTGCATGGGCTGGCCCAAGGATTAAGAGGCTATGCACGCACGATGCCAGGGTGACAGCTATTATTTTCATAACAACTGGCTTGTGTAACTGCCCTGAGCGCATGGCAATCAGCCGTGGCTTCAGGGAGGCCCTGGTACCTGAATCATCCAAGGACAGGTGGGGGCAGGTGGAGGAAGAGGCCACTTTGGGCTGTGGCAGTGCCTTCTAGATCATTCACAGAGGCACGGTTTATCCCAGGGCACTCAGGCCTAGATTCCTGAGAGAATCCGTAAGAAGCACTGAAGTTGACATGACATGTTGCTAAGTAGATTTCTTTTAAAAGGTGTTCTCTCTCTGAGGTAATGACAGATGTGAGTGTTGCTATGGTGACAGGTTGTCTGTTTGGAAGTACACAGCACAACGGTTCAGGTGGCTTGCCTACAATTTATGGTCGTAGAATGTAAGCAAGGCCCCTTTTGGGAAATTTTACCAAGGGGTCTTCTCCTTCTGGGTTCTGGTTTCCAAAGCCGAGTTTATTTTGTGCCTTGGGTGACTGCGCAAGATGGGGAGACCATTGCATGTATTTAGAAGGACAGAATCTATGCACACCACACGGTTGAAAGTTCAGGGCTTTCCAGGAACTGAAGGTGATTGAAAAAAGTCCCACGTGGAGCTTAGAGCATCAAAGGGAAGCAGAATCTGCAGCGAGCCTCGAAGTTATTTTAATACGACAAGCGCTCGGGGAGTGCCCGCTGTGTGCTGAGGGTCCCATGGAGGTGGATGGTGGGTGATGAGGTACGAGTGAGCCGCGGTCCCTGCCCTTCAGAGGTCAGGGCAGAGAGCCCAATGCAGAGCGGACTGGGCTACAGGCTTCAAGTGCTATGGACACAGCTGGGTGTTTGGGGGCTGGGACCAGTCCCAGTGTGAGGGCCGTGGTCTGGGGACTGTAGCAGGATCTTGAAGGATGAGCAGGGTTCCTGCAGAGTCCATTTATACAGTTGCCTATCATTTCATCCTATGGAAACACAACATGTGTTTGTTTTTTTTGCGGGGGAGGGATCTCCTCTTCGAGGCTCACCTAGGCTGCTTCCAAATCATCTCTGTTATGAGCAGGGTGGTGGTGAGCACTGTCTATGCCTTTTGAGCAATACAGTTGAAATAGGAGATATGTGAGTATAGGCAGTGTGTTGTTTTGTTTTAAGAAAGCAGACTCCCACCCACAGCGTCTCATTCGGACGTGTCTGGGGTCTTGGAAGCTTGTCTACCCTACGCTCTCCTCCCAGTGGTCCTTGAGAGCTTGCTGGGAGGTCCATTGGTAGGAGGGGAGCACAGTCACTCATATACCCTTGCCCCAAGAATGGTCCTCCTGTGCTGGGGACGATCATCCTCTTCCACCGAGCACGTAGCTTCTGGAGGGACACACATGGGCAGAGGGGGACACCCGCCTAGCCAGCCAGATCAGCCAGATCAACTCTGGAGATCAATGGGGTGACAGATGTCGCAGCCAGAAAGCCCCAGTATCCTGTTCCAGAGAAGCGTACCCCCAGGTCTCCCCGTCTGCCAGGGCCTGGCCTGCCAATGTTTCACCTTGAGCAGACGCAAATCCTCGTCTTGGTGTTTTATGGCCTCTGCATCTGTTCTTTGATTTTTCTGTATTGTGTCTCTTTTGAATGAGAGGAAAAAATGCCCGTTTATGAGAACAGAAAAAAAACAAGTTTCAGGAAGTGCGGCTCATTTCTTGGTGTACCAATGAATGGCATCTCGTTGCTGTCCAGCAAGTGGTCTGCTGTGGTTTGTTCACCAGGACCGTGAGCTGTCACTGACACTGTCCCGGGAACTTTCTTCTCAGGCGCCGGCTCTAAGCTCATCCTCTTGGGTTATTCTCTAGTTGCTTCTATTCTCTTTTCCCGGCACAGCCCAGAAGGCAGCCACTCTCTCTAGAATCCAGAGCCTGCCCTGCTCTTCTTCTCCTACTGGATCTTCTGATCACAGATCCACTGATGGAGGAGGGAGACTGTCTGAGGACAGCCCCGCTCCAATGACGTCATTTCCTGCCTAGTATTCGGGACTCCTTTTGTTGGAATTACGAGAAACATGTGACACCTGTAAGGGGCTGCCTGGTACCTTTCCTGTGACAGTTTCCAGCAGGGATGGGACAGGGAAGGAAAGGAGATCGCCATCTGTGGGCCTCTATCAGACGTGGACCCTGGCCTAGGTACCCACGCACCAGCTAACAATTGGCTTTGACCTCACATCTGGGCTGTCTTGTGGCACTAAGTCGCAGACTTGCCAGCTGGCTTGTACGATGGCCGGTCAACTGTGTATAATCCCACAGATGTGGACCCAGCAGAACCACCCAGCTACGGCTTGTCGCTGAGCGCACAACTGGGCTTGGACAGAGTCAGTTTGGATGACAGCTGTGTGAAAGGTCACATAGCAGTTTGCACATGGGCAGTGGGCAAATTCTCACAGTCCAGGGGCTGGGCTAGCTGTGCAGGCTCAGACAACAAATCGCAAATCCCTCTCTCTGGGGTAGACTCACATTAACCACGCTCATGGCACTGATGTCTATGCTGGATGTCAGCTTGTTATTTTACAATGAGAACTCCATCTGTCGAAGGGTCTAGAGGGCTGAGTCCTCGGCTTACCCTATTCTGTGTGGAGAAATCTACCTGGCAAAGGGTTGATCTTAATCCAACGGTTGCCTGGTGACTGTGGGATCAGAGCCAGGGAGCAGGTTAGCAGATTTGAATGCTTAGTGACATTAGGTTTCCATGCATTTCTTCCCCCGATGTGTTGTGAGAGGCGCTTGCCATCGGGACTGGAGAATTAAAACCCATTCCTCAGACAGACCTGTTTCTCTTCTGGCTCCCTGTTGTTCTGGGTTTCTGTGGCTGAAAGCTTCTCTGCTCTAAAGAATCATTTTCTTTCGTTATGAGACTTGTTTCACAGGCTGTCTTGACTTTCTCACTATTTCACTTACATCGTGGCTGTTCTGATCTCCAGGCTAATGGTGTTTCCTGTAAAATTGCCCGAGTTTCTCAGCACACAGTGAAAAATGACTTCTGGGGTTTCACTGGGGTTATGTCTGCCCATTGGTAGTTCTTTGTTTTGGGGGGATTGGTTCTTAGTTCCTCTTTTCTGACCTTGCTTGTCGCTGCTCAGCCTGTAGGAAGGCCTACAAAAGGCTTGAGTGGGAAATGTGCCTGCCCCTGTACAGGGCTGTGACACCAGCGTGAGCAGTTGTAAGGGCAGATGCAGCTTTATCGGGCTTATTCTTTTTAGGCTCCTCTTTAAGATGAAAGTACAAAATGTAAAATGTAGTATTAGGCACAAAAAATAACTACTTTTTTTTTTACATTTATTTTTTGGAGAGAGGGAGAGCAAGCAGGGGAGGGGCAGAGAGAGAGGGAGAGAGAGAATCCCAGCAGGCTTCACTCTGTCAGCACAGAACCCAACGTGGGGCTCAATCTCATGACCACAAGGTCATGACCTGAGCCAACAGCAAGAATCAGATGCTTAGCTGACTGAGCCACCGAGGCACCCTCAAAACGACTACTTATTTAAAAAGGGCCTAGGTTAGTAAGGACCCTGAGTTTTATGAAATGCATGAAAAATTGACCTCTTCCAGAGGCTGTGGTACAGATAGGGTGGGTTTGGGTCCAGAGAAGCCTTGATCACAGACCATGGGCACTCAGGATAGGGTCTTAAAAGTTCCTGTGCTTAAGCGTAAAAAGTTCACATTGACAATATTTACACCAATAATGCATGGATTTGCTCTCACACAACACAGAACAATCCAGAGTGAAAAGGACATAATTCTCCTCTAACTAATTCTGTTTCTCAACCTGCCTTCTGTAAGTAATCCCTATGGACAATTCAGGACGCACCCCCCCCCCCCCCCCCCCCCCGGGCCTTTTTCATAACATACGCAGAGGCACATCTACCTTGTTATTTCAAAGGATGTGTAGTAATCCAAGCCAAGTGTACTTGGCCAATCACTTATTGATGAGCATGTGGGTTTATTTCAATTGGTTGCTTTTACAAACAGTGTGGCAGTGATTGTCAAAAAAAAAAAAAAGAGCATGTTTTTGCACATCTGGATGTATGGGGACATTTCTGCGGGGTAGGTGACTAGAAATGGCAGGTCGGGTGAAAGTGGGTGGGATTGAACGTGCTAGATTCAGTGAATCGATCTCCAGGAAGACGACCCCAATTTACGCTCCTACGATGGTATAATGGTACTTCTTTCTCTGTATGCTTATCGGTATCTATTTTTAATCAACATGATGGGTGAAGAATGGCATTACTGGTTTTTTGGGGGATTCTGCTTCCACATGAACGTATACGATCGTCAGGGAGTACGTAACTCACTTGACTTGGGCTAACCCCAGAATGAATGTATTATCTTAAAATCGAGAAAGCCAGAACATCCCATTGAGCCAACGTCCGAAGTATGTACAGGTTCTGGACACTTCCGCCCACCTGCCCTGTTACCACCTGGTGGGTGCCACCATCTTCCTTGGCCTGGGCGACCGCCGTAGAGCCCTCGCTGGTCTTCCTGCCTCTCGTCTTGGCTATTTTCAGTGATGGCCGTCAGATCGTCCCGTTACAACTCCCGAGTTGGAGACCTTCCAGAGCTCCTGACCTCCCCTCCCGCCCATCAGTGAGTGTCCACCGAGGGCTTTGGCACTGGCTGTTCCGTCCATCTGGAAGGTTCTTCCCCCAGATGTCCACAGAGACAACTACCTCACCTCTGTCACACTTCTGTTTAAATGTCATTTTCTCAGTAAAGCCTTCCCACATTGAAAATGGCAAACTCTTAATCTCTCTGGCTGTGTTTATAGATTTTATGGCACTTTCAAACATATTATATAATTACTTACCATTCTGCGTATTGTTCATTATCTGTCTCTCCCAGCTATAACGTCAGATTCTTGAGCAGAGGGCTCTTCCCCCACCCCCTTAATTTATTTAAACAAACAAACAAAATACTAAAAACGGCTCACCCAATTCTCCCAACCCCTACACCCCACCTCTGGCAACCGCCAATCTGTTCTCTATGAGCTTGGAAATCTGAGTGTGGATTTTTTTTTTAATTAATTTCCCCCCCTAAGATGCCACATGTAAGAGAGATCATTTATCTTTCTCTGATTTTTTCACTTAGCATCATGCCCTTGAGGTCCACTCGTGTCGCAAATGGCAAAATTTCATCCCTTTTCTTGGCCGAATAACATTCTATGACATAGATATACCACAGTTTCCTTACCCATTCATCCATCAGTGGACACTCAGATTGGTTTCCATGCCTTGGCTATTATAATAATGCTGCAAAGAATATGGGGGTGCATCCTTTGAAGCTGGCGTTTTCATTTTCTTTGGATAAATCTGCAGACGGGGAATTGCTGGATCATATGGCAGTTCTATTTTTTTGAGGTACCTCCATACCATTTTCCATAGTGGCCACACCAATTTATATTCCCACCAAAAAGGTGGCGGTTGCGAGGGCGCCCTTTTCGCCACATCCTCGCCAACACTGGCTATTTCTAGTCTTCTTGATGATAGCCACTCAAACAGGGGTGAGGTGATGTCTTATTGTGGTTTTGATTTGCATTTCCCTGATGATTAATGATGTAGAGCATCTTTCTGGGGACCAGCGGGCCATCTGTAGGTCTTCTTTGGAAAAACATCTATTCAGATCTTCTGCCCATTTTTAACTGGATTTTTTTTCTTTTTTGTTGTTTTTTTGTTTGCTTTTTGCTATTGAGTGGCCTGAGCTCCTTATACTCAGATATTAGCCCCTTATCGGATATAGAATGTGCAATCAGTAGGAAAACAGCAGCAGGCAATGTTGACAACCTTCTCTTGTGACAGAAATTCAGATGAGTGCTAAGGTCACTGCAAGGTGAGGGGCACCAAAGTTCCTCAAGAGGGAAGGCCCGGGTAGGACAGGACTCAGGTTAGAGCACACCTGAAGGACCTCGTGGACAGAAAGCCAGCGGCTGCTGGGTACTCCCTGGCCGCGCCCGGTGGTCCAGACGTCACCTGTGAGTGCGTGCTGGGTGCTTTGGTTCCAGGTGTCAGTACCTATCTTGCAGGTACTTCCTGTTTGAGTCCCCTGTGCCGACTCCGCTCCTCTCGGAGTGTCTGAGTCAAAATGGTCAGCAGCCTGTCCTCCGCCCCGCCTCCCCTTTGCCTTGACGCCTGTCCCGGAGCACTGTGCCTCGTGGGATGGGGTCTGGCCCTGCCCTGCAGTGGGGGAGAGTCCCTCACGGCTGGTACAGGAGGAGGCCCTTGCTGGGCGGGCTGGTGCGCCCCCTTCCCGGCGTGGGGGCTGTGCTTACTGGGGTGGCCGCTCCCGCACAGCTTCCCCCAGATGCAGGGCATCCCTGCTTCGTGCTCAGCTGCCGGACCGGAGCCTGTGGGTACCCCCCCCAGGTCACCCGTACTGTCACCCGTGCCCCCGCCGGAAGGTGATGATGGCAGGTCGCCTGCCGCCATCTCCTCCCAGCCCCGCAAGACTCAGGTGTCGGGGGCCCTGTTGCCGGGCCTCTCTCTCCTCACTGACAGGAGGGGGAGGAGAGAGCCAGGAGGGCTGCCCGTAGTTGAACTTTTCTAGATTCCTAGACACACTGTCACCTGAGACAGGGGCCACGTGCTGCCTGGGGGGGTGGGAAAGCCGGCGGGTTGCGGAGGCCCTCCCACCGAGCTCAGGGCCCCGGGCCCGGCCCATCTGCCGAGTGCCAACAGTTGCCTCTAGTGAGGTCGTCATCAGGAGCTCGCTGGGTCCCCACAGCAGCACCGCCAAGCAGGCCCATTGTACAGCCGAGGAAACCGAGGCAGAGAGCAATCGGAAACCGGACCCACTCACGTGGCAGAGCCATGAGAGAGCCGGGATTCCAACGCTGCGACCTGGCTCCGGGGTCCATGGCCGGGAACATCCGTCTCGCTGTTGTCCCACACCTCAGAGAAAACGAACAAGGGTGAAAGAAGCGTACTGATTTTTTAAAATGTTGTTAAATGAAAAGGAATTAAATGATCAGAATGGCTTCGTGTGGCCCAACGTCACGGGTCATCGGCGAGGGGCTGGGTTTCTTGTCCAGGCTTTCTGCACAGCACGGTGTTGATGAAAAGGACAACTCACTGCCAAACCCAGTTGTTTCAGACCTGAAAATAAATGAAATGAGTCTATTTCTTTAAGAAAAATATCTGACAATATTTGTTGCCAATTATAAAATTGTAATTTTCAAGCGGCACCTGGGTGGCTCAGTTGGTTACGCGTCTGACTCTTGATGTGGGCTCAGGTCATGATTTCACAGTTCATGGGTTCAAGTCCCATGCCAGGCTCCGTGCTGTCAGTGGGGAGCCTGCTTGGGATTCTCCGTCTCTCCCCCTCTCCCTGTCCGCCCCCCCCCCCCCCACTTGTGCTTTCTCTCCATCTCAAAATAAATAAATAAACTTAAAAAAATTGAAACTTTCAAGTGAAAATTAGAATTTTAGAAAACTTGTATCCACTGCTTCGAGACTTCCTTCCTTTGATAGCTTCCTAATTCAGAGTTTTCTGATGAGCTTAAATGGTTATGTTATTGCTATGATTTATGGATGTTGTATAAGGAGATATGTCAACATATCACACATGCTCATAACTCAATGAATCAGTATTTCCCAAGTGTTGAATGCATGATGTTGCAAATGCTTGACCAGGTAAAGAAATATCCAAAATATATTACAGTGGGTTTCAATGCAACGGTGTTTGAAAAATTAACTGATATGGTTTCAGATTTGACAGTGCAACTAACCTTCAAGAAAGTACCAAACAGGTGCCTGGGTGGCTCAACCGGTTAAGTGTCTGACTCCGGATTTCTGCTCAGGTCGTGATCTCGCAGTTTGTGGGATTGAGACCCACGGCTGGCTTTGTGCTGACAGGCTGGAGCCTGCTCGGGATTCTCTCTCTCTCTCCTCTCCCTCTACCCCTCCCCCACTTGCTCTCTTCCTCTCTCTCCCTCAAAAGAAATACACACATAAAAAAAAAAAAAAAAAGGAAGTACCATATGTTGAGTTTTGGTGTACTATCAAAGAAGAACATCCACAATGACGTGAAAAAGCCATCACGACGTTGTTCTCTCTTGTCCAACTATATATTTGAGGCTGACTTTCCTTCACGTCCCTCAACGAAAACAGCATAATGTGCACATTGAAAGCAGAAGCAGATGTGAGGATACAGCTGTCTTCCATTAATTCAGACACTTAGGGAGCTTGGGAAATGCATAAACTGTTGCCATTCTGCTCACTGTTATTTTTGCTTTGGAAAATGCAGTTATTTTCTTAAAATGTAAAAATGTATGCCAATGTGTGATGAATCTATATTGTGATTTTTGATACAAATTGAAAAATATTCAAAGATTTTCTCAGTTTTAATTTCCAGTACAGTAAATATCTTCAAATACAACTCACATGAACACAAGCTCCTTAGGGATGCTCGATAATTTTTAAGAATATAAAGTGGTCCTGAGATGGAAAAGCCTGAGAGAAGGTGCTTTTTAGAAAAGCCAGCCTTAGTTTAGAATAGTCAAGAGACTTCCTTCGAGGCCCCCGGTCGGGGATGGCAGTGCCCTTCCCTGTCAGCTCCCACTAGCTCTAACTTCTGCCTTCCATGCAAATGGCCTGGACCCCATCTGGTGTGGCTGCGAGAGCCCTAGGCGAATCTCCCCTGTGGCAGGCTATTAATTTTTTTTTTTAATGTTTATTCATTATTTTTGAGAGAGAGAGAGAGAGCATGAGCAGGGGAGGGGCAAAGAGAGAGGAAGACACAGAATTTGAAGCAGGCTTCAGGCTCTGTCAACACAGAACCCGACAGGAGCTCGAACCCACGGACCATGAGATCGTGACCTGAGCCGAAGTCAGACACTTAACCAACGGAGCCACCCCGGCGCCCCATGCGGCAGGCTGTTTAAAAGCAAAATGTAATGTGGGCACCAGCGTTTATTTCTGAACAACGTGCGAAAAGAGAAGAGCAGGATATAAAGTTCAAGAGTGAATGTGTAGTGAGTAATGTGGGTGTCATGTCCCGCGGCCGGGGAGCGGGAGGCGGCACCTGGAAGCCTTGGGGGCCACGCCGACACGGGGAGTGTGGGTGCGATGCTCCCAGTGCGCACCGCGGGCCTGCTTCACGTCGGCCTCTCACATCCGCACCTCCGTCTGCTGCCTGCCTGTCTCACCCTGGACTGTTGGATCTCGGGACCTCGCACGCACCGCCTCAGTGGCTCCACAGCTATGACAGAGGAGGCCGTTGTTCACTGTTGACCTCGAGCATCCCCGTGCTTTCCTCCCTGGCAGGATGGTACCGAGTTTATGTCCTTCGATTTTGAAGTGGAAAGATACCCTTGGATTTCTGAGCACTAAAGAAAGAACGAGTGAAGCACCTTTGGTGTGTTTTATGCAGGAGTCCTATCAATGAACATTCTTCGTCTTCTTCACCATTCCCGACCATGTTTTCCGTGTCTGGGCCCTGCTCTGGATTCAGGGATGAATCAGACTCAGCGGATGAAAGTGCTTAGTCTAACTGGGATTACCTGGGCAGCGGGAGATATGTGGGGCCCGGAGAAAGCCGTCTCTTAGGACATGGGGTTGGGTGGTGGCCAGCGGTCATACAGAAGGATGTTGGGAACGTTGTGCAGGTGAGCCGGAAGGCTGAGTCCAGAAGTGCCCCGGCGGGAGTAAGCAGGTAGTGGTGATGAGGACAAGGCTGTAGGTTTAGGGAGGAAAACTCAGACAACTTTTCTGGAGTGGTTTCCTTGCTTTGATGAGTATTTTTTTTTTTTTTTTAAGTTTATTTATTTGGGAGAGGGTGATAGAGAGAGAGACAGAGAGAGAGCAGGAGGGGCAGAGAGAGAGAAAGATCTCAAGCAGGCTCTGCACTATCAGCACAGCCTGATGAGGGCTTTGAACTCACGAACTGTGAGATCATGACCTGAGCTGAAACCAAGAGTCGGAAGCTCAACCGACTGAGCCACCCAGGGGCCCCTTGATGAGTGTTTTTATTTAGCTGACCTTGTTGAACACGCACTGCCTTCCGCCAGGCCTGGCCTTGGGTTGCTGGAGGAGTCTTGGAGAAGTTCATTGAGAAGGTGGGGAATGGACTTGGCCGTGAAGGGTGGCCAGGATTTGAGTAGGTGAAGAGGAGCAGGAAAAACACTCAAGGCTTAGGAAATGGGGTGAACGGAGGCATGGGAACGGGAAGATTCAAGGCACATGGACCAGCTTAACTGGACCACCGTTACGTGGGGAGCAGGTTTGGGCTGCAGAATGGAAGGTCTTGAACTCCGGGCTTGAGTTCGGAGCCACGGATGGCCTTTGAGTGGTGACCGGGCCTGTGTGCGAAGGGCTCTCAGAAGGGACGTTGATGGCGGTGCTTGGAAATGACGGAAGGAGAAACTCTAGCCCTGGAGCCACAGGGTGCCTCCTCTTTAACGGGCAGTGGGAGAGAAGAGGAAAAGATATAGAGAGAAGCACTCTAGGGGGGCCGCCCGAAGTCGTATGGCGAGGGCGTGGGAGTGAAACCTGCTGCCAAGTTTTGAGCCCGACGCCAGCGAAATACAAATACACTTGTGTTTCCTTACATAGCCGAGTGCGCCGCTGATCTTTAAGAAGTGCTTGTCTTATTTGGCACTTAGTTTCTGGGAAGAACAGGAGGAAGAATTCTCTCAGGCTGGGAATCAAGTTTTAGCTCACTTCGAGACTATTATTCTTACTTAAGAACACACAGTTGGGATCTCTGGGGTTAGGAACCGGGGCGGGGGGGGTGGGCGTAGATAATGAGCTCACGCCTCACATTGTTTGTGGATGCCTGTCTCCTCCGCTAGCCCGATGTGGCGGGCGGCCTCTGAGGTGGCCCACGGCCCTCACTTCCGGTGTCCGTGCCCTACTGCAATCCGCTTGGGTGTTGGCCAGATCCGATGACCTTGCCTCTCGTCAAAAGACAACAGACAATGGCAAAAACGACGAGATGTCGCTTCCGTGACTGGAATACAAGTCAACGGTGACCTCTGTCCTGTTCCCTCGCTCTGAGCAGAGTGGCTGCTGTGGTGTGAGCTGCCCCTTGGAGAGGCCCACGAGGCAAGGAGGTGAGGAATCCAGCAACAGCCAGCTGAGACCTGAGGCCTGCCGGTCACCGCGAGAGCGAGCTAGGAACCAAGTCTTCCCCCAGTCTCCCCCAGAGGGGACACGGGCTCTCATCTTACTGCAGCTCAAGAGAGGCCAAAAGCCAGTCCCAGATTCCCGACCCGTGGGACCTGCAAGATGACAACTCTGTGTTGTGTCAGGCTGCTAAGTGGGGGGACATTTGTTACACAGCTGTAGATAGCTAATACACTCAGATCCTCTTGGTGGTGTCTGAGAGCACTATTGGAGGCCAGGCTGCATAGGTTCAAGGCCTGGCTCTGCTGTTTACAAGCTGCCCAACCTTAAGACAATTACTCCCGAGTGTCCCAGTTTCTTGTCTGCAAAATGAGAACAAGAATAACACCTGTGTTGTAGGGTGATTGTGAGAATTAGGTAAGACAGTCCTCATAAATTGATCAGAACAGTGTTAGCGCTCAGTAAGTATTAGCTGCCATTGTTATTATTTTCTGTTCTTTAAAGGGGAACCTGATGCTAATCCCTCCTGCAGTTTCTATTGTACTGCTCAGCCCATGCTGACCTCTCCTGCTTGGAGTTTCTATGGCATCTTGTCTGTACTTTATGCCCTACTTTTCCATTTAAAGCCCTCGGTCTTATTCTCTGATCGTGTCAGATGTCGACACTCTTCCTAATGCTGAAGGGTCTCCAGGACTCAGCAGTGCGCTTGACACAGAAAAGGGGGTTAGGGATTAAATAAGGCAGGCAGATGAAGAGGGAAACAGGATCAGAAGTGACCTCCTTGAGGCCAGGGACATGTGGAGTTATTGGTTACTGTGCGACCAGGGCCAAGCGCTGCCCCAGCACAGAACGGTACGAAGCCATCTTGTTAAACTGGTGGATCGAGCACGCACAAGACCGTAGACCCAAGACGTGAGACGTGCTGGACCGCACGCACGTGCACAACGGGAGAGGCCAGCACAGGGGGAACGTGGAGGCGCGTGCCGGGGTGGTCCCGATGACACAAAGTGGGTGCCGGACAGATGTCTGTCGCATGAATGGACACGGAACCCGAGGTGAATTCATTGGTGAAAGTTCACCAAACTGGCTGCAGTGATTGGAATCTGGATGATGGGGAGAGAGGCTCATCATGTGAGAGGAAGTGCAGAGGGGGAAGCCAGAGGGAAGAGCTGGGGCCTTGATCTGGGGCAGTACCCATCCCCCACTGGCCCTCCCCTCCCTGATGGCCTGGCCTGAGAGTCTGGTTCTTCTTGGCAGTCAGCTCCACACGGGGCAGGGCTACGTGGAAGTTTGGCAGCAGGTGGGGAGAAGGCAGAGAGCCCGACAAGCAGAGAAAAGGTGCCAGCGGCTTCTCCTGGGCACACGGTCAAGTGAGGATCGACCTTGTCACCCTGTGCCCGGAGTGGCCACAGATGGTGAGACGGTGAAGGGGCTGACCGTGCTCCTCTGTGCTGGAGCTCTGGGCGGGCACCGTGAGGCGACTCTGTCGCCCGGGAGGTGAGGCTCACTGTCAAGTCCCACCACAGGCCAGATGGCCTCCTGAACCCCCACTGCAAGTCCCTGAGTGGTGCCTGCCATGGCGGCCGGCGTGGCTTGTTCAAAACCCTCAGGCAGGAGCTCCGTTCCCTCATCCACGCGTGTTTTCAGAGCATCCACTCTGTACTGGGCCATCCACGGGGGCAGGGCACACCTAGATGCACTCCTGTCCCCTCTGCTCTCACCATCTAGGGCAGGAGGCCGGGGGCCAGCCTGCCAGGGTGTGTGGAAATGTCCACGGGCTTCTAATGCCGTCACAGAGGGAGTCAGGAGCTCGGGTTTGGACGGGCTGAGCCGGAGGCGTCTCTGACCGGGCCGGCGGGGCTGGTTCGGACTTGCGCTGGTGTTGCTGTGGGGGCCGAGGGGAAGCCCGGACTGAGGAATCCGGGGGAAGCTGGGATACACACAGAGCAGCAGAGACCGTGGGAGTGGGCGAGCTTACCCACACGGCGGTGAGCAGGGGCCACGTGACCCCGTCTGAGGCTGGAGGCACCCTCATTTATCGGCCAGGCAGAGAAGGATGACCCAGGCAAAGAGATGGGGAAAAGAAGCAGGAGAGGAACGAGGGACACACATGTCCCTGAGGCTGAGGGGTCAGCAGGTCCTAATGGAAAGTTGAGTAAGAGGATGATTGAGAAATGTGTCGTGGATCGGAAAGTGGGGCCACCGGTGACGTGGGCAAGAACTGACGTGGTGGCTTGACGGGGGCAGCGGGTGGACCAGTGGGCGGGAGGACAGGAAATGGAGGCGGCCTGACATCCCTTTGAAGAAGTGTCGGAGGGAGGAGAGAGAAAGCGGCAGTGAGGGGGCGTCGGGTCAAGCGCAGGCGTGTCTGTGTTTGATTTGGGGTGGGTGAGCCTCTCACGTGCTCCTTCCAGACCAGAGCTGGCCGGGAGAGCCCCGTGTTTGACCTCAGTTACATCATCTAAAATAATAGCTCATTATGTACAGATTATCACCACCAGACAGTTATCCTTATAACGAGCGTGGCGCGACGGCTGTCCTCGCTTCACGTAAGAAGCCCAGAGTGGTTCTGTAACGCGCCCAAGGCCACACAGCTAGTCAGCAGAGCTGGGCTTTAACCAGACACAGTTAACCACAGGGTTAACCGAAGTGTCCACGTCTTAACTCTTACACGTGTCCCCCTAAGCCTCAGGCTGTCCCGCGAGCCTCATGTGGGGCGGCTGGTCGGTGGAGCTCATGGCAGCTGAGCGTGCTGTCTTCCCACGTCCACGTTCGGAGATCGCACTGGCCACGATGGGAGCATTTCCATCACCGAGGTTGGCACAAATCACACTCTGTTTCAGTCTCTGGCAGAGCCAGCGTTAGCGTCCCCCCGGAGGACACGAGGGTGAACTCTGCAGAAAGCCACCATCTCGGGCAAGCCTTCTGTGCTGGACAAGCCACCTGAGGGCCTCCTGTCTCCCTTGGAGCGCCTGCCCCCAGCGGCTCTGCACTTGGGGGGCCTCCCACCCCTCAGAGGCCACTTGGCCTAGGCTCTACGGGCTGAGCTCTAGGGGGGGCGGGCGGGAGAGAGTCGGGGCCTCCAGCCACCAGGCTGAGTGCCGCCTTCTCTGCCGGTCACACGCGCGGCCTGTGGGTCCCTTCCTGTCACCTTCTTCCCCTCTGAGTGTGCGCCCGCACGGCGTCAGCCCAGAGCGTGCCACTCTCACTTGCCAGAATGCAGCATGGTTTAAGTAAGGACACGTGAGAGGGGAGAGAGGCTGAGGACGGCCTCATGCCTCAGGGAGTGAGCCCGGCCCTCCCAGCTGTGCATTCATTCGGAGAGCACCTGCCTGTGTGGGGCTCCTGGTAGGGACCCTCTACCCTCCCGGGATGATGTGACCACGCTTTATAGGTAAACAAAGTGAGGGGAAGCGGGGGAGGTGCCCCAGAGCACACGGATGGTGAGTGGCAGTTCTGAGATTTTCTGCAGCCCCGAGACAGCCTCGCTTCTGCGTTCTGCTGCCCCCGAGGCTGCCTTGTGTGCGCTCCAGGCTCAAGGTCCTCGCTGTGGCCCTGGGGCTCCTGGGGTCAGCACTGTCGTGGGGCTTGAGCGGGGCTGCGTCCGCCCCGCCACCTGCCTCACACGAGGCCAGGCAGACAGCGGGTGCCCGAGGCTTCCCTTTTTTGCCTTCCACGCCTCGGCCACAGAGGCTGGAGCCCCGGCCCCGTGTCCCAACCTGCAGCCGGCCGCGCCCACCCCCACGTGACGGACTGGCCCATACATTTCCCCATTCAGCTGATGGTGAGTGCTGTGCTATTTTAAGCCCACATGGAAGTATTTTTTTTTTTTTTTTTTTTTGTAAGGACCATCTGCTACCGGCCCCAGCCCAGATGATACAGTTAGAACCTACCCACAGCATCCTCTCCCGCCTTCAGACAGTTCCAGGAACAAGGGTGAGTCAGTCGCCCAGCTGAACTCCTGTCTTGCTACCCTGAGAGCTGGCCTCAGTGCCAGCAGACGGGCCGCTCCTGCCAGAGGGGCAGGTGCCCCTAGCGGCTTCTCAGCCCCTGGAAGGGCACCCCCGCTCCCCCAGCACTGCTGTCTGCAGGGAGAGCCGAGGAAGGCCCCTGGAGAGCTCCAGCCAGCCCTTCTCAGCTAAGCCCCACCCCCTGGGGCTGCAGTCTGGTTCTCAAGTTCCACTGCACGTATGACAGCTTCCACCGCAGCTCCTCAGGAAGCCTGCTGCAGAGAAGCGAGGTCCACAGGTCTCTGGAAGGACCCCTGGGTCTTTTCTGGGGAGTGCAAAGAGGCTGGGCCCCTTCTCGCTGGGCGGGGTGGGCCCGGCCCCGGGAGGATGTCATTAAACACTGACCGCAGGCACTCAGCTGGGGGCTTTGCTCGCCTGCCCTCCTTCCCTCACCTCCACACCTCCAGGCTCTCTGTGAATAGAGGCTATTTCACCGGGCGCACAGCGCAGAGACTGCACTCAGGTCGTGACTCTGGGTGCTGCCAGGGCAAGGTGTACGTAATCCCCTGAGCCTCAGTCTGTTCGCCTGTAAAATGGGGGGAAATCTGACCTACTTCTGAGGGTGTCTGAGCAGTCAAGAGTGGGAGGGACCTGGTACAGCACCTGGCTATTATTTTCTCTATCATGAACTTCAGAGGGTCTGTCCTTTGAATGGCCCACAGTGCTGGGGGACTTTTCGATAACGTGGGCCTGTAACTCAGCACTTCCCCCCCACGCACTCTCCGTGGGCCTGGCCTCTCTCCTCCTGCCAGCTGGCTGTTTTTGCTGCAGGGACCCAGGTTTACGAAGCACATGGGCTTCAGCTGACTGGATCCCAAGGGTGTGATCATCAGAACCACTGCCCTCCCCACCTCCGCCGGTGACAGAAGCCCCTGGAACTCGCAGCCCCGGGGTTTTCTCAGTGCCCCTCCGTCCCTCTGACCCCGCTGCTCCTCCCCGGGGTGGGGGCCCGTGCCCGGCTGGCCTCGCCCTTCACTTCCCCGCGACCCCCCAGCCGTGTCGCCGAGCATTATCGGGCGTGTGCAGCCGGCGGTGGCCCGGGAGCGCCCCGGGAGCGGGCGTGGGGCCGAGGCCCGCTGGCGCCGCTTCCTGTCCCGGAGTCAATCTGCCGCTGCTCTGCGGAGTCCTACAGTTTATCTGTGGTCAGTGCTCCTACCCATTTCCTGCCAGCTGCTACTGGTTTTCTAGCCCCGCGGGCTACAGTAACTGGGAAGGGGCCCGGGCTTCGTGATTCCCCGGCGCGGCGCTGACCCGGTCCGAGGGGCGCAGGGGGACGCCCCGCCTCTGTGTCCGGGCCTTCCCCGGGCCGCGCCGGCGCCGCCGCCCAGAAGGCCCACACACTCATCGCCAACCGAAAGCTGGCGTGCATGCCTGCGCGCGTGCACGCGTGTGCGTGCGTGTGCGCTGGCAGGGCTTCCCCCCCCCCCCCCCCCCCCCCACCTCCACCCCCCGAATGTGCCCGAGCCAAAATCAATGGTAGCGTGTCGTGAGAAGTCAGAGCGTTCCTCTAGGCTGGGCTTCACCCCTGTCACGGGCAGCCCCGGGTCCCCGAGGCGTAACTGTGGTGAGTTTCCAGGGCCCCGGATTGGGATATCACAGTCACCCTGAAAATTTTACTTCCTGGCATTTCTATAAATGCAGAGCAAAATTCCCCGCTGTCACAAATGACTCCTTCAACTAGAAAACGGAGAATGGGTTCATGAATTTTTTTTTTTTTTAACGTTGTGGGCCAGAGTTTCGAAGTTGACCAGGATGTGGGGTACGCGTGTAGTCGAGTGTCTTGGTTGTCTAGAGCATTTCTTCCTAAGGATAAGCTCAAGGCAAGGGAGCGGGCGTGGCGGGGGGCGGGGCCAGGCCAGAACCTGCTGAGGGAGCACCTGGGAGCTCTGGAGAAGTGCAGGATCTCCGGCGCCCCTGCAGGCCGGTGGGGCCAGAACCTCTGACGCTGGGGGGGGGGGGGAGGGGGGGGGGGGGGAGGGGGGGTGGGTTTTACTTGGCTCTCCAGGTGGTCCTGTTTTGCATTCAAGCATGACTTTCGTAGTAGATTTTATTAATTTTCTTGACAATGTGGTTTGTGAAGAAGGAAAACAGTCCCCCAGTGCTGAATGGAGCTGTTCATTCGGTGCCTATTTCTTGCCTCCTCCCGGGTCGACTGGGCTCTGTGCTGGACCCAGCAAGGCACTGCCTGGCAGCCGGAGCCCAAACCTACTCTCAGGGGTCCTGCTCTGGAGGAGACAGCATGTCACCTGATCTGGAGAAGCTCCCTCTTCTGACCTGGGCCTGGGGGGCTGGGGAGGAGTGAGCAGGGGCTGACTGGAGTCGTAGGTGATTTGGGGATGATTTCATCCATGGTGGGAATTAGACAAAGGGGCGGGAGAAAATGGAGAGAGGGTGGTGGTGGTGGTGGTGTGCAGAGAATGGCCTTGGGGGGCTTGGGACTCATCCCAGGTCTGACAGCGTACAGTGCCGGAAGCTCAGACAGGGCTCCGTGCTAAGCCTCAGTGTTCTCATCTGTATAGTGGGTTTAATGATACTTCCTTTGATGACTGTGTTGAGCCTTAAAGGAGGTAATACGTGCAGAGTACTGAGCACAGCCCTCTCTAGAGTCTAAATGGACAATGGTGATTATTGCATCTGAAGACCCTGGGGCACCATCGAAGGGTTTTTGTCTCGTGAGTGACGTGAACACCGTAATCACCCCAGGAATGCCTCGTACACTTAGGCCAGCAGAAGCTCTCTGTTGAGCCGAGGATCCATATACCACTAATATTTCAAGCTATAATCATGTTTAAAGTGTGTCTGAGAAAATATCTTAAATCCTAAAAAGCATCCCTCCCTTCTCTCCATTGCCATATTTTTGGATTCTGAAATCAACAAATGCAGAATCTGACCACTTTCCAAAGCAACGTGCCTTTGGACTGAGCACAAAATTACCGAGCAAAGCTTTACTTTTTTCCTCTCAAAAAGACACAATGCCCAGAAGACAAGGGAACCTTGGCTTTCGAAACCCGCGCTTCCTGGGGGTGGCTGACAAGCCCCACTGCGCACGGGCACGACCAGCTCTGGAAGGCCCCGCTCTGGTGACCTGCTCTCCGCACTTGCTGGCGGGAACAGCCGTGGGCAATGCCGAGGAAGTGAGCCGAGCAGGATTTGTTCTTTCAAAGACGGACGCCCCCTCCGTCGCCCCCCAGGGAGCAGAGCGGGAGGTGAGCCCTTGGGAAGCATCACCGCCCCCAGGACCCTCTGGGGAAAGCCCCATTTCAGTGCAGCTCAGCACAGACGGCCTTTATCCTGCACAGGAATGCTGGGCGCCCTGCTCGCTCCGGTCTTCAGCGGGGGAGATGCTGTGCATTCAGCAAATCGAGCTCCAAGAACGAGGGCCCTGGTCCCGCAGCCACGCAGGGCTCTGCTCGGCTGCGTCTCCTTTCTGGCCCTAGGGTTGGCCCGACTGTCTGCCACCGTCAGAAGGGGGGACGGCATTTCAGGTAGGGCACCTCGCGGCACCCGGATGCCCACATTTGGACGTGACACGGGCGACCAGGTGCATTCGCAGGAAAACGCCTGCAGCTGCTGCACCCACATCAAAAGCGTGTGGTCCAAGCGTGGGAGTCCAGGGCGACGGGAGTGCTATTCCCGGCACAGGCACGGACTTCCTGATGCACAGCCTCCCTCTATCTCGGTTTCTCCATCTCTAAAACGGGGCGAGGTCGAATTTTCCTGGTTCCACAAAACCTCGTGGGCAAGCCACTTCCCTGGGAGGACCCGGGGCACCAGGGACACGTCAGACCCTGCAGTGTGCTCCCCGAGGTTTTCTGAGAATGTACCGGACACGGTCTGCACTGTGTTTCTTCGAGGAAGCGAGGCCATGAGAAGCTCCCTGGTTTCCAGGGCAAGCTTCTCGGTGGCTCTCCCAGCTCCGGCCGGGCGTCTGCACTGCCTTGCAAGGGCGGCTCCTGACCCGCAGCCTCGCTCTGCCTCTGAGGTGAACGTGCTCGCAGCCCAGAGCAACTTCGAGTTCCCCAGCGGGGCGGGCCCCTTTCCAAGTCCCGGGGCCTCTGCAAATGCTCCTCCCTCTGTGCACTGTCCTCCCTTCTAGTCGACTCGGCAGACTCCTCTTCATCCTTCAGAGCCCAGCTCCTTTCCATGTCCTCTGGGAAGTCTTCTCCGGGCCCTGCTACTCCCTCCACCCTCAGGCTCAGCAAATGGGGGCAGTGCCGTGCCCAGAAGCCTGCTCCCCGCCCCCACCCCCAGGCCGGGCTGGCCGCAGCGCTGCCCCCTTCGGGACTCCTGCCCCCTACAAGGGGGCCTGGAAGTCTGGGGTAGCCCAGGGCCTGTTCTTGGGAGGGGCTGGTGCCCGTGGGGGCCCCTCTCTGTCATTTAGCACAAATCCACGTGGGGTCCTTGTTTGCCAGAAGCCTAGGGGAGGGCGGAGGGCCACCGGGTGCCAAGGATCCTCCTGCCCTCAGGAGGAAGAGGTGGCCGTGAGAAAGGCTGGCCCGACTGCACAGGAGATAAAGCCTGGGAAGGGAGGTGCTGGCAGCCGGTCCCCTTCCTGCCCCAGGCTGACAGCTTGTGACATTCAGATAGCTCCCTGGGTCTGGTTTTTCCTGTTCCTGGCATTGCTGCAGCATGGCCGTGTCTCCAGGCTAGGTCAGAAGTGGCCGTTGTGTGTGTGTGTCTCAGTTCACGGAAACAGGAAATTCGGGATTTGTACGAGCACCGAGTCCCACGCTGCCTTATTTCCTAGAAAGGACAGGGCTGATGGCCCCGAGCTGGACCCCCACTGAGGTCTGGGCTTGGAGGAAGGGGCTCGCTCCTGGGTCTGACCTGGCTTTGGCCCATGGCAGTGTCTGATCCCGGCGTGTCCTTTTTCTTCTCTTCTAGGATGAGGCTCAAAGCACTTGCCTGCCAGCCTGGAAGGTGCCGGTGTGGGTGCTGGGCTGGCTCAGTGAGGTCCTGGACTCTGCCTCTTGCCATGTCTCCAAGTTCTGGCGGCCTCTGTCCTGGGAAAGGCACCGCTGATGGGTGACATGGGCCCAGAGTGAGGGCAAGGCTATCCTGGAAGGGAGGGGGGTTACTGTGGGCCAGGAGCGGCTGGACGGCCATGGAATCTGGTGGCTGGGGGGCTCCTGGGATCTGTGAAGTGGCAGGTTCCAGACGGTTTAAGGCAGCGGGGCAGCTAGTGTCCTTCACAGTGGAGGAAACTGAGGCCACAGAAGTTGAGTGACTGGCCCAGGGTCCCGTGGCTCTCAGCTGCTGACACCACCAGCCCCCACATGACGGTCTGAGACGTCCACGCTCTGAATTCCTGGAGGCGCGTGTTCCTTCCCTCCTCGCTGAGGGAGCCTCCCCTCAGTGCAGGCCGCGCGGGCCTCTCTGCTGGGGCATCTGGGCCAGAAGCCTCCAGTGTAAGCGCAGGGGTCTGGCTTCTCAGGTCACCATGAGGGAGCCGGCCCTGTGGCCCCTCGGGGTAACGAGGTCGGGCTTCCTGGGCTCCGCAGAACAGGTCATGGAGCTTGAACTCTTTGGACGTATCTCTGTCTCTATCTGCTAATCTTACTCTGCTCAGAAGAAACATGGTTTGGGTGTCCACATAGGAGGTACCCTCATGGGACGGGGAGGAGGCCTGGAGCAGCCCGGGGTGGGGGGGGGGGGGGGCGTGTCCTGGAGTCTGGGTTGTGGGTTCTGGGCCTCTCCCTGGAGTCTGTTTCTCTGGAGCTCCTGGGACCCAGACCTCAGATGTCAGGTCTCCCCACAGGCCTTCCCTCTGGAGGCACCTCCGCCTGAGCCCCCCCCCAGTGCTCCTTGCTCCCGTGGTTGAGTGGGCGCCTCTGGGAGGGGAGCTGGGACAGAGCCTGGGGCGGCCCGGGCCGGAACAGCTCACTCTGCACAGTCTCCCTGCACCAATTTCCCCCTTAGCTTGTTCCACTTTTAAAAATAGCTAATGAGGAAATTAATTTTGTCACCCAGATGTATTCGGTAAAAACATGTCAGGGAGAGATAATTAACCTCTGCACTGATAAATCCTTCCCAAATTAATGAAGTTAATATTTGTAGATATTGGGACATTCATTTGGGGAGAGGGTCCATGAAAGTAGGGGCCCCCAGGCAGAGAAGGAGAAACAAAGAAAAGGGGGTAAGAGGGGGAGGAGGAGAGGGAGAGGAAGGGAGAGAAGGAGAGAGAGTAGGAGAGAGAGAGGCAGAGAAGAAGGGAGAGAGAGGGAAGGAGAGAGGGAGGGAGAGAGAGGGAGGAAGAGAGAGGAAGGGAGAGAGGAAGGGAGAGAGAGGGAAGGAGAGAGAGGGGGAAGGAGAGAGGGAGGGAGAGAAAAAAGAGGGAGAGGGAGGAGAGAGGGAGGGAGAGGGAGAGAGGGGGAAGGACTGGCTGAGCAACACAGAGAGAGGGAAGGGGAGGCAAGAGGGAGCTTCTAGGGAGCAGGGGAGAATGTTAAACTTTCGAGGCATTCACCTGCTGTAGGCTCTGGGCAGGAGGAGGCTTGACAAAAGTGAGTCACAGAATGAAGCATTGGGATGTGTTTAAGATAAGGAATGTTCAAGCCCACTCTGATGGGGTCTGCTCTCTGCTTAAGGGCTCTGGATTCTTCTTCTCATCCGAGGAGGCCTTGGGGAGCCCAGGCCCCGGGGAGTGGCTCACCAGCAGGAGGGGCCAGGCCAGGGGTGGGGGGTGGGGGGGCTGGCTGGTTCACGAACACCCATCCCATGTCTCCTTGGAGAGTTCCAGAACCCTGACTGGAGGCGCCCCCAGGTTGAACCTCCCACCCAGCGAGGACGCCTACTTCGCCTCCTGCCCCTTCATGTCCAGGAGTCAGGCTGCAGACGACAACCCCTTAGAAGAGGCCAGCCTCTGCCTGAGTTAGACCTGTGCTTCCCAGGCTGGCGCTGGGGAGAAAGACAGCTGAGCTCATGTTAGCGAGCGGAGCGGTCAGGGGGTGCGGGCAGGCCGGCTCCCCTGTGGGCTGCCCAGCCAGGCCCTGGGCGCTTGCCCCTGTGGAGATTTGGCCCCCATCCGAGGAGCGCCAGCTTGGGAAGCAAACCCTGATGGGGCACTCGGGGAACTCAGATTGAAACGGAAACTTCTCGGGGGACTTCTGGCTTTGGAGACGTCCGCTAGAATGGCCGAGGGGCTGTGTGAGCTCTCGGGGTTCGGCCACCTCTAAGACTGAAGTCGGGCCGCTTCTGGGGTGCTGACTGGCAGGAGGCACCCGTGGAACCTGGCTGGCGTGTTTTCCCAGAGGGGGAGACCTGGCTGTCAGACGCCAGCCAGAGACGCTGCTCTGCTCTCCTGCATTAAAAGACCATGTCTTTATTCATTTCTCCCAAGTGCGTAAAATGCCAGCGAGACACAAGCATTCACCGTTTAATCCTGTCCAATGACCACTTCTGGGAAGGGGGTTCAGGACCGGGGTGGGGGTGGGGTGGGGCCTGTATTGCCGTGGAGTTTCAGTCGGGAGGAAGAGAAGAAATGCGAGAGACACGTTCGACCGGGAGCCTGTCCAGAAAACCCAGAGGAAACGACGATGACCAGCCAATGGGAGGTCCCCGAAGGCTTGGGCCGCCATCTTGGGAACCCGAAAGGCCCTTGGGTGAGAGCTAATGGTGTGGAGGCCGAGACCCCGAGGGACCTTGCAAAGGAGAGGCCTGCCGCTCCTTCTACACTTGAAAAAGTGCCGGCGAAGCTTGTGTCATGGGCGCTACGGGCACAGACAGAAGACAACCAGATATGAGTTATCTCGAGTTGGATTTATGATGACCGGGTCCTCACTAATCTAATCTTTGCAGGCAGAGTGACAGGCTTGCAGATTGCAGGGAACCGATAGATGTTACCTATCTTGAGTTCGGTTAGACTGTTGCTCTGCTCTGAGTGACATACGTCCCCCTGCTCCCAACCAGGAAACAGGAGGGATATTTGTCCTGATCTCTGGGTCCCAAGTTGAGTAGGTCAGAGACGTCAAGGGCCCACCCGACTCAGACAGGGTCTCAGAGTGACCTCTCAGGGCCCAGATGGTGGCTAACACCCGGACGGAGGGCAGGACACCCAGCCGGTTTTGCAGAGGGCCCAGTGTGAGCCGGGAAGGCAGGGGGCCAGGCAGAGAGGCTCTAGATCCGTATGGACCGTGGGGAACTGCGAAGTGGAGAGAAATAGAGCCGAGGTATAGGGGCCAAGGGCAGAGCAGGGCTGGACGCACAGGGCGGAGGGCTCGCCTGGGCACCGCAGGGTCTGGGCCTGTTCATGGCAGGCTGTTTCCCAGCACTGAGCAGGACCGTGTACCGTCTCATTCTGTCTCATTCCAGGGAGAGGGGGGAGCCCGGTGACGCCTGCCAACTTCCACAGCGGGCTCTCTCTGCCTCCCACCTGCCTCCCACCCCCAGACCGCTGCCCCCAGAGATTAGTAAAGGCTGGAAAATTAGAAGCAGGAGGGAAGTTTGGGGGAAGCTGAGTCTGAGGGATGATGGTTACGTCTGCAGGAACACGAGGGTTTTTGCAGAATGGGTGTCGAGTGGGTGGTTCTCTGTCTTCTGCTCTGGGCAGAGCACAGGAAGCTGGCTCAGGCTGCTCGGGCCCAGGGCTGGGTTAGAGGTAAGGGGGGGGGGGGCGGAGGGGAGGCGGGATTCGCCAGCGGGGTTGGCTCTGAGCTCATTAGCCATGGGAGCTCCCTGGAGGACATTCCTGGCAGTGGCTAGGTGCTGCCTTCCGGTGGGTCGGTCGTGACCCATCCCGTCTGTGACAGGTGCATTGTGCTTCTGGGAGTCCCTCAGGCTTGAATTCCCGCCCAGCTACCCAGCCAGCCCCAGTCTCAGTTTCCCCATCTGTGTATTAGCACGACAGCTTTATTATTTTTTTTTTTTAATTTTTAACGTTTATTTGTTTTTGAGAGAGAGAGGGGGAGAGAGTGAGTGGCGGAGGGGCAGAGAGAGAGGGAGACCCAGAACCCGAAGCAGGCTCCAGGCTCCGAGCTGCCATCTCAGAGCCTGACGTGGGGCTCGAACCCGCGAACCGTGAGATGATGACCTGAGCTGACGTCGGACGCCCAACCGACCGAGCCACCCAGGCGCCCCTGAACACGACAGCTTCCACCTCGTGGGGTTGCCGCGAGGATTGGAGGGAATAACACATGTAACACGTGCGTTTTTGGTTCCGCAAGACCACGTGCCTGCTGCTGCCCCAGTGACACACGCGTCTGCCAGCAAGTGCCCTGGGTTGGGATGAATTGAGCGTGTTTCGGGGAGCGCCCTGCTGCTCTTTGGCACTCACCCACTTCCCCGGCACCTTCCCGAGGCGCAGCAGACGGCACCCGTCTGCGTGAGTAACTAGGTGAGACCCCCCTCGGTTATCTTACCCCCTCTTCTGACCTTTCTCTGGGAGGTGAGGGGAAGGAAAGAATCCAGCAGAGCAAGGTCGCCATCTGGGTTCACTCCCTCCAGGATGCTGACTCAGGACGACTCTTGAGGAGCACCCGCCCCCTACCCCCACCCCAGGAGGGGAGGTTTCATATACCCCTGGCGGCTCCAGGCCCGGGCTGTCCCTGCTGCCCCCAAATCCCTCGGCAGGGGCCCCTCCCTCCGGGCCGGGCCCGGCTGGCCTTAGGCGGCTCCGCGGACCCCCAAGCCAGGCTTTGCTACTGTCAGGGGTTAATTAGCAACCACGCAGGGCAGAAGGGTGGGTACGAAAGGGGAAAAAGTGGGGAAGTGGCAGAAGTTGAAGAAACCTCCCAGAGCTCTGCGAGCGGGGGAACTAGGTCCTGATCGCTTGTTGAGATAGTGCCTCCGGCTCCCCTTCCACCCGGCGGAGAGCAGGGGGCCACTGACTCAGCTCCTTCCTCAGGGGGTGACCATGGCCAGGGGTCAAGTGCATTTCCCAGCTGGCCTGGACTGGATGCCTCATACTCACGGAGGTCACGGGACGAGCGCCCTGCTGAAGTTCACAGGGTCAGCGGTGCACCGCGGCGTGCGGGTTGGTGCCCAGAACTCGGCCCCGCTCGGGTCGAGGAACCTTGGCGAAAAGGTCTCAGTGATCCAGACCTCCCGCGTCCTCACCTGTAAAACAGGTGCCATTGTAGCTCCCGGGCACTTGTGTTGGTCGCTGGGGCAGCCGCGACGACATAGCTCAGAGTGGCGTAGCCGGCAGAGGCCCGTGATCTCCGGCTTCTGGAGGCTGGAGGTCACTATCAAGGTGTCAGCACGCTCCGTTTCTTCGGCGGCTGGGAGGGAGGCGCTCTCCCCTGGCTGCCGGGGGTCTGCTGAGCTCTTGTGTGCCAGGCTGTCCTCCGAGGCCTTTCCATGTCCCCTCACAGCCCCTAAGGGCCCTGCGCCTGCCTCCCCCTGTTGGCTGCCAGCCCTTCCTTGGTGCTGACTAAGCTCCAGCCCCAAAGCCAGATGCCGATTCTCAGGCTGCGGGACGGAGTCCTCCCGCTCCCGCCCGGTTCTGCGTCCTCCCTGCCCCACCGCAGCCGGACCCGGATTCCCAAGGAAGAGCGTTCTTCTTGCTGAGCCTTAGGGACCAGGCAGGGACTGACGGGGGCTTCTTTTCCTCCGGTCTCTTTTGAATGAAAAAAAAAAAAAAAAAAAAAAACCCGAATGTGTCGCCCAGTTTGCGCGCCTCTTGGAATTTGTCTCTGCGGCCGGCTGCTAACCTTACTGCCGTCCTGAGTTGTAATTAGTACCTGGGAAGGACGGTGGATGGATGTCCAGGGCTGGCGTGTGTTCAGCGCGGGGATTCCTCCCGGAGGCATCCAGAGCATTCCTCAGTCTGCTGCTTTGTGGGGGAGGGGAGCCACCGGTCCGCCAAGGAGATCATGGTCAGGGGCCAGGGGCTGAAGTGCACTTTGGTCTCTCCGTCGTCTTGGCCAGACGTACAGCATCCTTTTCGGAACTACTAGGGCCGACCTGACCTTGTCACTTGGAGCGGCCAGAGCCAAAGCGGGGGGCAGTTTCCCTTGGACGAGGAGGGTGGGCACACCCCGCAGGAGGGGTAAATTAGGCCCAACTGGGCCCCTCCCTGGCCTCTCCCATCCCCCCCCTTCTCTCTCTGTCCCTCCCTCCCTTCTTTCCTCTCCGTAGCTGTCTGTGTCTCTTTTTATTTTTTTATTTTTAGCCCATTCTTTCAGCTTCTATCTGTCTCTGTTTCTCTATGTCCCTCAGTCTCTCTCGCTGCCTGGCGTCTTCCGTGCATGTGTCTTCTGTGCTCCCAAGCCATATCCGTGCTCCTCTTCTCCACCCTGTCCTCGGGTGCAGAGACCTGTGTGGGACCCTGAGTGGGTGCCTTCCACCACGAGGGAGGGGACGCTGTGAGAGCTGTTTCCGTCCCACGGATGAAGGACAGCGGGAGCCCTCTGGAGAAATCCTTGTCCCCAACAGGCCCGGCCGCCAGGATTCGGCCCAGCATCTCAGAGAAGCCCGTGGCCCGCTGGGCACCAGACGCATGCCCTCTCCCACCACGCGGTTCTGTCTTTAAGTCTTTTAGTGGCGGAAGGGGAACAGATATCCTCCTTCCTTTTCATTTTGAGGCAACTTGGATTTTGTTCTCGTGTGGAACAAATTAGTCTAAAAAATCGTTATGGTTTGAGTTTCAGCTGTGCTCCCCGTGTAAATATTTTAACCCAAATTATCAGAAGAATAATTACAGCCTGTGTCAGCGGGGCTCTGAAGGACGGCTCTGTTCTGTCTCCGGTGGCGGGTGCCCGCACCTTTCAGGTCGCCTTCCGAAGCCGTGCTTCCCCCTCCCTCTGCCGCCTCTGGTTTTCTTTCCCTTTTTCCACTTCCCCGATCTCAATAAGACATAGCCCTGGCTTGCTGGCTTGCTTTTTTTTTTTTTTTTTTTTTTTTTTTTTTTTTTTTTTTTTTTTTTTGCCAGAAGGCAGCAACATTCATCAAAATCTGCACAGGCCAGACCTCGTGCCAGGACATTATCCACGCTCCTTCCGCGGAGAGCTCATAACTCCCCAGGGAGATAGATAGGCTTTGCTTGTTCCCATTTTACAGATGACCGAAAGGAGACTTGAGGAGCTACCCAGCGACTCTTGGCGGGTCTTGCGGTCAGGGCAGGGCGGCCGGGACCCACGCACGATCGTGGGAGGTCGGAGGAGCTGGCGGCAGACAGAAGGGCTGGGGGGGATGTGTGGACGTGCGTGGACGTGCACGCGCGTGTGCAGTGCGTGCGTGCACGGGAACACACGTGTGCATCCCTCTAACGCGCCAGGGTGCGGGTGCCTGTGCCTGCGGTGCCTGGGGCTGGCCCAGGTCGCAGTGAGCCACACGGTGGCTGGCGATGTTGCAGGAGCCAGTCCTGGGACCACGTACGGGGCGCCAAGGACACGGTGCTGAGTCTGACCGCTGTCCTGCAGGACCTGGGGAGACACAGCTTTCAGTGGGAACGTGTGTGGTCAGGAGTGTGTTTTGGAAGGCTCACCCCGAGAGCAGTTTGGAGCGTGGACTTGGGGGCAGTAGAGAGAGGGGAGGTGAGGAGGCCAGAGCACAATGCCTGGAGAAAGCCAGTGACGCTTGGTGGGGGCAGGTGGCCATGGGGGGGACACGGCTACTCAGGACAAAGGAGGCCGAATTTCCAGGACCAGCGAACGGGCTGGGCGAGTGCACACGGGGCTCCAGTCTGGCGGGCATGAATGTGTGTGCACTGAGACCCTTCCCCAGGATGGAAAGGAATGTATAGAGGGAGGAGAAGTGGGCTTGGGGGCGAAGGGGCTTTGAATGCAAGACTTTGAGGACCAGAGGCCCTAATTCTCTCCATTCTACTGTCCCAAATCTAGAGGAATGGGAGTGAGCAACCCATCCCCGGAGGTATTCAAGCCTAGTCAGAGGGCCTCTTGGTGGGGGTTGTTCAGAGGGCCTTCCTGAAGGTCTGGGAGGGCAGGCGGAGGATGTCTTAGCTTGGACCGCCCTCCAGAGCACAAATTGCTGAAGACCGTGGGGTGTGACAGCAGAAATTCTCACAGTTCTAGAGGCTGGGAATCCAGATCAAGGTCTGGCAGGGTCAGGTTCTGGTGAGAAGGTGACAAAGAGAGTGCTCCGGTCTCTTCTCCTAAGGCCACCCAAATTGCCTCTCCAAAGCCCTATCTTCAAATACAGTCGCCCTGGAGGTGAGGGCTTCCGCGTGTGAACTCTGGGGGGCACAGCTCAGCCTGTGGCAGTCGATCAGCCCGCCTGGTCCCTCTGACTCAGCACGCTGCGGCCCTGCTCAGGCTGAGCCCCTGGTGGCTCAGAGGAGGGGGAGAGAGTCAGCAAGCGGCGGCATGGCCCTGACCTTGGTCACGGGTCCTCGGGGCCTCGGGTGTGCGTGGAGAGTGGAAGAGCCACCTGTGTGCGGGCCGGCCTCTGCCTGTGCCCCTCGGCTTTCCATCGTCCTGCGGAAGTCACCTTGGAGCCGACGAGCTGTTCTCCGCGTCCCGTGGCTGCCGCTGGTGCATCTAATTCGTCCTGCCCTCCAGCTGACAGCTCTCAGCCCCTCTGACTAAATGGCGGTTTCCCCCCAAGTGCTTCCCTCTGGCAAAGCTAAATATTAATTATCTCGCTTTACTTCGTGATTATTCATGGGCGCCAGCGTCACCCCGTGACCGAGTGAGAAGGCAGCACCGGGAGAGGTGAAAAAGTCGTGTGTCGTAGTGAACGGCCCAGCAGTCCTGGAACGCGTCAGAGATGGTTCGTTGCCCGGGGATCCCGGGCCTGTTTGTTACCGGGCGGCCTCGGAGCCATGCCTGATGCACGGGCCGCCGTCTCGGGTGGGATTTCAGGGCCCCAGGGAAGAGACACAGTTTGCCCAGGCAGGAAGCGGGGGGCGGGGGACGGGGGGCGGGGGGGGGGAGACAGATGTCACCTGGAAGGGCCCTGTACGGCTCAGGAGCTAACGGGTGAAAACCACCCACGGGGCACCCAGGACACTGCTGGTAACACGGCGGCCCTGGAGGAGAAGATACGGCCCACTGAGTGTGCCGTGCTAAGTCTAAAACCAGACACATGGCAGGAACCAGCCCCGGGGGGTGTGAATCTGGGTATATTGGCATCTGTGGGGGGGGGACATTTGGCACACCGGGGTGACGGGGAGTAAGGGGAATGGTGAGCTGTGACGAAAGATCCATTTCTTCGTATGACACGCCTTCTCGGCACGTGGAGTTCACCACACGTCCGCGTATCAACTGAGACACAGCTGGCCGGGGTCCCGCCCCAGCCCTCAACTCTGGGCGTGCGGTCCCTCCGAAGGCCACTGGTGTGGAGGTTGCCAGCATACAGCCCACAGCCCCCAGCGTGGCGGGTGGAGAATGCGTCGGAACATTCTGATCATCTCCTAGTGACAGAGGTCATGAGGTTGTCTTAATTAGAATGGTATATAAATAATGTCTAGTTAGGCACCGTCCCACCTTTTCGAGACTTGTCATAGATTCAGATGGGAAACCTTTCAGCCTCTCTGTGGTGAGCCTTAAAATTCTCCATTAGTGTCCCGTCTCTCTCTCTCTCTCTCTCTTTCTCTCTCTCTCTCTCTCTCTCTCTGTCCCTCCTAGCAAGTGACAGGGCAGACCACATGCTCACCTTCCACGTATGCTCAGCCTGTGTGCTGGCCTGCCTTGGCCCATCTGCCATGCAGAGGGAGAGGCAGAGGGAGGGAGCCCAGGGGGAGACGGGAAGGGTTTGGAGAGGGCCACACTGCCCCTTTTGCCCATGGGGACCCTCCTCTTCCAGGAGACAGTGTCATTGAGGACGGGAGGCTCACAGTAGGCTCCGGGACACCTGACCTCCTGCCTTGGCCCGACTTCCCTCTCCAGGCTCCCCTGTGAATGCCCCGTGTCTCTCTGACCCTTGGTTTCTTCATCTGTGAAACAGAGCTGGTTTTTGAGTGGAGGTCAAAGAGCGAAGGGAAATAGCACAATGGTTCTTAAACAGAGTTTCTAGGAATCTCACTTTTCAAGATGGAGGGGAGGGTTTTGCTGCTAAAACCTAATGGTAATATCTCCCCCTGGGTGGTAGATGGAGTGACACAGCGTCCAGCGGCAGCGTTGGGACCCCATCTCATGGACTTGCAGGAGACTTGGCCCCTCTCAGGCATCTCTGAGTACTCTGCTCACTCCTGCTCACCTCCAGCCAGGTTGCCACGCTGGGCCTTTCCCCCCGGGCCCTCGGACCAGCTGGTCGCAGCATGTGTCGGCCCCACCCTTTCTGCCCCGCTCCAACAGTGACAGAGCCCTCCCCGTGTCCCCCAAGCTGCCATGTTCACCTGACCTCACCGACGCTGACGAGAAGGTGAGGCCAGAACCCGGCTCTGCTTCTGCTCACGTTCCTGGTCTGAGGCTGGCCTTTGGTCTCCTCACCCCCTCTTCCTCCTCGCTCGTGTGGCTGGGGCAGGTCTCCTTCCTCCAGACCGAGTGTCCCCTCCCCTCTTGCTCCTCCTCCTGCCCCTGCCTTTGAGACTCGAAGATGGGTCTTAACACCGTGCTCTGAAGAATCTGCATTTGGGGTATTTTACCGTTTAGGGCTTCCCCCAAATAACGGGGAAACACTCACCTCGCATCTGCATGAATGAAAGGCCAATCTAAGAGAAAGTCAGGGTTCTTTCTGAACATCAAACGGATGCAGTCACCAGAACGGACAGACTGCCTGGAAACCCAGTCGCCTCCTTTGTGTCAGGTCTTCTCACACAGACCAGGACATCCTGTTTGAAGTTTCTCTTTCATAAAGATTTTAAATTGCGGCAAAATACTCAAAATGGCAAAATTCACCATCTTAACTATTTTTAAGGTGTGCAGATCAGTGGAATTAAGTTTCTCTGCCATAATTTTTAATAGCTGTTACTGGTTACCACCTGACAGTTCTACTGTCTTCTCTGAGGTGGGACAGAATAACATTTGAAGTCGAATGTCCCTGTGCCCTCGGGTGACAGGGGGCACCCGTCTTGGGGACACGTCTGGAGCCCTTCCCAGCCGAAGTTTTGGTTTCTGCCCCGATTCGATGTCGGCCCAGAATCCTCTGCTTATTAGCTCTGTGGCTTTGGACGGGTGTCTTTGGTTTTCTTGTCCGTAAAATCTAAACAGTGAGACTTCCCCGGAGAGAGAGAATGAGTAAGAGAATAACGCCCAGAGAGCAGCCAGTGCTGGCTGGTGGCAGTGAGAGGCACATCTCACTGAGGCCGCCCTCGGGTGGTCACGAGCAGTGTCTTTGCCAAGCAGGAAGTGCTGAACAGGCCGGATCCTGTTAGAGCAGGTTAAAAAAATGAAAGTAACTCCAGCAGGAAGAGACTGGGTGAAAACCAGCCCGGCCTGAAGCCGATCACTGACCTCCTGCTTCGTGAAGTCGATACCGACTATCCGTTTCCTTTCTGAGCCTTCACCTAGTAGGAAAGTCCCTGCAGGTGTGAGCTGGGACTTACAAAGAAGGTCGGGAGATAGCAGCCCTGGAAAAATAATTCCACCTATAAACACCTGTGTTAACAAGTGCTGTATTTGTACAGCTCTTTTCTTTTTCAAATACTGTTTACACACACCTATTCTCTTACCCGCTCAGGTGTGGGTTGCATGGCATCTGGGGACCCACTGGCTGGGGGCCAGCCTGCCTGGCAACGCGCGGCTCTGAGGCCGGGCCTTCCTGCGGCCTGTTGTGGCGCCCCCGCTCCTGGGGCGACCGCCTGGAGCTCAGCCAAGTCCCGACGAGCGAGCGTGCATACTGAGACAGACTTGGGGCCCATTAGGGGACAGTGACCCCAGCTGGATAAAAGAGGACACCTGCTCCCAGGTCGCTTTGCATTTTCACACGGAGAGGAAATCTGAACCCAGCAAGCACCTGATTACAGCCCCGACCCAGGACGCGGGAATGGGAGTCACCAAGGACCAAGAGCGAGTGGACGGCAGGAGAGGAAGCCGGTTCTGTGCAGACGGGTCTGTAAGAGCTCTAGATTTTGGCTAGAATCCCATTGGATTCCAGGGAAGCCCTTGGACGAACCCCTGTCTCAGCCTGGAGAGAGGTCTCCGCCGTCGTGCACGGGAGCCTCACCGTCTTTGGATGCCTGGTGCTCGGGCCCGGACTCCACACGAAAATCTCTGCATCAGCGTGATGTGGGGGCGGTTAAGAACAAGTACCCTGGTGGGAGAGCCAGACGCCTCTGCGCGTTTATTCACTATAAACCTTTCATCTAGAAAAGCTGTGCATTTACACACCCCCCTTGCTAACAGCTGACAAAGCCACGGCGTGTTTGTCTCCAGCAGGCCCCAGCGTCCACCCGTCACTGCGAGCTGAACTCCGCAGGTTGTTGGGATTTCGCTAGTTTTTCCTGGGTCCTTTTTCTGCCCCAGGATTTCCCCCCGGGATCCCTCATGACATTCGGTTTCATGTCTCCGGGATCTCTTCGGCCCCGTGACAGTTTCTCAGACTCTCCCCGTTTTGGATGACCTTGATGGTTTTGAGGTCAGCTGTTTTGTAGAACGCCGCTCAGGTTGGGCTTGTCTGACGTCTTTCTTTTCATGGTTTGTCTCGGGTGAAGGGTTTGGAGAGAAGACCACAGAGGTGAAGTGTCATTTCATGATGTCATGTGAAGGGAGCATCCCATCAGGTGCCCGAGACTCTCGCTGTGGCCTTTGAATGCCTCTGCCAGGGGTCTCCGCTCTCAAGTCCCCCTGTGCCCCTTCCACGTCGTCCTCCTCAGAGGCAAGTCGCAGAGAGCAGTCCACACCCAAAGCGGGGGGCTGGTTCCTCTCCAGGGGCAGTACTTACAGAAATGATTTAGTATTCTCCTGCAGGGTGAATCCTTTCTTCTCCACATTGTGTATCTACTCAATCGTTTATTTATGGGGGTGCCGTTGATACTTATTTCCAGCTTTGTGCCACATTACCTATTTTGTTGTTCACCTGGGACAGTCCAGCTGAGGTTCCTTCAGGTTGGCTCCTGTGTTCGGGGCACGCTCCCATCCATTTGGTTTTCAGGGGCTTCCTTGAGAAGAAAGGAACTGCTTCGCTCGACACCTGCCGGCTTCTGTTTTGGGCGCTTTATTTGCATTTTCACTGTTTAATAATAACCACTCATTTCTTTCCTTAACACACACTCTCTCTCTTCCTCTCCGACCTTCAGTTTTCACTCTTGTCCTAAGAGTGGCGTCACAGGGTAGTGAAAGGAACACGGATGGAGAGGCAGGCGGTCAAATTTATCCCAGTTTCACTCCTCACCAGCTGTGTGACCTCGAACCCCAGCCTCCAGCCTCCGATCTATGAGGTGGAGACACCACCGTGCAGCTCAGAGGAGGGCTGTGTGTGCCTGGGACCCGTGCAGACCGTGCCCGGCACATGGGAGGTCCTCACAGACACAGCTTTGCCTTTCCTGTCCCTGGCTCTGTCACTAATGACTGTGTGATCTTCTCAGTGCTTTGAAGCTCAGTTTTCTTATCTGTAAAATCGGGACTGGACCAGATTGGTCTCCAAGATTCCCTTCCTGACGTTGCCTGTGGGCTCAGGTGCAGTTGGTCGGTGGGGGGAGGCGAGGGGTGGGAGGGGAGAGAGAACAGGACAGAGGCAGCGCGTCCCGCAGCCGGCCCCAGCCCCAGCCCCAGATCAGAATGAGCTTTGCAATCTACCAAGCAGAGAAGATGGCATTTTGCACTAAATTTTACACTGAAAACGTACCCTGCACGTCTGGGCAGAGCCCCCCATGTGATTCAGCACGTAGCGTACCTTGGCTGGCTGGGCACCAGCTGGAGATCATAAGCCAGTCCGGTCTGCCAGAACGTGAGGCATGTTTGCTCTCACTCGTGTACAGATACGCACGTCTGTGTCATTCGTTCTTAGATATCGGGTCTTTTCAGCTTGCTGTGTCCTTCTCTCCCCACAGTGGTATTTGTCAGCTTCTGTCGGAAAGTGGGATTTGGGTTGGGGTATGAGGTTGGGTTTCTGGTGTGAATTTCCGAGGTTACAGGTGCTGAAACCAGGCTCCGGGGCCTGGCTGTCGGTGGGGTGTGGCCGCCCACCGAGCATCCTGTGGGAACTGGGTCTCAGTAGTGATGTGGGCCCGTTCATCAGAGCAGAAAAGGGGCAGATTGGGAGGGCAGGCCCTGGAAATGGCACCCGGGGGTGCCGGGCAGTGCCGGGGGGAGCAGAGCAGGTGGCCACGGCTTGTTTGGCTGCGAGCGGATGGGGTTGGGCTGCAGAGAGGGCTGCTTAGAGCGAGCCTGAGTCTCGGCCCCAGAGGAAGAAGGCCAAAGACACTCACCCAAGCTGGGTCTCCGGTTAGCAGGAGCCCAGGGCTTTGGCCAAGGTGGTGGGTGTTCCATGGTTCAGGGCTGGCAGGGGGGTGAGTGAAGGGGAAGGGGAATCTAAGTGTGAGCCTCGGTGTTGGTGGACCCAGGGAGAGCGAAGGAGGCCTCAGAATTTCCAGTCAAGGGGGTGAGTGGGAACAAGGACAGGATCCAAGGGGACAGGTCTACTGGCCTCCCTTCTAAACAAACGATTGCACAGATTATTGTACATTACTGGGAAGATGTCTTCCCACATGTGTATAAGGATGCATCTACTAGGATGTTTGAGGAGGCAGTGTTTGTAATAGGGTAAAACTGAGACAATGAGAGTGTCCATCAGCAGGGGATCAGGGTTTATCTGAAATATGTATCTATACCGTGGGATACTCTGGGCATATTGCAAAGAATAAAACAGGCCCGTAGGAATTGATATGGAAAACATTGAAGAGATGCATTGCGGAGGGGAGAAACCAAGTGCAAAGCACAGAGTATCTTATTCCAATAAGTGAATCTACAAATAGTGCTTGTATATCATATCAATTAGGATGGGTTTTCCCGCAAGGAACAAAAGACACGACTAATACTGGTTAAAAGAAAAATAAGGGTTTATGTTTCTCCTGTAATCCCACATCTGGAGGGAAGTAATTGCGTCTTACCTAGGTTTTCAGGGATCCGGGTTCTTTCTTTCCTGGGCCACCTGCATGAAACACGTTGGCTTTTAAATCCTTCCACTTATTTCCTCATGGTCCTAAAGTGGCTGGTATAGCTGCCAAGTTCACATTCAAGTTCACGGAATGAGGAAGGGGACTGGTCAGTGCCAGATGCAATTGTCTTTTTTTTTTTTTTTTAATAATCTGGTCATCGAGAGCTTTCCAGATGCCGCCTGGCCCCTCCTTCCCCTGCCATGGGCCAGTTCAGTCCCATATCTTGTTCGGGACAGGGCCACATGCCCTTGCCCAGTTGCAGGGAAGGATGGGAGAGCAAATGTCTGGCTTTGTAGCCACTCCAACAAGGAGAGAGAGTCCGAAAAAGCAGTTAAGTTGGCCAGCCCATAGTGTTAGCCCTGTGCATGTAAAAGGCTTGTTGGAAGGGTCCCCAGGGGTGGGGGGCTCTTGATAGTAACAGCCACTGGGGCACGGGCTGTGGGCTCAGAGAGGGGAGAAGCAGCCTGTTTTTTCATTGTATATCTTCTCACGCTCCGACTTGTTTGTTGCCGTGTGTATATATGGATTTTTCAATTATAAAAGCATAGTTAATTAAAATCAAACTAAAGCATAATGAAATGTGGGGGATGAATATGCCCAACTGAGACAGTTGATTCAGGAGACAGTCGGGGTGAGCCCTGAGGCTCCTGCTTGTGGGGGGCTTGGGGGCGCGGCCCAGGCCTGGATGAGCAGGCCGCTGATGGGGGGGTGGGGCGGCGGTGGTGGCCGCAGACCCCTGTGCTGGGCATCTGGGTGTGGAGCACGGGGGTGGGTCTCACCCAGGTCAGCACCAGCAGTGAGGAGAGAAGGGAGGCAGGGGCAGGGGGGCTGGGAGAGCCGGATCCCCTCGTCTTCTGAGCATTGACTGGGTGGGCATTCATGGCTTTCTTGCTGCCTCTTCTTCTAGAGGGCAGTGTTGAAACTAACTTCTGAGGAAAGTCCCTCCCTGTCTTGCCATCGAGACTGATGTATGTTTCTAATTCTGCTCACCAGCTGGACACATGTCTTTGATGACACAACTCCAAGTGGAAATGGGAAGATGATCCGAATCAGTCCTTGAACCCAGTGACCGAGGTGAAATTGGGAGAGAGTGAAGGACCATGTGGTTTTGCTTTTCCTGAGGGTGATCTCACTTCTGGTGGGCAAAGGGGGGGCATTTGTGGCACTGTACCTGTGGGGGAGGGCCAGAGGGAAGGGGAGGCCAGCGGCCCCAGTAAGGGTCAACTCTGTCTTTCCCCACCTGGTGAGTGATCTGTCATAGCCCTACATGTCGTGTAGACTCGGGACAGGACTTCTGTGTGGACCAGAGAATGGAACACTCTGACCTTGACCTGGTTTTAAAATCAAGTTGCAGAGTTTTGCAGGAGAATGGTCCCCCAGCTCTCCATCGATCTATCTATAGGAGGGGCTTCCCCATCAAAGTCTAAGGTGGGATATACGTAGTTTGAGCCCTTGAAATTTCCCTTTAGCGAAGGATCTGTCTGTACCAGTGGGTATTTGATTTGCTTGCGTGTCAAGAGAACGCTCAGCATCGCATGAATCTCGATGCTCGTGAGCTGAAAAACCAGTGGAGAGTAAGTAGTGCTCCAGGACCTTCCTGGCAATGTATCGGGACCGACCGTAGAGTCCAGGAAGGGTTTTATAGAGACTCCAAGACTTTTCTGGTAGCCGTTCCTTAAACTACAAAGTACACGAACTGCCTGGATCTGAGGACATAAGGGCAAGTGTGTCAGTCAGAACTCACTGCGGGAAACAGAAACCGCTACAGACACGTTAAGTGGAAAGGGTCTTAATACAGGGGATTTGGTGTTTAGAAAGGGCCGAAGGAGCAGGTTCTAGGCTGGGCTACTGACAGGATCCTAGAAGAACACAGAGCTGGCCATCGGGAGAGCGGCTGCCTCTGAGCAGGGCTGGAAGCACGATGTACTGCGGCATCTGATTCCACTGGAGAATCACCCCCCCCGCCACACACACACACACACACTGAAGGCTGCAGTCCAGGGCTCAGGAAGCCAGATCAGAACACCCAGGAACTGGAGGACGGATACTGTAAAGTTGCTGCTGATATCTCTACTGCTTCTTTGACAGCAGCGGTGAAGCTCTTACAGGAATATCATATCCACCTCACTCTGCCTGCTGATGGTGTCCTTTGGTGCGAGCCAGTTTGCATCCAGAACCTAGCTGTGAGGAGGCCTGCGAAATGCCTTCCAGTTCTTGCCTGGGGCAGAAGGAAAGGCCGAATGGGCCATTCCAGAGAGTCTGGCTCCCGGGGCAAGGCCAACAGGTATTGGATGGCTAGCGTGGATGTGTGCAACATTGATTCTCTAGGAAAAGTTCGGCTCAGACAGACCTCATGCTTTGGGTGGGTACGTTATGAAAAGCAACCATATCTCCCAGTTTCCACCTGTGATGCTAGATGCTTTCGGTCTTAGCTCTCACCGTAGTTTCACACGTGGCCTTGAACAAACCCCAGCCGCCCCAGTTGTCAAATGAAGGTGTGTGACAAACTCGAGGGCGGCTTTGAGCTCTGAGGCGATCCCGCACGGTATCTCTTGAGCTCACACTTTGGGTCTTGAGCTGAGCAAGTCTTATAAAACACTTCTGTGAAGAGTGACTCTTTGTTCCTGGGTTTTCCAGACCTCAAGGGCACTTCACTGGGGGGTTTTCTGAGAGCTCATGGAGATCAAAGCAAATTAGGAGGAAGAGAACTTGTGGAAAGCTTGGCAAAGCCCGGGCAAAAGTGGACTGTTGCCCAAGCAACCGTGTCTGCTGTTAAATGCTAGGCTTCGTAACCTCCAGGGCTCTGTCTCATTTGCTGCTTCCATGCTATAGCCTCTTTTCGCAGACGAAGACCCGTGGCTTGGCCAGCCTTGTGACGTTGGGGTGAGGCCGTAGGGACACACGGCAGTGGAGAGAAGAGCTGCCTTGGTCCCATGATATGTCCACTCAACCAACAAGGGTAAAGGGCATTTTTCCCCTTGGAAGTCTGTCAGTTCCCAGCCAGCTCCTTGGTATCCAAAGGAGGAAAGCGGGGGGCTGGGGGGAATCAAAGCATCGGATGGGATCCCTCCTACCTGTCTACTGCTGGGCTCCAGTGATACGCCAGAAGCTGTTTAACAACTGACCAAAAGAAGAAGGAAAAAGCCCGTGTTTGACCATTTTTGTGGTGTCAATACTGTCGTCCTGTAGCATCTCAGGCCGGCCAGCGAGATATCCCCGAACGCACATTTGGGAAGCGATGGTCACGCTTGGCTTAGCGATCTGGTGAGGGCTGGCCTTAGCATGCCACCGACTTCCGTGGTCCCCCTCATTCATACCCGTCGGTGAAATCCCCCGGTATTCATGGAGGGGCGAAGAGCAACCAGCCTGAGGCTCAAGGAGATGGGGGAGCACAGGTTGCCGAGCCCAAGGGGTCTTGCCCTGAGGAGGCAGAGGTCGCCCTGAGGTGGAAGATGGTCTAATGTCACATGCGGTGACTGTTCTCCGGAAGGAATGGTTTCAGGGCCCCACCCTAACCATTTCCTGTCCGGTGCCAGTGACGTCAGATCAGGGACTTGTCCAAGGTCACATAGTAAGTAAGTGCCCTTCTCCAAAGCTCTTGCATCAGCTCTGTAGATAAGCTCGTTGATTGGACGCCTCGGAGGGAGTGATGCTTCCTTGCGCAGTGGGCCAGAGGGGAAAATGCTGACCCGAGGCCTGCGTGGTCACTTCCCCACGCCCCCAGCCCTACCGGAACCGCACTCTCTCTCACCCGTGGCTTGCTCCTCCTCCCTTCCCCTCTTCCAGACCCAGGAAGGAGCTGGAGTCCCAGGGAGTGCAGAGGACGTCCAAGGGTTGCCCCTGGAGTTGTTGGAGAAGCCCTGCGGAGACCCCTTCCAGCAGCGGGGCTGAGCCGGGCTGGCACGGGGCACAGATAACAGATGCCCCGTGGCTTTTCCTGAAGGACTCCAACAGGAAGGGTCCCCCCCCCCCCCCCCCCGTCTCTGTTTCTAAGCCTCAGGCAACACTGCATCCTTGGGAATATCGCCTCCAGGACCCCACCTCCCACCGCAGGTGCATCCGCTGTCTGGGGGAAGATGCCCAGGATCAGAAGAACTCAGACGGGCCCGCAGTGCAGCTGGCGCTTCTGAGCTGTGTGACAAGGAGCCTTTTGCTCCACCTCTCTGAGCCTTGTTTTCCTACCCTTAGCCAGGAAGCAAACTGTTGCCATTTTTACTGGCATTGATTGTGAGGAGGAAGGAGGCACCTTTGTGAATGCTGAGTGAGCTCATCGAAATGTAGCCGACCCAGGGTGGGAGCACGGTCTCTCAAACCCTAGTGCCGAGCACTCCTCCCTTAGGGCACTCCTCCCCAAACCCTGTGAGGAGTCATAGTTCTTAGTAACCCAGCCTCCAGATGATCTGATGGAGGCCGAGGGCCGTGCCACCTGCCCAGAGGCCACAGAGCCAGGCCACAGCCGGGTGGGTGCTCGCCTCACCGTAAGCTCTCAGGCCACCCAGGAGGCCCTGCCCCCTCCTTCCTGTCTTTCCTCCTTTTGCTGTGTTTGAGGAACTCGGCTCGAGAAGCAGCGGCCACAGTCCTGAATGGGCCCTTTCTTCCAGGAGGACACCTGGATGGAGGCTGGGGCATCCGGAGGTGGCACAGTGACAGCAGATGTACAGTGGTTTCTGTTTGCTCCTTGGTTCTTGAGTTTTTCCTCTGATAACATTCACGGAGGGCCTGCCCTGCTGGACATTTTCTTCCCGCCCTGAGGGCTGTCCGGGGCCCCGGCTGGGGAGGAGGGGGAGGGGCAGGAGGAGGAGGAGCGGGAGCCTGAGCACACTGCTCCTGAAGGTGTTTAGAGAGTGGCGTTTTCTCCACAGGACCTTCCTTTTGGGCTGAGGAGTTCTGAGACATTTGCAATGTAAAGGGCGGCCGTCCCTCCATGACGCAGGGGGGACGAGATACCATCGGAACAAGGGTATATTTAGAAGACAGGAAATAAGCCCTCCAGCCTGCCCTGATGTTACCACAGGCGTTTCTCGCCCTGTGAGCACAGCGGCGGGCGGTGTTGAAGGAGGCCGCAGAGCCGAGTGAGAGGAAATGGCTAGGGCCTTCATGCTAATGCATCCTTTTTTTTTCTTCCCTTTTTCTCCTCCCTCTCTTGCTCTGTCTCTCGGCTGGCAGGGGTTGTCCCAAGGTGACGGGGAGAAATTGCTAGGAACTGAGTCATTTTGCTGGATTTTTTTTCAGCTGAGTCCCTGATTAGTAAACCTGTTTCAAGAATGGGAAAATGCACAGGGCTATTTTTAAGTGTTCTTAGCACCAACGTTCCTAACCAATTGCCTTTCTGCCTTCGAGTGTAGACAAACACTTAGCAGCTGCATGACCTTTGGCTAATTAGACTTGCTGAGCGCCAGTTTGCTCATCTGTAAAATGGGGTTAATAGCACCTACCTCAGAGGGCAAAGGACGCAATGACCTTGCGTGCGTGTCCTCCCCGGGCCCCCGCCCCCGGGCGAAGTGCATCTTGTTGCTGCTGGGGTAAGGCTGACTGTTCCAGGACCTGCGTGGGGCCCGGCTGAGTTCCCCATGTGTTTTGTGCAGGTGTGTTTACGAGTTTCCAGTCTATCTTTGGTTAGCTACTGGAGGAACCAAACCAAAACTTATACTTAGATCATCAACCGGGGGAAACTTGGCGAGTTTGTTGAGTAAACGGGCATTTGCCAAGCCCCTCTGTGCTCGCCCTGGGAAGGCCACTGGAGACAGAGGCAACATGGCCGGGGCCGGGGACTCTGTCTGGGGTGGAGACAGACACAGGAATGATTACAGTGGCAGTGTTGAGGGAGAGGTGGGTGTGGAGGCAGCCAGCTCAGCCTGGGGACTTGGGGAATGGCTTCTCTACAGAAAGTCCGAGGGTACCCTGGGGTGCAGCGGCATGAGAAAGGCTGGGGCAGCTGATCAAGGAGTTTCTACAGGTATGCTCAGGGCAGACACATTCTCTAATTTTTTTTTTTTTAAATGTTTATTTATTTTTGAGAGAGAGAGAGAGTCAGAGAGAGAAAGACAGAGTGCAAGCGGGTGGGGGGAGGCAGAGAGAGAGGGAGACACAGAATCCGAAACAGGCTCCAGGCTCTGAGTTGTCAGCACGGAGCCCGACGCGGGGCTCGAACTCGTGAACCGTGAGATCAGGACCCACGCCGAAGTCGGACGTTTAACTGACTGAGCCACCCAGGCGCCCCCAGACACATTCTCTCAGAACAAGACGCGTGGGATACGCTACCTTCCAAGAGAAACGCATCTATGTGTCTAATATAAGTACCAGTTACTGTCCGGTTAGTGTTTGTCGAGGGCTGGACACTGTGCTCAGGGCTCTGCAGGGGCTTCTGTCTTCAAAGCAGCTCCGTGGCGTCAGGACCGTAACCATCTCCAGTTTACAGATGGGGCCCAGACACACGCTAAACTTTTTACAGCGGAGAGAGGGCGAGGTGGGATTTGGACAGAGGAGGCCTCAGCCGCTGGGTGAAGGGCCGGCGTGAGGCTCACCTGGGCAGTGTGTGCTGAGAGCGTGGGATTAGCCTCGCCGTGGGATGCCCAGCGTGCTTCACAAAAATCCTGGTTAAAGAACTTCAGCAGAATTACTGCTCTCCTCCACGATGTAACTCAGTGTGTCACATCACACGCGTTTATATTATGCGGGAAATAGGATACACAATTAGCTATATTATATATCACATGATTGCCGTCTTAGTTAATTCCCAGCCCTGCGGCTTTCTTGCCAGAGGGTCAGGGTTGAACTGAAATTAGTCGGTGTGGCTACCGGTTAGCATTTTCCATAAGTTCAGAGAGGGGGCCTGTGGGAGCTGTGGTTGGAAGGATCATAGGCGAGTCTTGACACTGGGGAACGGGCATTTGGATTATTCTCGAATGACCTGGAAAGCCCAGGTGTGATAGTCTGAATGCAGTTGAAGCATCGCACCTGGGGTTTGGGAGGCTGGTGTGCTGGGGAGGAGGGCCCCTGAGGTGTTGACCTGCATCCCTCAGAGCAGCTCAGTGTCTCGTGTGTGAAGTGAGGAAAAATCACGTTCCCCTGTTAAGAAAGAACAAAAACGCCAGCACAGAAAGCCATGTGCTGGGGCGATGACAAGGGCCACGAAAGAGTGATGGTTCTCAGCTGGGAAAGAGCCCCCGTGCACTCTCAGGGTGCCGTGATTGTGGGTGACGGCAGGGCTGAGGCATCTGGAGGGTTTGCAGAAGTTCTAATGTGCGCAGAGGCCCCAGTGGGTTTGCAGTGTCTGAGGTCCCCCAGCCCCTGCCCAGCTGCCGGGCTCTTAGGAAAAGAGGCCGAGGTGGTGCAGGAGGCCTCTTGGTGGCTCAGGCCTCGGCTTTGGTTTCCTTCTGTGCTCTCTAGCCACTCAGAGCCCCTGCGGGGGACCAGTCAAGACCCCGAGGCCCATCCTTACGTTCTACTCGTTGTCTGGAACCCACCGGACACTCCACGTTTGGTGACAGGAGGAGCAGTGAGGCGTGGAGAGTGCCCGGAAAATTCTGGCTGTGTGGCCTCAGGCCGTTTAAACTCTTAGAGCCTCAATTTTATCTTCTTTCCAGTGGGGATAAAGATATTTACGGCTCTCAGTGCAGAGAGAGGTAAACCACATGAGATTTTTACGGAACGTGCCCAGCACAGCGCCTGGCATACAGAAGGTATTTGATACGCAGAAACTATTATTAATAAAACACAGCAGTTTGGGACAGCAGATTTGGCTTCTTTAAGGGAGCTGCCTGGGGGAGAGTTTTACAACCTACTGTACTGCTAAAGAGACAACTAAATTCCTGTTTACATATAAACCTAAACGCTCTTATTCTAACTGTGCCACCACCTTAAAAGACATATATTTATGCTTTCGGTTTTAACTGTTCATATGTTTAAAAGTGGCACGCACTTCCAGAGTGATTATGCTAATGTACATAAGGAGTTTAACAATCGCACTGACTGCACTAACCATCTATTTGAACTACATTGTGCAAATAAGATGTTATCTTAAATAAGCTCCTAATATAACCCAGTAATCACTGTAATGCTTTTTGGTGAAATTGTGGTGTTATTACTGAATTTAGCCACGAGTCTCAAGTACCAAACCTTTGAGGAAACACCAGCAGTGTCCGGCTGCTGCGTTCCTGGCCCCAGAGGAGCCGGATGGGTCTGTCCTCGTAGGCGGGGGAGAGCCAGGGTCGGCTGGTATGTGCGCGGTCCCGGGACCCGACCCCCACAGCAGCAGGTGAGCCCGTGTGAAGGATCGCACCTACCAGAGGTAGAGCCGCCTTTCTCAGAAGCCTCACCAAAGAGAGGAAAAGGAACTATAAACATCACGCCGCGTACCCATTCCTGTGACGGCAGAGGCAAGAGTGGGGCTCGGCCTGACTCACCTAGTGGAATGCAGACCAGAAGGGACTTCCGCCGGCTCCCTGCCCTCTCTGCAGGGCAGACCCCACCTGCCTGGCCTCCTGATGCTCACAAGGAGGGTGAGAGGGGGCCGTGGGACCTTTTGGGGCAGGTGGATTTCTCTGACTGGCTCCAGGCTGAAGGGAGCGCTCAAGTCTTGAAACCAGGAGTTGGTCCTCCCATCTCATTAATGAAATGGGAAAATAGAACCTCAAGGTACAAACGGAGGATTTAAAAATATAACGACCTTCCTTCCTTCCTTTTTAAAATTTCAATAAGGTTGGAAGCATTTAGGTTCAAAGAAGGAAATGAGAGCCGAGCCAGCAGAACGCAAGGGATCACATCAAACGCCCTTCCAGGAGAACTTCGGAAGCCTTGGTTAGCCAAGGAGTCTGAAGGCAAGTTCAATGCCTGGCGGGGACATTTCAGGGCCGCTCTCGTGCAGTGCAGGTCCCTGAACTTTCCACAGGGGGAACAAAGCTTTGTCTGTGTGCCGTGGAGACAGTGCTGATCTGGTCAGCAGACCTAGGTGAAGAGTCCCCGTGGCAGGTCACTTAACCTCTCCGGGTCTGAGTATTCAGGGAGGCAACGTGCTGTCCCAGGGACGCGTGTTGGCCGCCTATTAAACGATGGGCGCCGTGAGGCACTTCGCACACCTAAGGCGGTCTTGGAATATCTGCGGGAGCTAGAGCGGAGAAGACCTTGCCTATGTGACCTGCTTGTCAGGACATACGGAGGAAGCTAACATGATACGTAGAGGCTCACAACGACTCTGCATAATGTTCACTTACGTAAGGAGTTGTTAGAAACGATCCCATGGTCAAGTGCCTGATGAACTTCCTTTGCACCTGGAGAAAGTAATCCCGGGAGTGGCTATGGCACTTGCCCCCAGTCAGTCAGTCAAGATGCAGAGAGGCTTACGAGTGGGGTCTCCCTGTCCGGAAGGCGACGTCCTTTCTTCCTTGCCCTACCAGCTTGAGGAGTGGCACACGTTTGCCTTCTCTTTTCTGATTTTATGGGTGAGCAGCTGGGAGTCCACAGGTGGAGTGTTTACATCATGAACAAAAATGGCGCCGGGATCTGGAACCTTGGGGCTTCTCTCTCTTTCTTCTGGAATGCAGGGTGGCCTCACCTGCACCCGTCCGTCCACTTAGGAGGACACTCCTGCAGAGGACAGTGAAAGCCGGCTGGCTGGCCGGACCTATCGAGGGGCGTGTCTGTCTGCGTCAGGGGTGCCTCTGTGGTCTTGAACCCTCTAGAAGAACTGCGATCTGTTTTCCTTCACAAACTCATAGACATTCAAAGAGGCTGGCGGAGTTTGGTGTGGAGGCGGTCTCAGGCAGAGGACTTATACCTGTGATTTAAATTAAATTATGGCTGTAAAATTAAACTTCCGAGGCATGTACAGTGTGTGTCCTCAGGTAGCTTCCATGTGGCGGGGCCGTTTCTGTTTGCTCCTTGTCCTCGCCCCGAGGTGCTTACTGGTGCAGACTTCGCGACTTAGGGATTTAGTATTAACTTCCCCATTTTACAGATGAGGATATTGAGGCTTGGCCAGCTTTAAGCACGTGACTTGCCAGAGACTGGAGCTGGGCAGGGAGTCTGACCCATGAGCCTTTTGTCTTCCAACCCAAAGCTCTTCTGCAAACGAGTGGGAACTTTCTTCAGGCTCCAGTTCAATTTACAGGGCCGTGGAGAGGAGAGAGAGCACGTCTAAAAAGGTGGTGGGAGGGGCAGAGGCTACAGGCTCAGGGCGAGCACTGGACTCTGGCCTCTAACACCAATTTGCTGTGAGATCTAGGAAAAGCCTGGGCTTTCTCGTCTGTAAAACAACAGTTGGGGTGATATTATGGTCTGATTTGTGTACCCCATGTTCATATGCTGAGGTCCTCGCTCCCAGTACCTCAGAATGTGACTGTATTTGGAGAGTGAGTTTTTAAAGAGAAGATGACGGTAAAACGAGGTCCTCTGAATGGGCCCTTATCCGGTAGGACGGGTGACCACGTCAGAAGAGGCGATGGGGACACAGGCGCACACAGAGGGCCGACCCTGTGAGGACACCGTGAGAACATGGCCATCTGCAAGCCACGAAGAGAGGCCTTGGGAGAAACCATCCCTCCCCACACGTCGATCGTGGACTGCCAGCCCCCGGACCTGTGAGAGCCGGACCTCTGTGGTTGGGAGGGCCCAGGGTGTGGTGCTGAGCTGCGGTGGCTCTGGCTGGCTAACCAGACGAGAGGACGCCGTACGTACAGATGGAAACGGCCGTGTAGGGAAACCTCGTTCCCCGCTGCGGGTTACGGCAGACCCTCGCACGATCCGCGGTTGCGGTTAGCTGGGCGCTGAGCAAACGAGACTGAGGTCTTGAGCTGACGTGTGTGTGTTCAGGGGACACCCTCTGCGCCCTCCCTCCTCACCGCCAGCACGCTGCCCTCCGGCTTCGTCTTAGCCAGTTTTGTCCAGATGTGAGACACAGAAAGCACAGCGACCCAGTAAGTGGTGTCGAAGGAGCAGGGAGAAAGGTCGGAAACGGTCTTCCACGGCCAAGGCCGGCCGGCCTCGGTGGAATGAGCGGCCCTCCCGGTCCCGTCGGTGGGGCCGGCGCACACGCGGCATCACCTGTCCGGGCCCCGCACCCCGCAGGTGGGACCCTCGGGCCGGGGGAAGCGTGGGGTGCCCAGGCGGGGCTGCTCCCGGACCACCCATCCCTCGAGCGCCACTCGCAATTTTTACCGCGGATCGTACTCCGTGTGGGGAGCAGAAAAGGAATAAAACTTCTCTTCAGTTTCAAAAATGCCTGAAGCGGAGACAACAACCCGGGGGAGCTCCAGAAGTCTCCTCTGAAAGCAATTGCTTGTTTGTAAGGCTCATTCTTGGCTGTCTGCAGCGTTTTTAGAAACAGACGTTATCATCCGCCCATTGTGAGAGAACGACAGCCAAGGTCAGAGAAACACACACGCTTATCTCGACTCATCTGAAAATGACCCTCATCACCGGCATTGTCTGTGTCCCGCAGAAGCCCGGGCGCCAGTCTCACGGGGCTCTCTCCAGGTGTGCCCAGGTGAGGGCCGCAGAGGCGGGGGCCGGGCAGGATGCGCTCTGCTGCCTCCCACGGAAGGTGCCGGGTGACTCTGTGGCTGCTGAACGCCTCCCAGACCAGCCTGGCCTCAGCCCGGACTTTCTAAAGAACGGGCTTCGTGACCGGTGTCAGAAGGAAGCAAGACCAGTGGAATCGGACGAAGGCAGCTGCCGACCATGACCTGGGTTCAACTAGGTTCTGCAAACTGTAGCCTCCGATAATTGGGAGCCCACTGCGCGTGCTTGTCTGCGGGGCCTACACAGCTCTGCAGGGCTTGTCATATTGCAGAGAGGACGTGGAGGGGCACAGGGGTTTGGGGACCCACGTGCCCAGAGTCACACAGCCAGAGAATGGGCAGAGCTGGAATTCACCTGTTTGTGGCAAAGCTGAACCCCTTCATTCGACCCAATGCCCGTGACCTGGGGGGCTTGGTCCCTGACTTGGGACCGTCACAGCAGAGCATCAGGGTTCATCCAGAGAGCCACGGGCGTGGGGCTGGCGGGAGGTAGAACAGGGAGCACAGGTCTTTGAACAATGAAGTGCATGTCTAATTAAACAAGTCGTACTCATCGCTGCAAATTTTAAAATGCAAAAAGAGTAAAGAGAAGAGAAGAAAAAGAAATTGCTTGTATTTCCCCAACCAGAAGTTTGCTACTTTATGCTTTGGTACGTCTTGTTCTGGTCTGGTTTCTCCTACACAGTAATTTTCTTACCTGGTTGCAATTGTCTCCTGGCTGTAGGCCTTGGTAGACAGGATCCAAATTTCTCTCATTTTCCATTTTGTTCCTCTGACCTTTTAGTGCTCAACAACAAGTGGTTTTATTTTTATGTATTTTTTTAAGTTCATTTATTTATTTTGGGGGGGGGGTAGGGGCAGAGAGAGAAGGAGAGAGAGAATCCCAAGCAGGCTCCCTGCTGTCAGCGTAGAGCATGATGCAAGGCTCGAACTCAAAAACCTAGAGATCATGACCTGAGCCAAAATCAAGAGTCGGACGCTTAACTGACTGAGCCACCCAGGTGCCCCTCAACAAGTGGGTTTTTTTTTTTAACTTTTAAAAATGTTTTTATTTATTTTTGAGACAGAGAGAGAGCATGAGCAGGGGAGGGGCAAAGAGAGAGACTGAGACACAGAATCTGAAGCAGGCTCCAGGCTCTGAGCTGTAGGCACAGAGCCCGACACGGGGCTTGAACCCACAAACCGTGAGATCGTGACCTGAGCTGAAGTCGCACGCTTAACCGACTGAGCCACCCAGGCGCCCCTACAAGTGGTTTTAAAAACAGCTGTAGAAAAAGAATATAAGAACAAAACAAAACAAAAAAAAAGAATATATATCCAGTTTCGTAGCCTCTTGCTCTCATTTAAAATTAAATGTGTTTTCCCACATTTTCACTGTCTTTTTCCAACTAGCATCTTTTAAATAAATGCATATAAAACATAATTTAATGTACATCGCTGTTTCCCTACTGTTGGACATTTAGGTGTTTTCAGTTTTTCAGAATACAGTGTATTCTTAATAAATAACGAAGCAATGAACATCTTTGTACATAAAGTTTTATTTCCATATTCTGGGGTATTTCATTTGGATGGATTCCCGGAAGGGACTTAACGGACCAAAGCATACGAGTGTATCTTTTTCAGAGCCTTTGATACAGATGGCCACTAACAATTTTTCAGAGCACTGTGTCCGAGTGGGCTCCCAGCAGTAGGGCAAGAGGCTCAGGCAGACAGCCTGGGAGGTGTGAGGTCTACACAGCTTCTGCAGGGCTGCTTAACCCACAGGAGGGGAAATGCAGGGGCAGGGGGGGTTGAATCCTGGCTTTGCTACTTACTTGCAAGGGACTGTGGTCAATCACTTAACCTCTCTTGGCCTCAGTTTCCCCATTTGTAAAGTGGACATGATAGTGTGTAGCACCCGGGGCTCAGGTGTAATACTTGGGGCTTAGGAGGTTAGTCCTAAGAATGCTGTATTTTCCTGTCCACCTCCTCCGCCTGGGTGGAATCTGAGCCACAGCTTCTCGTGTGTTCCAGTTCTATGACTCAGTTTGCGGTTTGCTCCCTGGCCTGAGTACACAGCCTCACTGTTCTGTTACTCGTGGCTTCCAACGCTCTGTTTGCCAAAGGATCACGTCCAGAAGCACTCGGAAGTGAGCAGTGTAACTTCTTTTTTCTGGTTAGATAGATCAACATCAGAACCATCCCCAGAAGTCTCTTCCCAAAGCTGCAGAGGCAAAGGAAGAACTCGAAGAAACACATGCTGAATTGCAGCCCCCGGTTGGTGAGGGACAGGTCATAGGAAGGGACGAAGCCAGCAGAGGGTCACAGCACAAAGGGAATATACACCTGGGGAACGAGTTCATTTCCCACCCTCATCCCTCTTCAGCTTCCCTTCTTTCCTGTGTGCTCCTTTATGCAGTGTGCACTTGTGGTGGGGACGTGAGGACTCAAAGGCTCAGCCCTGGCTCTTAGGGGCTCTGGCTCTCAAGGCTGCCACTTGGCAGGCAGGTGGGCTCTGGGGGACGGGGCGGGGGCTGGGCCCTGGGGCTGGGTGCCTCAAGGGACAGAGATGCTGCCTGGTCCAAGGCGGGGCGGGGCGGGGGGGGGCAGCCAGGACTCCTCGGGCCCAGGAAAACCTCTCTCCCAGATCCAAAGGGGGTGGCAAATTCTCCTGCTGCAGCTGTGCTGAGAACGTGCGGCACTCTCCGTATCCGGAAGGAAGCTGCTTCGCTGCTCGAACACATCTTCCCATCTCGGCGGACTCCCGTGCCGGAAGCGGGGCTTTCTCAAGTCGGAGCGTGCGCTGACCATCAGGGGGAAAAGGGCTTCCCCTTTTGGGTCTGTGCTATCGAGGATGGGGAACCAACTAGGTGTTTCTTTCTCCTGTCCTTCTGGGACTACACTTGGCCATCTGTAAAAACTCACAGGTGCTGTGGCTTGCCCCAGCGTTAAAGAAAAATATCAGTAAGTGCGTGTATGGAGGGCACTCCACGTGCCAGGCCCTGGGCTTGCACGCTGAAACCCTGTGCTCTAAAGAAGCCCGCGGGTTAGGGACCACACGTCGCCGTTTTACAGGTGAGGATCCGAAGCTGAGAGATGCCAAGTGGCTTGGTCCAGATCACACAGCTGGTAAAAGGCAGACAGCAGGCCATCGATGCTGGGATGCACGGTCCTAACCACTCCTCTGTGCACCTGCGGCGGAAGAAAGGGCACGGCAGCGTGTGTGGTGTGCCTGGCTTTCAGGGAGTTCTGCATTAGGGAGCTGGAGTTGTCGGGCCCCGGTCTGGAAGCCTCCAAATAACGTTCATCTGGGCCAGGCCCCGGAAGCAGGTCTGGGTCAGAGGCACAGGCCGACGACTTCCGAACGTCTGAAGGAAGATCGATACAGAAAGGGATTAAAACGGTGATTGGTGGGCTAAGACGTGGAAGGGAGGTTAGAGGGCGGAAAATAGCTCACGGAGAAATTTAGCACAATAGAAATGAGGGGCCCTATTAATAATGAGATCAATGGTAAATGTGGAGTAAAGCCGAGAAATGTGCTCGGGCCAGCTCGCGTTCCAACGGCATCACGCATCCGTGGGAGCCTGGGGCTGCCTTAATTCTTCCGAGTCTCCCTTTATCTTCAGTTGGAGAGGGTAAGGCAACGTGTAACTCACAAGGTACTTGTACAGATTAAGGAGAAAATATACTTGGAGGCACCTAGACTCACTGACACACACTAGGGGCTCAGTAAGTCGTATTTCCTTTCCAACAGTGAGAACTAAAAATGGAATAATCTGCCTCCGTGGGTGGGAGACACCCCACTGGGGCCTCAGATAGCCTCGTGGTGGGCTAAGGCATGAGAAGGATACTGTGATACGGCCCCTCCCCCCAGCGCGATGGCACAAGGACAGTGCAGGGGAGAATCCCTGCCCAAGGGCTGGGGGATCGCTCCGGGCTCTCGCGGGCAGCAGGGGGGCTTCTGCAGCCCTCTTGTCATCTGCCTCCTGCCTGATAAGGACGTTCACTGTGTTGAAGACTCAGTGGCTTGAAATCCGCCACACTAAACAGAGGGATGGTGGGCGTGGTGGTCGGAGTGGGGGCATGTTTCCTGTGGTTAGGATCCTGGTCAGGGGAGGGGCAGACGTGGGGGACCTTCCCTGACCTTCCATCACAGCAGATAGCAAAGCATGCGAACCGGGTCCTGCCCTGATGCCAAACCCCTGCTTTCTATTTGGGGAGGAAGATCTATTCCCATCAAAAGTCAATAGCAGTAGGGGACGACTTATGATTGAGCAGCATCAGGTAAGAAGTCTGAGTGGTGAGGTTACTGGGGCCAGGGGTGGGGGGCTCTGGAGGGGGTACAAGGATGGGACGGCCAACACCCGCTGTGTGTGCTCCCCGCTTCTGTTGACGCCATAGGAGCCCAAGACAGCACGTCGGACAGGTCGGGAGCGCTGAAAACTTTGGCTTGACCGCGGCCACTGGAAGGGGTGACGGTCCTCCTGCTGACTGTCACCTGCTGAGCACCAGCCACGCAGCACGAGCTGTGCTAGGGGCTTGACACACACACGCTCAGCCATTTCCCTGAGGAAATGGACACAAGACGAAGAAGCGGATGGCTCGGTGCAGCGGGCCAGCAAGGGGTTCTGGGACAGAAGCACAACTCCCCGTTCTCCAGCCCCCCCTCCGGCTGCCACGTGGTGGAGACTTCCTCATGTTTTCTAGGTCCGGGGAGCAACCTCCCCATGGGGGGGTCAGCCATTCCCTCTGTGGCTCAGCATTTGCCCTTCCCTGAGTGGCGGACTTGGAGCCATTGGCCAGAAGCTGGTCCCCAGTAAGTGCTAATGGTCTGGAGGACTGTCTCATTCCACCCCCCCCCCCCCACCCCGCCCCCGTGGTCATGGTCAGTCCACAGTTTTCAGCGCTCCCAACCTGTCCAAGGCACTGTCCCGGGCTCCTGTGTGTCAACAGCACGATCGGCTGTTTCCGTGCCCAGCAGGTTCCTTGCAGGAAGGTGGGCAGTGGAGGCCGAGTGAGTGACTTCTGCAGAAATCCTGCAGGTGATTTGTGAATCTCAGAGGGCTCACAGGGCCCAGCGCCGGCCGCCTGCGCTCAGGGTTATCTCTCCTGGGCTCAGTTATGACGGCCAGTCGCTGTCGAGCCGACGGTTCTACACAGTAAGCGTGGGTGTCGGCCAAGCGAGACTGTCCCTGGTTCTTCAGGTCTTCCCATCTCTACCACGTCCTGTCTGCATCTTCTTTCATCTAAGGAGCAGGAAGTGTTAATGTCTGCTGATAGGTTAGGTTAAGTATGTGTGAGGTCCCTCCACTTTGTTGAACATTTATGGAGTGTCTGCTACTTGACAGGGGCCATGGGGGAAAGGAAAAGCTCTGAAGAGCTTGCAAAACACTAAGAGAAATAAAATTATTCATTATTCTGACATAAAGTAGAAGGCAGTTGAGTCCCTTATGAGGAATAAAGGTTAGGGACGTGGATCTCGGTTTCTTTGCAATGGAGGCCACACAAAGAAGCTGGGGGGGGGGGGCATTTAAACTGGATGCTGTGAGAATGGGAAGGGCTCTCCTGGAGGAAGGAACAGCATGGGCAAAGTGCAGAGGTGGACATGGGCCGGGGGTGTGGGGGACCCTTGGGCTGGTGCATTACGACAGTGTGGTGACAGCTCATGGGGGGCCTGGAAGCAAGACTGGGGTGTGGACTTCATTCTCTGAGCAAAGAGCAGGAACTGAAAGGTTTTGGTGACCGTTATGGGTTGCCTCGCGTGCCCCCAAAAGATATGTTGAAGCCCTAGCCCCTCAGTACCTCAGAATGTGACCCTGATTTGGAAATACGGTCTTTGTAGGTGTAATTAGTTACGATGAGGTCACGTGGAACCCGGGTGGGCCCCTGACCCAGTATGACTGGTGCCCTTATAAGAAGAAGAGAAGACACGGACATGAGGGGAGGTGGCCACATGACCATGGAGAAGGAGACTCCGGTGTTTCAGTTTCTGGCCAAGGAACGCCAAGCGTGTCTTAGCTCGCTCGGGCTGCTCTCATGAAACACCATAAACTGTGTGGCTTGTCCACAACAGAGGTTGATTTCCCACGGTTCTGGGGCTGGAAGTCCAAGACCGGGGTGCCAGCGTGCTCAGGTGCCGGTGAGGGCCCTCTTCTGGCTGGCCCTGTCTCTTCGTGCATCCTTGCAGGGCAGAGAGAGAGTGAGCTAGCTGGCTGGCCTTGTCCCCTAAGGACACCGATCCTGTTCATGAGGGCGGTACCCCCAAGGCCCTGCCTCCAAATATCATCACACTCGGGCTAGGGGTTCAATGTGTGGATTTGAGGGGGACGTCAGTGCTCAGTCCACAGCACTGGGGATGGATGGCCAACCCCCGGAAGCCTGAAGAGGCAAGGAAGGATCCTCTGCTGCATGTTTCAGGGGGTCGTGGCACTGTTGACCTTCATTCTGGACTTCTTTCCCTCAGAACTGTGAAAGAATAAATTTGTGTCGTCTTATGCTCCCAGTTGGTGGTAGGGGGAGTCTGTTGGTGGCACTGATGGCCTGTTTGGCCTTGCTGTCTTAGCCCAGGGCCCCCTGGGCATGGGTTGCTCCTCAGCTCACTCCTGACCTCCAGAGTTGTGTGTGTGTGTGTGTGTGTGTGTGTGTGTGTCTGTGTATGCGTGTGGGGGTGCTGTTCACTGTTTCCACCCAAGCCCAGCTGAACCACCCAGTTCTGATGACGTTATGGGTCGGTGGTCAAAAGCTTGAATATATTTGTTGGTGTTGTTTTCGGGGAAAAGATACGGGCTTTGGGAAGAAAACGATATCGTACGAAGAAGAGAATTTAGGGGCAGAGTGCTAAAGTCCCTATGGGGGGAATGGGTGCTGAGGCCAGGGAGGAAGGGAAGGGGGAGGCACCTGTCAGTCAGGTGCAGGGACCGAGGATGCCATGGCCTGCGTGGGTCTGGTTGGGGAGAAATGCCGTGTGCTTCTGGCTTTACCTGGTTAAACTATCGTCTGTGTGGCTGTTTCTGCACACGCTAGGAAAAGCAAACAGGGCTGTGGGGCTGGCTTCAGCTGATGGCTGCAACCTGTTTGAACCTGGCTTGGCTGGCTTTGCGTGAGTCCAGGGCGGTAGCTGCATCTACTGAGAGAGCGTTGACATGGCTTTCCCGTCGCCCACTGTGTCCTGTGCAGCTCTTCTCACTGCCAACACCGTCCCCCCGCCCAGCTCCTTCATCAGCCTGTTTGTTCAGAAGAGGTGAAAGAAAAAGTCACCCTTACTGGATACCGATAGACTGGCTGCCTGTGTCCTGCACACTGAGGACATTGTTCAAGATGGTGCCACCTCTGTAAAAATATTGGTTCTGTAGTGTTGCCAAGATTTCTGAGTTAGCTATCAACCAGCTCTCCTTGGGCAAACCCAATCTGCCTTCTGACAGGTTTAATCAGCGTGCAATCCCTTTAAGAAACTGCACACAGTATTTGTGTGCACACTTGCTCTGTGCCCTGCTTGCCACCAGCAGCCCCTGGGGTAGGGGTGACGTGACGCTGTGAACTTGGGGGCAGAAGTGGGCGATCAGAAAAGGCAAACAGAAAAGGGCGGGAGAGCTCTTGCTTGGACGGGCTGGGAGAGATGTCGTCTCCCAGAGATGCCGTACGGATGTGTCTTTAGAGAAGACCTTCAGCCAAAGATTAAAAGGAAAGGTGTCCCATCGCTGGAGGAGACCCACTGTTGGTGCTGGAACCTTTGGCGTGTAGATGCTGAGACCGTCATTAAGGAGGATTTTGAACCACAGGTATCTACTGGCCTGGAAGAGAAAACTTGGTGGTATTTCCTTTGATGCAATCACCTTGGAAGATGGAGTGTTGCAATTCTGAGGCTCTCAGCAAACTCCACAATCTGTTTTTGGTAAAATAATTTTATACAGGTACGGAGGTTGACAGGTAGAATTTCTCTGAGAGTGCGGTTATTTTAGCCATTAATCCACATGGGATTAGAAAAGATTGTTTTCAAGTTCTGAAAATAAATAAGGAGCTCAAAACGTAAGCAAACCTTCGGTTAACATTAAAACAAATGAAGCATGGACCAAAATTAGTAATAAAATATGCTGGACCTTTGAAGCAACTGATTTGATACTCAGCGTGTACAAAGGAGAATAATTTGATAAAATTATCAGATACATTTCCACGCGCCTTTCCTGACTCTCTCGCAAGTGTCCTAAAAATGACTGTCTTGTATTACGGACTTACAGTAGGAAATTAATAGAGACACGTGTACTTGGGGCAGGGGGCTGGGAAGTTAGTGTTTGGGCCGCTCTTCTCTGCTCTTGACTTACTGAGTGACCGTGGCTGAAGCGATTAACTTCTTCGGGTCTCAGCTTCTCCATCCGTGAAAGAGGAATATTGAGTGTCAGCTGCCATACAAGGGAGTAAGACAAATGAGCCAGCACTTGGGAAGACAAATAAGGAAAAGGCTCAGAGACCTTCGGATGAAAAACAGCAAGGGGAAGAACAAATGGTAACCCCCCCTAACCCCCCGCCCCCCCCATTCCCCATGCCTCCGATTCTGGCCCCTTCTCAGGACTGGTTGGTGCCTCATTATCTGTGGTGCCATGTTGATTTGGTCTGTGACTCAAAAATACTGAAAGCCAACATTAACTCTAGATAACGTAACTTGAGCCACGTGAAGGCCAGTGAACCCAGAAAAAGAAAACTATCAACCGTATTTTAAAAGGATGGCACACGATGTTTCCAGAACTGCTCATAAATTCCTGGTTTGTGGCAGCAAGAACACGTTTGAGAAATTAATGCTGGGGTATCTCGAGGCAGCTTTATAATCGTGTCAGATCTGCACGCTGTCCCCGATTGCTGAAACTCTTCATGGCTGATAAGGTGCTTGTTACAGAAAATGGGAACTAAATTCATAGTCAGCTTCTGTAGAGCCAATTTACATGTTGTGCTGCTGGAGCTGAGAAGGAAAGGAAATGTGCTTGAAGCCAAAATTGGCTTTGTGGCTCTGGTTGCCTCGGCTCAGCACCACCTGCCTCCAATCAAACTGTCCAATTACAGGAAACAATTGTTTTCTTGCTTTCTGGGAAGTGAAGAAATTCATCCAGTAAAGGTCTGATTTCTAAATGTTTCTCCCCCTTCCCCACCAACCCCCCCCCCCCCGCCCCCCCTTAAAAAAAAAAAAGAGCAGGAAAAAAAAAAAAAAACAAAAACAAAAATCCAAAACATCAACACTGTTTTGGGGGAGAAAATGTTTCTTTAGCAAATTGCTTTCCAAGCTCAAAAATCAGGACGATGCAGTCCATGCATTTTGGTGTTATTGACCAGACACCTGATCTATAATTACCTCGTATAATAACGTTGTTAGCCATTCAGAAGAAAGAGTCTCCCTTTTAAGACGTGAGGCAGTAATTAAAGGCTGTGAATTTCGCAGGTGAAATCTTGCAGAAAGTGCAGTTTTAAAGTCAAAGAATTTAGTGATCCACCTCTGGTTAATTAAACTTTCTTCTCAAAATAAAATCTTGTATTTGAAACAATGAAATCGGTGGCAATGATACTATTTATCTCCGAGCCCAAGCCTCGTTTCTTTAAGCTCTGATTTGACTTGCTAAAGCTTACTTCTCTGAAATGGTTGAGGACTTGAAGGAGAAGAGACCATCGGCTGCATGTAGATGATATTGAGCATACACAGAGCACGGATGTAATTACAGAGCATGCGTTCCTCTGGCAGGTGACATTTTAATGGAACTAACAAGCAAACGTCACTTGATATGTTTCTATGTCACCTCCTGAGTTTTGCTTTTTTTAAAAAATAAAAACAGAACTTCTCAATATTTCATGATCCGGTTAAAATGTGACCTCACGAAAACCCCTTATAGGTACCTTTTCATATTCGAAGGCATTTTTATCTTTCTGAGACTACCTCCCCAAAGCTGACTTATACATTGGATTTGTGCCACATCTGGGATGCCCCGAAGTTATTTCGAGGGAATAATCCCACTCCACGCCATGAGTTCTCCTGTGCTTGGGACATTGGCTCCTAAGTATTCCTGTTTTCCTCCTCCAGGAAGCCCCCCGGTCTGATCAGCTCTCAAGTCAGCTCTCTGGTCAGCCCTGGTTTGGCCTCCGTCCCGGGCGGTGGTTTCAGACCTGCCCTGCAGACCAGTCCCCTGGGAATATGAACTTGTTGAGGACCAGCCTACCTTTTCCATTCAGAAAAAAACGAATAGGTGGATGGTTTCCTCCTCTTTTTCTGGGTATTTCCTCTGAGGTCCCTTAGAGCCGTTTCCTTCTCACCGGGAGTCCATCCTTAACACCTTTTCCTTTCATTCCAAACACTGCCTGGGGACCTTGTGCCCTCTCGTGAGCCCACTATACCCTGTGGCCCCCAAACAGCCAGGCAGAGGTCTTGGGCGGGGGCCAAGCACGCAGGCTCTAGAGCCTGACCTCAGGGTGGGTGCAATCACCTGAGTCTTTGTTTTCTTACCTCATCGGGGGTGGGATCCCGGCAAGGTCAAATCGCTCTACAGACCTCGGCTCTGCTCATGGGTCATGGCTCTGAGGTCTCGGCTGCCTGCAGGCCCACCTCTGCCACCAGCTTCACGCGGCCCGGGGACCTCCCCCATGGCGGGCAGGATCTGCTGCTTGCTCCTGTCAGAGCCACTGGGAGGTGAGTTTCTCTGGGGCCGGGGCTGAGTGTTACTGAGCCTCGTTTCCCTCGTGTCTAGAAGGCTCTCAGGAAATCTTCACTGAGTGGATGTTTTAACAACAGAGTCTGTCTCGTCCTGCACGATGCTCTTTATCCACAAGAATGAGTTTCGGGTACTGAAAATCTACCGCTCCACGGTGATCTGGTGACTCAGGGGCTAATTGTGGGCATGGGGGCTTTCCAGCAACCTAGTTAGATGAAACCACATAGCAACCTTCCCACCCCACGGGGTGACCTATTTCTCAATTTCTGTAGTCTCAACATCCATTGCCGCAGGAATCTGATGAGGCGGGGCCATTTCGCCGCCGGTGTTTGATGAGAAAAGGGAATTGAAATGGAGGTGATTGATTTGGACCTTGAGACGCTGATAGGAAGTCATCCCGTTCTTTCCGACCGTGGGAGCTGCTCTGTGTAACGGAGGCTTCCCGTGACCCCTACTAGGCCTCCCGGGTCTAATCTGTCCCCACGGGGCGAGCGGGGTAGGAAGGCTGCCGGGTCTTACCGAGCAAGAGACTGATTGTCTGGGCTCTCGTAGCCTCTCTGGGTGAGTTTCCCAATTAGAATGAAAAATCTCTAACAATTCTGTTTCCACCCAGATCCTCATTTTGCTTCGTAGAGCTGAAGTGAAAATTGAACTCTGTGAGTCTTGCCTGATGGCGTTCATCTATGAGGCAATCGGGCTGGTGCGTGGAGGTCCTCTGGGCCGCTGGGCAGAGGTTCCTTCCTCCCCACGCCCAGCGGGACCCAGAGGAGGGCAGAAGCCGGCCGTGTTCTCTCTGCCTGCTTAGCGGTACGCAGCAGGGGAGATAGGTTTCTTTTTCTCCCTTGTCCCGTCGGCTAACTCTTACCATCTTAAAGTGCCCCCCCCACCATGTATCCTTCCCTGACGATCCCCACTCCTCCCCAAAGTACGTGGCCCAGATCTCACCCCTGTGACCTCCCTCGTGCCCTGGATCTCCCCAGCGGGGAAACTCCTCACATTGGGTGTGGCTCACTCAGCCTGCCACCCGCCTGGCAACTCCTGGAGGGCAGGAAGTGGGTCGCTGACCACTGACCGGGGCACAGCAAGAGGGACCACTCAGCACACATTTGTAAGGAATGAGACAAGCGTGTGATAGTAATTAGCCCTCTGCCCGGTGGGCTATTAGAATCTTCCAAGGATTGAAAAAAGCACGCAGAAGCCCAGGCCCTACCCTGGGCCAATGGAATCAAAATCTCTGGTGCCGAGGCCTGGGCATCAGCATTTAAAAAGTTTCCGAGGGGGTTTCTGCTGTGAGGCTAACTCAAAATGGCGGAAGCCAGGCTTGGGTGCCTGACCGCCTGGGCCTGTCCCTGGCTTCTCTCCCGACTGTGGTTTTCTCAGTTATAATGGGGAGGCCTGTGAGGTGAGGTTGCTGGTTTCTAAAGTACCTTGAAGAGACTAGGCATCCAGTGACCTTTAACCTCGTAGGCGGAAATGCTTGGCACGCTTGGGTGTAGGCCTATAAGCCTTGGAGTTAGGCAAGGCCTGGTTTGAGCAAGTTACCAAATATCTGAATCTGGGTGGGCCATTTGACTTCTCTGAGTCTCAGTTGTTTCTGTGTGAAATGGGGATAATAATATTGCCTGCATCACGGAGGCGTAAGGATGAAATGAGCTAAGACATTCTAGTAATAATGTTTGCTCGGTAGCTATTAATTATTATTATAATTAGGTCATTGGATACGCAGGGGAAGAGCATAGGGTGAGTGCTGATTGAGTTTACAGAAGAAAACACAGGCAGATAATGCCATACAAATTGTGTTAATTCGGACCTCCCTTCTAAACATCCCTCTTTAAGCCTTGAACTTTAAGGAAAAGCTGTGTGCTTTGATTTCTCACCTTCGTAGGTCAAAATCGATTAGACTTTGTCTCTATTATATAATGCTGGGTTTGTGAACCTTCCAATACATTTCTGGAGTGGAAATACATTTTCATCTGCTAATTTCTGTTAACAAGGCAACAAGCTTTCTTAAATAAACAATTATATTTTTAGGGAAGTGTAAATTAAAGCACTATTCTTAATTTTGCTAAACTTGTCCTCCCTCTGACTGTAATTTACTCTGACGATCTCAGTGTTCTTGTAGTTGCTGAATTATGCCGCTCACAGCTAGCCCTGGGTCCTAGCTGTTAGAGCATTGTGATAGAGATTCTGTTTGGGACTGAGGCCTGTGGACTGGGAGGCAGAGTTTACAAGCTGGTAAATGAGCCCCTGGCAGCCCCCCGGCCCTTCATTCCCTACCAGGGTTACTGGAGGTAAGGACACCATGATCCAAAGGTCAGCAACTCAGCCTTCTAGTATGCGGATGAATGGGCGAATGCATTCCAGCCATGAAAAACCAGGGAAATGCTTCCAAATTATGGAGGAAAATTATGAACATTAATTCAGAAAAATGATGGATATCAAACTGGCTCAAAAGCTGCTACCTGAGCGAGACCGTGAGGCTCCTCCCAGAGTGCCCCCCAAGTATTTCTGGCATTTCCCCAAAGTCCCCCCACAAACCAGGTCACTTGGGGTCACCGACGTCTCTGCCATCGAGGGCTGCCGCTTGCGAACAAATAAGCTGGCGTCTTACTGCTGTCATTGTCAGCTTCCAGAAGGCCACTGTCCAGGGCACAGTGCTACCTCCGGGGGTCTCCCCAAATCTCCGGGCCTCAGGGGGACAGCAGGTGCTGAGTTTCCTGCAGAGATGGATGAACAAGGCACATGTGCTGCCCGGTGTCTCCCCATGCATCCAGGGAGTAGTTCTGGGGTCCCCTTCCTTGGGGTGGCCCCCAGGCTGGTCGGGGAAGGTACTTGCGGTCCTCCCCACACTGGACACCTCGTTACAGAGCACAGTCCCTGCGTGTGCACGGATGCAAACGGGTACAGATGTGTGAGTTCAGAGGAGGGAGTAATAGGTGAGGTCCTCACTTTGCCAGCTGAAAATTCCCAGGTACATAAGTAAAATGCAAACCGATCTCATGAAGCAACCGACAAGGTAGCATGACGTGGTAATGCCTTCCTAGAGATCAACTTGGCAATATTGATCAAGAGTCTTAAAAATGTTCACAGCCTTTTACTCAGCATTTTAACTCCTAGCAATTTCTTCCTAGGAACTCTTTAGATGTGTTCGTAAAGATCTATGTTTGAGGATTTCATTCTAAAATTTAATCTCACTGACATAGGTATAAAATTGGAAACTAACAACCTTAATGTCCAAAATAGAGGAATAGCTAAATATATTCTGATATTTACATACATATTTTAAAATATTTTGAAGCCATTAAAATCATATTGAAGAGTAGTTCAGGATATAGGAAGATGTTTATTCTGGAATGTTACGTTTAAGCTATTGCATATAGAATTATCAGTATAGTGTGAGCCCAATCATGTAGAAGCATGTATATATAGCATATATTTTTTATGTGTGTGTGTATGTGTGTGTGTGTATCATCATAAAAAGACTAGAAAGAATGCCACCAAGACACGGAGAGTGGCTATACCTGCGCAATGAGACAACTTAGAATTTTTTTTCTCTTTTATAAGTAGTCTGTTTTCGGGGCGCCTGGGTGGCTCAGTCGGTTAGGTGCCTGACTTCCGCTCAGGTCATGATCTCGAAGTTCATGGGTTCAAACCCTGAGTCGGGCTCTGTGCTGACAGCTCCGATCCTGGAGCCTGCTTTGGATTCTGTGTCTCCCTCTTTCTCTGCCCCTCCCCCTCTCCCCCTCTGTCTTTCCCTCTCTCTCTCTCAAAGCTAAATAAACATTAAAAAAAAAGTACTCTGTTTTCCCCTAATTTTCTCTACAGAACATGTATGACCCCATCTCAGATGCTGCAGACTTTGCCTGGGACCTGTGTGAGTCTGAGCCCTGAGCCCGGGAGAGCCATCGTCCCTGTGAGGTCCTGCAGCTGGCAGACAGTAGCAGGTAAAGGCATGGGCTCTAGGTTCAGCTAAGTCCGTGCTGGCTTCCCAGCTCCACTGCTTAAATACCTTTGGACTTGGATGGGTCTCCTCACCTCTAAAAACCTTAGTTTCCTCACCTGTCAAATGGGGATAGCCATAGCACCTGCAGGATCATAAGGGAGATGATATATAACAGGGGCTTATCATTGTCCCTGCCATGTAATAGATGCCCTGTAACTGCTGTGTGTGTATGTGTGTGTGTGCACCTGTGTGGCTGGGTGTGTGTTTTCACCTGATAAATGGATCCACGGTCATTTTCACCGCTCTCTTCTTCAAGCTTTGCATGAATTTATGTAAGAGCTGTGTTGTGTGACCCCCTGGGCCCATGCCAGGTGGGGCAGGTGGGGGTCTCTTTGTGCCGAGGAAAAGAAGGGGGTCAGGGAAGGGTGCTCGCCATCCGCATGCGGACAGAACTGTTGTCGCCCTCTTCTCTCCACAGCGGAGTGGAGGAGGGCTACCTGTCCACCCTCCGTACCCACTCTCCTCCCAGCCATGCGCTTGGGCCACGGCTTCCCTGTGCCAGACACACTTTGCTAGGCAGAAGAGCCCAAAACAGTTGCGAATGCCATTTCCCTCCCCCCAACAAGGAAATGATGCGCTTGAAAGGAAGCCGTGTAAGGAGTGGATGAGGTCCAGGTGTTTTCCTGGAAGCTCGGAGCCTGCCGTGGCCCTGCTGTGGCCCTGCCATGGCCCCTGCCCTCCCTTTGCCGCCGGTTCCCTCCTCTGGACTCGCCCTGCTCGGAAGCAGCCGTTCTCGGACCTGACCATACCCCTTTCTGGAAAGCACTGCTGCGGCTGTTAGGTGAGCTGGCGGGAAGGCAGGGTGTTCTGGGCCCGGCTGCGATGCCAGCCGCGGAGGCCGTGATGGAGCTTCCGGGCCATCCTGGCAACGGGCGCGCGTGCAGTTTACGGTGATCCCGCGCTCGCACCATGGGGGTGATGCCGGCGAGAACGACACGGCACGGGGCCAAACGCAAATTGTTTTAAAACGCACGAGCGAACTTGGTTCAGGTGGTGCCAGAGAATTCTCGATTTCAGCGGAGGGTGATTTTGTGCACGTTTACTGCTCTCATCCAATAAAAATGCAACTCGCGGAGACATTGGGTTGCGGTCTTAGGAGACGCTGTCAAGGAAAGGCCACAAATTTAGCCCAATTTGCTGCACCGCGTTTGGTTGCTTTCTTCAAAGCGCCGTCAGCCCTTCAAATCCGCGAGCTTTCTTTTTCTCTGCGAAATGGTTACTCTGACCGTTTAGAATAATTTGAGTAAGCGACGCTCAACTTGAGCCACTCAAAGTGCCCGAGTGCCCTCAGGTGAGGCCTGTCAGGTGTGTGGTGTGGTTCCTGATCCCAAGGAGTTACAGAAAGACAGCCTCGAATGGCAGGGTGTTCATGGGAAAACGTGGCACGGGCCGTAGGTCCCACCAGGGGTCAGGGAACGAACGGCTGGGGTCACCCACCGTGTAAGCAACACCTGCTCCATCCCGAGCTGAATTCACAGTGTACGACCCGCGTAGCTGTAGAGAGGGGGTCACGCCAGGGTGCATCACGTCTGCACTTAGAAGGGTCCTGCCCGTGATCGAATGCTCCGTGTCACCGTTTTGAAACACTTGGTCACCAGAGGCCTGGAACTGTGTATTTGCATTTTGTGCCAAAGCCGTTTGCTTTTCTTTCTCGACACACAGCTCGACCCCATCGCTCACCGTCTCTTGCAGCCAGGAATGGCCACGTGACTAGGTTTAGCCAAAGGAATGTGAGTGCCGTTTGCGCGCCTGGCCCTCCCCCAACACGAGCTTGGTTCAGGGGGGTGCCAGAGAGTTCTGGAGCTCAGCGGAGAGTTACTTGTGCGCTTTCACAGCCGCCAGCCAGCCACGATGCAGCTGCTCACGGGGTCATTGGGTTGTGCTTCTAGAAGCTGCTGTCAAGGAAAGTAGACCAGGCTTCCCCCCCTGTGGCTCACTGGGCTGTGTCCCCCAGGGGGCTGTGGAAGCCCGCGCTGAGGCTGGCGTAGCCGCTGCTGGCCTGTGTCTGGGCGTCCGGATAACTGTGCGGAGCAGGAGGCCCCCTCCCTGTCCCGGGCACTCGGAGCTGCTCAGGACTCTCACCGGAGCAAAAAATAAATGTCTCTCGTCAAGAGACTCCAGACTCAGTTCTGTGTTTTCTGTAGCCCCACCTGCCGCGATGCTTCTTTTCAGAGGAAGGAAGTCTTTCTCAGAAGTCTCCCCGCGACTCCCTCCCCTTGGATTGTTGTTTGGAATTCAGCCTCGTGGCCGTCCCTACACCGATCCCCGTCCAGGGCAAGGGCCCTGCCACCATCCGCTTGGATAATCAGGACTTGCTCCTGGAAGGCCCGTGGCTCTGCACAGCTCAGCACAACTGGGCTTTGAACAGCGGGCAATGAGAGACACTTGCCAGTGGGAGAGCAGCCAAACAGTATTTGCCACAGGGCAGGAAAAGGAAGGCTGTGGGTTTTCTTTTTCCCAGCTTTATGGAGATAAAATCGACTTATAACATCGCATAAGCTTCAAGTGCACAAGGTGATGATCTGATCCACGTATGTGTCAGGAAACAGTTACCACAATAAGGTTAGTGAATACATCCATCACCTCACATAATCACATTTGTTTTGTGTGGTGAGAACATTAAAGATGTACTCTCTTAGCAACTTTCAAGTCTACGTGCTTTTTTTTTTTTTTTTAGGAAACAACAAATATTCAGTTTTGATTTTCTTAGGTGAGAGAGTGACCATTTTATTTATTTATTTATTTATTTATTTTGAGGTTTATTTATTTATTTTTGAGAGACAGAGCACCAGCAGTGGGGAGGGGCGGAAAGAGAGAGAGAGAGAGAGAGAGAGAGAGAGAGAGAGAGAGAGAGAATCTCAAGCAGGCTCCACACTGTCAGCACAGAGCCCGACACGGGGCTCAAACTCACAGACCATGAGATCATGACCTGAGCCGAAATCAAGAGTCAGACACTTAACCGGCTGAGCCCCCCAGGTGCCCCTATTTATTTTTTTGAGTAACAGATCATCCTGTGTAAGTTCTCATGAACTGGGGGAGGGAGGTGAAAAAATGATACATGTTGCACTGGGGAAGAGAAACCTGCCCCGTGACCGTGACATTTCTCTGAAAATAAGAACGTTCCGTGTGGCTCTCCAACAATAACTTCTAGCGTAAGCCCTCCATTTTCCCACCTCGAATGGTCACAGTGCCACACAGGGACAAAGACTGCACAGAGCTCCCTGGGAGTTAGTTAAAATAGGCCACCGGGCCCAGGGTGGGGCCGCGGTGATTGAGTGCCTGTGGAGTTGCCTAAGCCGTCGGACAAATGACTCTCTGCTTTGGTCCCCTGGCCAGAACGGGGTGACGCCCCCCGCCCCCTGCTACCAGGGAGGCTGGAGAGCGAGGAGCATGTGGTTAAGACTGGCTTAGACCAATCACGGCCGTCACCCGGGCCTGTCCTACGGCTGCTCTGAACCGAAGTGGGATTCTTCTAGCAAGAAACAAGGAAGGAATGGACATCGACTAGGCAGCAAATCGTGTATGTCACGGTCTGCAAAGACGTCCGGGAGAGGTTTATAAAAACAAGGCAAGTGAGGTTTAAAAAAAGCCTGCCCAGGGGGTGGGAGGGTCTAGGTCTGGAATACTTCTTGATACAAGCAAAGCCGAGATCAAGGTGAAAACTGGAGCACAGCTGGAATCTGAGCTGATGCTGATGTCCAGCACGGAATCTAACGTTCTTGCTGTTAGCGTTTGTCCTACTGTTAATCCCGTCCCTGTTATCTTTCTCGGGTGTCATTGAGTCTCTCTAGGACAGGCCGTGAGCGTGGCAGATGGCCTGTCCAGACAGCTAGACCGCTGGTGAGCAGAGCTTGACCTTCATATTTGAGCTCTTTAGGCCCGAGTGTAGCATTTCACGGGCATCCCCGTGGCCTTCCTTGTGGGCCTTCCTTCACTGTCTCTGCCTCCCTGGGTCACAGGAGCTCTGTGGAGCTCTGTCCCCTCGCCGTCCCCACCAGGTCTGAGCCTGGAGAGCAGCGCCGCCCAATAGACGTCCCAGGTGAGCCGCACCCCTAACTTCAAACTGTCTAGAAGCTGTGTTTTAAAAAGTAAAAAAGAAACCCGTGGAAATAAATTACAGACTGTATTTTAGTGGGCCCCGTATGATACAAATGTTGGTTCAATACCCAATCATAGAAAAATTATTAGTGTGCTACGTCTCACTCTCTTCCAGCCCACGTCTTTGAAGTGTGGTTTGTAGCTCACACTTTACACGTGTCGGTGCAGACTAGCCACGTTTCAAGTGATCAGTAGCTGCACGTGGCTAGTAGCTACCGTGTCAGAGTGTAGTCGTAGAGGACACACACAGTTCCCTTTCATCTCAACAGTAGGCCCTTAGTAAGTGCTGAAACAACACGGGTGGCCACACTGTTGGGAATGGGTCTCGCTCAAACATAGATATTGGAGAGGTAGACCAGGAAGTCTTGGAGCAGTGTGGGTGGCAGTCAGGACCACGGACTCGTATACCCAGCCCTAGGTGTGGCGTTATCATCAGGTGGGCCAGATCAACCCGTTCGGCCTCTTTATGGCCACGTCTCGTCATCTGCAGAGAGTCACAGCCACATCTATCTTGCAAGCCTCGAAGAAGATCAAATGGGAAGATGTACTCAAGCTGCGTATGTAGTACCTGGCACGTAGGAAAGACGGGAGAGGCAGTCGCTGTATTATTTTAAACTAGATGTTCTGCGAGTCACGTGGACAGCTCGGGTTTTCGTGGCAGCAGTGTGGCTTGGCCGGAGCAGTGCCGATGTAAGGTATGGTTTCTCCCTGCTTTGGGAATTATCCTGGGGAAACCTTAAAGCGGTTCTTCTAATTGTTTTTCTTTTTGGCCGGAGCCGCCAAAAGTCACATGCCATCCATGGGGCTTGATAAGTATGGGCAAATGCCAAAGGGGGGTGGCCCTCGCCCTGGGAGCTGCTAACTGTTCATTGTCTGTCCACGGCCTGAGGGTTCAGCTTCCCCTGGGAACTTGGTGGTAGTCAGGCCCTTTCAGAGCGTGGTGAGGACCCGGGTCCCTATGCCTGCCGTCTTCTGCTCCCACCGGGCCAACCTCACATGCCTTACTCCTCCTCCCTGCCCTCCTCACGATGCCCACTGACGTGTTTTGTCGAAATTGACTGTCTTGAAATATGGTTGTTTTAAGCAGTGGAAACAAGTGTTTCCTTATCATACCCAGTTTTGAAAACAAAACAAAAAAAAAATGGGCAAAACAAGCCACATGCATAGTGACATTAAGAAAAGGAAAGGCTAACTTTATTAAAAAGCTTCTTTGTGGTATCAGGCAGGAAGTGAAATGGCTTTAAATGGCAAACATTTCTCAATCATTTCATGCACCAGTAATCTTGGCATTCTTTTCTGTCCCCTTGAAGAAAAAAAAAAAAAAAAAAAACAGTGCCCAGATATAACCCAGACAAGAGAGGGGGAGGAAATTGAGTCAGTGCATTGTCATGGAGTCCCTCGGAAGGCCACTTACCCCTTCTGCGAAGGTTCGCGGGAGGGCCAGTGATGGACGCATTCGTAGAGGAAGGTGCACTTTCTGTTGTATGTTTGAGCCTGGGCCACCCAATGAATTGCTTTCTTTTCGTTGGTTCTTCTGACCAACTGGTTCTCTCAAATCTGTCCCTGGTGGAAATACCAGAAATGTCAACTTTTGGATTTTACCTTGGAAATCCATGTTCAGAGGATGGTAAAACCCCAGCCCCCACATACAACATTTACTCCTCTGGCCAAATGCCATTGTCCTTTCTACTGTAAGTTACTCTCTTTGCACAGAAAATAAAAACGCAGTGAAGCATGAGCGGCTAAATCTTTTCTTGAAGAGAAAAAAAGTTGCACTTCCTTGGTGAGTACCAAATGAATAGAAATGAAAGGGGGAAACCAGGAGATTTATAGCAGATATACTCTTGCTTAGTTGCACTTTTTAAGACTTATTTATAGATGTCAAACAGGATATGGCACATGGGAGGTGTTCAGTGAATACTCCTCAATTGATTACAACACAGAAATACATTTGAAAATCTTTAAGGAAACAGGTAGACTTAAAAAAAAATAGCAGTTAATTTTAATCGGTAACAAAAAATGGTGGCCGGATGAAGTAGGACATCAAGTCTGCCCATTATAAAATAGCTCTCAAGTGTTAGGATTTTAGGATCTCCTCTAAAAATTCTCAGGACGGTTTCCAACATCTTTTTTTTTTAATTAAAAAAAATTTTTTTTAATGTTTATTTGTTTTTGAGAGAGAGAGAGCACAAAGAGGGGAGAGACACAGAGAGAGGGGGAGAACCAGAATCCGAAGCAGGCTCCAGGCTCCGAGCTGTCAGCACAGAGCCCGACACCGGGGCTCGAACCCACAAATTGTGAGATCATGACCTGAGCCAGAGTCAGAGACTTAACTGACTGAGCCGCCCAGGCGCCCCTCTCACATCTTCTTTTAATCTTTGCACTGTTCTGTCCTATCAGGTGGCAGTCATTCAGAAAATGTACTAAGGAAGTAGAAGTTATGTCCCAAGATGTGGCTGGAACTCAACAGTTTCTGGACTTCCAACACCATTCTTTCTCATCCTATCTCCACATGTGTCCTTCCAGCAAAATCACCCTGTCCTTAAACCTCAGAGTGGAGGGGTTGGTTGCCATATCACCTGCTCCTACCCCTGGTATGGTACTGGTCCCCGGTCCCCGTTAATATCGTTGTTTGCTTAGTGTCTGTGTTTCTCATGTGGGCGCCTCAAGGACACAGGCCTAGAATTATTTTCCTTGACATCCTGGTCACTCCCACGGTGTCTGGGAGGTAATAGTTAACAAACCCTGTTGAATGAATGAAGAGCAGATTTATTATTCTTTGGCGTTCAAAGCTATTACCTCACTTTGTTGGTGGTGTTCTTCGTGGTATATTTCTCATCTTGCTTCTTGTCCTTGTCCCCTTTCTCCTGAAGATAAATAATGAAGCCAGACTTCTCACCTTGCAAAAGGTTAGTCCTATTTCTAAAGCCATTTGGTGGGCTCTTTTGAGAGGCTTGAAATGTCTCCTGGATCCCCGGGGAGACTCTTAGGTGAGGGGCTGGCCGCTGTGGCTGCAAACCAAAAGAGCTTGCCCTTGAAGTTAAATGAAAAAGGTCATTGTGTCCCTTCTCTTTTAATTTTAATCCCCGTCATTGTCATCGGTCTGGCAGGGAACTATGCAGGTTGGGGAAGCCTGGTTTCTCTGCTTCCCCGGACTCCCTGTAGCCAGACATAGTTTGTGATTTTCCTCTCTTTGTTGTTGTTGTTGTTGTTTTTATCCTGCTTAAATGTACTTGAAATAACCTTCTTGAATATGGCAAGGGGCGGCCGCATAGTCCCAGCAGCGGGCAGGGGTCTGCCCTTATGCTGGCGGTGCCGGGCTGATTTCAGCAAAGTGCTTTTGTGAAGCCCTGACAGCAAGTGGGTTTTCCCAGGTGGTGCTATTGTATAAACCTTCTAAACAATGGCTGCTTGTGGAGCCCAGTAGAACTTGTTGGGCTCACATGTCTCCAAAAGTGCTCACGGGTTGATGGCCCGGTTACGGTTCTTCCTTGTTTCAATCCGTCTGATTATTCTAATCATCAGACCCATGATTCCCTGTTTGGTAAGGCTCCAACCGTTCAAGGGAAGTCCTCGTCATCTGGGCACCTGGTTTCAGGGACAAAGTGCTCAGCTCCCAGCCGGGTAAGCAATTTCAAAATAACCTTTGTTCAGGGATCTGAAAGAGCCCAGTAACTCAGCAGTGAGGACCATCCTACTAGCTGGGCAGGGGGCAGGGATTTCAGCCGAGCGGGGCTTTGGCAGTTGCCATGGAGACTATCAATCGGTTGCCGAAACCTGCTGGGAGGGGGTGGGGGTGAGAAACTACAAGACAATCATCTGCCCTTCGGCAATTTGTTAGCACCTAATGTAGCTCTCAGACTCAAGCCTTCGCAGGGGGAGCGTTATTTGGGGCACCTGCTTCTGGAAATTAAGAGAAGTTAAGATACCTCTTAACTTCTCTTAAGAAATGCATCTGATTTGTGCATCGGGGGCCTTGTGATTCTTTTGAGGCCCTCAGAGCCTGACGCTAATTTTGTTGTACGTGTGTGCATGCGGGGTGGGGGGGGTGCTCTTTACCGTAAGTCCCCTCTTGGGGCCTGTGCACAACCTGGCGGCTGTAGAATTCCCTGGCTACAAAGAGGAATCCTCTTCTCGAGTTTTCTGTTCGGAAGCCTAGTAACTGGTCGCTCCAGTGTCGGGTGTTCAGCTAAGGGGCGGTAATGTCAGCTGTCCCGTATCGAGGACCTCCCGGGTGCCAAGGCATTGCCCACACCGTCCCATTAGTTCTTACAAAAACTTTGCAAGGAGGTCTTGTTAACTGTCTTTTGCAGAGGAGGAAGCAGAGGTCCAAAGGATGGAAATAACCTCTTTGAGGCCACGAGCTAATAACTGCCAGAACAGAGCCTTCACACCCGCTGACGGTGAACTTCGTGTTCGTCCACTGCGGTGTTGTCTCGGGGGATTTGATGAAGGCACGCCCTCTGTGGCATTGCTAACAGGCAGTCACTTGGGGGAACTGCTTCATCAGCAAATCCAACGGCCCCTAGGGATGGCCTTGTTTCAGTTCTCTGCAGCGTTCATCAGTTTGATGCACGCCCTTCCTTGAGAGGGGCCAGTCAGGACTGTCACCTGCTAACACTTGGTGGGGTAAAGGGGGGGCCCTCAGCCATTGGCCACCCTGGGTCCTGCCGAGGGCCAAGTCCGTCAGTCTGATCAACTGAACGTGGGTTTCCAACTTTGCAAAATGGCTTCCAACAGAACCCCCCGTGAAAAGAACTGCACTTTGGTTGTTCTCGTGGACACTCAACAGATTTGTCAGTCTAGAAACTCAAGCACTGCTACTGACCGAGGGTGAGGGTTCCGTGATGACTTGTGGCATGGACGGCTCTCCTGGGGAAGTGATTTAGACCACCATGATGCTGTCGCTTCCTCGTTAGACTTGGGTTTCTTGACATGGGCTCCTTTTCTCATGGGGAAGACTCCAGACTCTATGGACAGGTGGGGCTAGCTGGGGTCTGGGTAACCCTTTCCCTGGCTATGGTGTCTGTTTATGCCTCTTCGACCATGTCCCTAAAGAAGGACTGCCTTAGAAGAGCAGGAAAGGAAAAGTCGAAGTCTTCCTGGTTCATCATCTTATTTACAATATCTAACGACCCCTGTGGCTTGTGGGAACTCTTCTTCTAGAGCCGTAAGCAACAACACTGGGAGAGGGGGTGTGGCGGTGGCAGTGGCACCAGACAGACCTGGCTCTACCGGGACCATGAGGGGGAGGTCGTTTACCTCTGAACCTCACACTCCATACCTGCAAAAATGAGAAGAATAATGTCCCTATTGCAAGGATAAAAAATAATGCAGGTTAAGCACCTGGTAACAACCATAAGAGGTTGTTGTTGTTGTCATCATTATATAACAATCTTATCATACGAACCTCAAGTTTTCAAGGTCTATCTACGCTCATGGGAGTTGGAGGGGCTTAGCAACATTGTTCCCAGAAAGGATCCCACCGTTCTCTGCCTCCTGCAGTTCTTGGCTGGTCTGGCCGCGAGATGTGTTGAGTGACCAGCTTGTCATTACATTCAAATACAGACTGTGTCTCATCTGACCCTTAGATGGAAGCTCACAGTTGGTGGTGGAGCTGAGTACGAACACTCATCCTGGTCCTCATTCCAGGGGGATAGGGAGCGTGAGGCAGCAAGCTCTTGAAACTCAGTTTCTATTGATTTTGCACAGAGGTGGGGACTAGCAGGTCTCCGCTGTCCCCAACTGGGCCTCTGGCACACAGCATATTTGGTAGGAGCTTACCAACTTGCTGGCTTTCCAGTCAAGGCAGGCGGCATGGCTCAGAAGCACCCCTAGAGATACGGGCGGAAGCTCCTGATAAAGAGGACAGCCGTGGAGGAAGTGCTCAGACAGTGCGGGGCTAGCAGGAAGTGGGAGCTGTTTCTAGCACAGACAAGGTATGAGAAATGAAAGTCAAGGAGGAAGTAGAAGTAGGATCCGTAGGTGCCTCGAGGACAAGGAAGTGGCTTTGTTGGCAAAGGTGGAAGGAGAAAACAGTATCTAGGCTGAGCGTGGAGGTGGGTGCGGAAGCCATTTTCTCCTCTTATAATGTGTGTGTGAGGGCTGGTGTTGGAAGCCCGGGGTTAGACATTTGGTCAACGGAAATCCTCAGTCAGCCCTCATGGAAGCCACTCGAGGAGAAATTTCACTCCTGAAGGCAAAGAAACACTGAGTTCAAAGAGGTTTGGTTGACTGGCTTGTGCTGGTGTTTTAGTTCCGAGGCAACGTGAGGTCCTGTGGGGCGTGCTGGTTCCTCTCGCGAGGCAGCTCTGGTTTGCCTTGACAATGAGGGACTTCATAAGGTGTACCGCCCGCTGAGCACCAACCAGGTGCTGGGGGTTTACAGATATTGAAGAATTTTATCCGCACAATAACACCACGGAGTGGGCAAATGCTATTACCCACATTTTACAGAGATGAGGCAGCTGAGAGTCACGGTACCTGGGTATCTTGTCCAAAAGTAGAGTTCAGCTGGCAACGCGATTTCAACCAGGTCTCTCTGATGCCAGAATCGAGACTCTTTCTGCCAAGCCGCCTGTTCACATACGGATCTTGCCTGAAACATTTTCTCCCGTGTATAAGAACAGGGAGCGTCATCAGAGGCCATATTTTGGGTCAAGGACCCCTTTGAAAATCAGATGAAAGCTAATATGTGAAAGTAAACATCCTCTACAACTTTAGGGGTCAAGGACTCTCTGAAGTGATCCATAATAAGCCTCTTACTGTCCACGGACCCAGTTCAGGAACTCCTGAGGTAAAGAGAAGGTAGCCCGGAGAAGTTAGAAAAGAAAGAAACTTCAACAGAAACAGATTTAAAAATTGAATTGTCAATACAACGTGTACATTCTGAATTTGTTGCCTGGCACTTAACCATCTAAATAAACATGGTTGTATTACCTCACAGGATAAACGTCCTTCTTGTGTGCAATGTACATGTGAAAATGGACAACCCATTTGAACATGGTACAGGTAGATCTTTTCTCCTACCGTGGGGCCAAAACCTAAAATAACTTAAAACACTACAGTGGGATGCCTACACCATAGGATCCATTTCCTTTTCCCTTCCTACACACATATTTTATGCTTTGGGTGACCATCCATTCTTACAAGTCATGTAGGGGTGACTTCCGTGAAGTTATCCAGAATCGTCTTGCAATATTGTTGAAGTGATTTTTTTAATGTTTATTTTTGAGACAGAGAGAGAGAGAGAGAGAGAGAGAGAGAATGTGAGCAGGGGGAGGGGCAGAGAGAGGGAGACACAGAATCCAAAGCTGGTTCCAAAGCTGCCTGCACAGAGCCCGACGCGGGGCTCAAACCCACGAACCAAGAGATCATGACCTGAGCCCAAGTCGGACGCTTAGCTGACGAAGCCACCCAGGCGCCCCTGCTAATCTTGAAGTAATCTTAAGAGGACTTGCATCTCATTGGAATATAGTTATTTGTATATGTTTTATTAAACTTATTGTTTATTTTATGTCACTTTTAGACAATACTTGAAAATGCTCATGCCAGAGACTCATGAGCTACCAAAGATAGCAGGGAGCTCAGAGATCATCCAGCCCAAATCCTCCTCCTTTGCAGAAGGGGAAATTGAGGCAAAGAGAGGTTACACTGACAGTCTCCAGGCTACTGGTTGAGTTCGTAGCAGAGGGACTAGGGCCCTAGTGTCCCGACTTCTTTTAGGGCTCATTTCCTTGCAACATGTCTGTCCTCCAGGCATTCAGTGCCTACCTGTTAAATGTTTGGCCAGATGGAATTTTCTTCTAGCCTTACTCCCTCCTTCCTTCTGCTCCAATGTTCTGGAAAGGAGGGCATCTTTGGTCACAGAGGGAAGGCACAGAGGCTTTGCTAGCCAAGAGACCCCATGCTCCTGATGAGGGCCATGGCCATGGTCAGAGAAAGTTTGCTGGCCCAGGATGTATAGGTAAGACCTACCTCTGCCCTGGGGATGGGGCCAGAAATAATGGTCATCACCAGCCCAAGGACTGTGGGTGGCAGCTCTGGGGTGGGGTGATGTCCTAAGGGGCCAGAAAGTTCTGGCACGTGGGGCAGGGACAGGAGGGCTGTGGGCCCTAGAGGAGAGGACTCTCAGTGCTCCCTGAAGTAGACCCTGTGTAGATTGACAGGTGACTTGACAGCAAAAGTGAAACAATGTGGCTTGGTGTCTTATGCCTCTTGTGTGTTTGGGACCATCTGGGGTGGGGGCAGAGCCCGGCTATCGGCAAGTGTGAAGGCACTTGCGTGAGCACATTTTGGAGGCGCCATGGGAAGTCATACAGGGTGGGAGTTGGGGGGTCTCCCTTCCAAGTTTCCTAACCTCAGAGGCTGATGTGATTAGGTTCAAATTAGCCCCTTAACCTTTGGGGCTTCGTATTTTCAGACATTTCTCCCGTTGGATTAAAACCTGGCTTGAAATGCAGTGCAGGCCATCACCGACTGGGCAGCCTTGAATAAGTGAATCTCTTACTTTCTTCCATCCTAGATTTCCTTGCTGGCCTAATGGGGCTTCTTCCGGACAAGTAATTGGAAACAACCCACTTTAAGATTTAAACTCTCATTCAAATGAGAGGAGAAAAAGAACCTGGCTCCAATCAGGTCACAATATGAGCACGCCCAAGGAAAGAGTGTGTATTTGCCAAGGGGAGCGACAGTCCTGGAGGGGAACACTCAGGGGGCAGACCCTGGGGACGGTGCCCAGCCTGGGACCGCCCACCTCCAGTGTCAACAGGGCCCTGCTATGAGAACAGGCTCACCTGACATCAGGACACATTCAAATCGTAGCCAGTTCTCCACGCTCTCGCTCTGAGGTCACTGAACAAACTTCTGATTGTAATTTGGTTTCCGTGTAATTTGCCTCCACGGAGCAAATGTTTGGCCATAGGAAGTGAGTGCTGTGCCCTCGGTGGTCATACTTTGTTTTAATACGTTGACCCACTCTGGTGTCTGCACTCTGTTCCCCTGTGGGTTGGTGAACAGGAGTCAGCATGGCCCACATGCACAGCCTCTGACCCCAGTGCTGTGTCCTTCCACAACAACGTGTCATTCTCTTTCCTCCCAGCCACTGCCGCTGTCCCTCTTCGCTGACCACCAAGCGTTCTGAGGCAGTTTTAATTCCAAGGGAGGGCTGTGGGCTGTCGCTCAGCCCCCATAACCCCATCCTATTGTAGGAGGATCTGTGCCCACAACCTGAGCCGAAAGGCCTGGCAACACTCAAAAATGCTAACGAAGGAATGAATGCTTGGATTTATGCAGAAAGATGATGGAAGGCAAAACTCTGTCATTTGGAGGGTGTCCCTATTTGAAGTTAGTGGCGGGAGCTTTAGACATGGGGACTGGGGCTCTAGGCTGGTTCTTCCTTTGGTTCTCTGCACCATTGTGGGAATGTCAATGGGGTCCTTATTGGTAAAACAAAGTCGTTAGAGTTGGGACCTCGGTATCATGGGTGGGAAGGGACAACATCACAAAGGCTTCAGTACAAACTTAATACTAATCTACAAATTCCATGCAATTCGTGAAACTTAAATAGAGAATTCTAAAGTTCACGTGCAAGAGTAAAGAACCAAGCTAATTTTAAAGGAAAAGAATGTGATGTGGGACTTGTTTTCTAAATAATAGGATTTATTAAAAATAAAAAGCTGTTGTGATTAAGACAGTACATTGAAGTTACAATAGGAAGTCAATCAACTGGGCAGGCCAGAAAACCCAGAAAGTGAGCCATACGGAAAGTTGATCTAGGACAGAGGTATATTTACAAATTACTGGGGAACGTCTGATTGAGACATTTGACCATCTATATGGGGAAAAAAATGTCACATTAGAGCTTTACCTCATAGCATACAAAGAGGCCAATTCCAGTAAGTTAAAGATTTACATGGGAAATGTGGAAATAGAGAATATCTTCTAACATTGCAGGGGGGAAAGCATTTTAAATAAGATACCAGAAACAAAAGTCATCATGAAACATTCATAAATTTTATATTCAAATTAAAATTTTGTACAATAAAGATGAAGACAATCATGGGGGGGGGAAGATAATTGCCACAAATATAATCAATAAAATATAAGTATTAGGAACATGTAAAAGTGACAACAGTGTGACAGCTCCTCAAAGAATTAAACATAGAATAGTCACATGATCCAGTAATTCCCTTGCTGGGCATATATCCAGAATAATTGATAGTGAGGACTTAAATATATATTTGCACACCAATGTTCATAGCAGCGTAATATCCAAAAGGTGGAAACAGCCTGAGTGTCCGTGAATGGATGATGAATGAATGGATCAACAAAATGTGGTCTGTACACACGATGGAATCTTATTTAGGCTTAAAAAATAAGGAAATTCTGGCACAAGCCACAACAATGGACGGGACCTTGAAGACATCAGGCTAAGTGAAGTAAGCCAGCCACAAATGGACAGATACTGGCTAATTTCACTTATATGATGTACTTAGAGTTAGTCAAACTCATAGAGACAGAAAGTGGGATAGCAGTTGCCAGGGGCTGGAGGGAAGAGGGATGGTGGGGAGTTTTTGTTGAGTGGATATAGAGTTTTGGTTTGGGAAGATGAAAATTTTCTGGAGATGGATGTTGGTGATGGTGGCATCACGATGTACTTAGTGGCACAGAATTTGTACGCTTCAAGATGGTTCCAGTGGCACCTTTTATGTTATGTACACTTTACTACAATAAAAAAATAAATCAAGTGTGGTTACATGTCACAACAAGGACAAACCTTGAAAATATACTACACGAAAGAGGACAATTACAAAAGACCATATGTTGTAGGATTCCATTTGTATGAAATGTCCAGAATAGGCAAATCCAGGGGGATAGAAAAAAGATTCGTGGTTGCCTGGGGAAATGAGGAGACTGGAGGTAGGGGCTAAAGCGCACAGAGTATTTCTGGGGGCTAATGAAAATTTTCTGGAATTCTAGAAATTGCTTCTAGGATTGATTTAGTGATGGACACCCAACTCTGTGAGTATACTAGAAGCCACTGGATTGTGCACTTCAAATGAGTGAACTGTATGGTATGTGAATTATCTTTTAATGAAGATGTCACCAAAAAAGTAAAAAAAAAAAAAAAAAAAAAAGTGTATACAAATAACTCCTTTAAAGTAAGGGCAAGCAACACGGAGCAAAGTGGGCAATAAAAAAAAATGTGATTAGATAATTCTCAGGAGACTTGAAAGGACAGCAAATATATGAGGCCAAGTTCAACCCCAGAGACACGCCCGTGAGAGCCACAATGAGATTGTGTCTTACACTCTCCGATGGGCAAAAATTCAAGTCTGAAAGGCTGGGCGTTGGGGAAGATGTGAAACAGTGGGGACCATCACGTGCCACTGTGTTGAAGGCAGAGAACTTGGAAACACCTGAATGTGTATCCCGAGCTAAGAGATGAACAAATTGTCATATGTTCAAACAGTAGAATACTATACAGCAGGGAAAATGTACCCTACGTGGGCTGTGTTAATGTCGATGAGGTTTTCAAACAAAGCATGAAGTGAAAAAAATTAGCTATTAAAGATAAGTAGCACGTGCCATTTATATAATGTTTATAAACCGGCAATACAATATTCATATTACTTATAAAAAGGGCTTTAAGACATCCGCGTTGTTCTTTTCTCTTTTATTTTTTTAATTTTTAATTAAAAATGTTAAATTCCAGTACAATTAATGTACAGTGTTCTATTAGTTTCAGGTGTGCAATGCAGTGATTCGACAATTCTGTCCTTTGCTCAGTTCTAATCACAGTAAGTGTTCTCTCAGTCCCTCCACCTTTTTACCCGCTCCCCCACCCCCATCCCCTCTGGTGACCACCCATTTGTTCTCTATAGTTAAGAGTCTCTTCCTTGGTTTGTCCCTTTCTTTTTTCCCTTTGCTCGTTTGTTTCTTAAATTCCACATATGAGTGAAATCCTATGGTATTAGTCTTTTTCTAACTTATTTCACTTAGTGTACCATTTAGATCCATCCACACTGCTGTAAATGGCAAGATTTCATTTTTTATGGCTGAGTAATATTCCGTTGCATGTATACGTATCGCTTCTTTATCCATTCGTCTATAGATGAACACTATGGGTAGCTTCCTTATCTGTATTGTTTTTTCAAAATACCTTTTTCCTTTGGGGTGCCCGGGTGGTTCAACTGGTTGAGCATCTGACTTTGACTCAAGTCATGATCTCACCTGAGATCACGTGGCTACGAGCCCCTCATCGGGCTCCCTGCTGTCAGTGCAGAGCCCGCTTCCGATCCCCTGCCCCTCCCACTCTGCACTTCCCCTGCTCACGCGTGCGCTCTCGCTCTCTCTCTCAAAAATAAATAAACATTAAAAAATCACTTTTTCCCCTCTCAAATGAAAGCCCTGAAGGAAATTTGTCAAAATGTTAGGAATTATTAAATCCCAAATGTATTCCTATGGGTGTTGTATTATTTGTATAATTTTCTGTGTATTTGAAATATTACACAGCTCAAAAAATATTTTAAAGACACTGTTATATAATCGAAGTCGTGTACATTATTTTGGAAAGTAGAGGCTTCCCCGCATTTCATTTAATGGTAACCTAACCAGCAGGTCTCCTAGACCAGGGGGTAAGTAAGCCATTTTTAGCATCTAGACTCACTCTGTGCCATGACTCAAAGAGCAAACACTTCTCAGTCACCCCCAGCGGGAGCAGCGTGAGGGCACGTCCCGAGTCCTACTAAGCTTTTTTTGTGCCTGCCCTGGTACCCGGCATAAGTGATTGCCTAGTGGGTGAACTGCTACCTTGACATACTCAGATAGGAAATGCTGACTTGAACCTGAAGAACTGATTGGGGTTTTACAGAAATGAAGGTGTCGAAACCTCAATGGCTCTGCCAGCTCGATAACAAAGCTATGTCTAAAGATATTCATCTTCTGCTTGTTTTTCTAGATTGAAATGCAAACCTACATGCCACAGGGCCACCTTAGTAGGCTCATTTGGTCTTATGGAAGACACTTCTATTTTTAATTTTTAAAAAGAAAAATAATTTATATTGAAGGTGTACAACGTGATGATTCGATGCACAGGAAAAGGATTACTAGAGTCAGGCTAATTAACATCCCCCCCAGAGTTGCCATATTTCTCTTGTGATGAGACAAATCCGGAGTCTACTCTCTTAGCAAGTTTCTGGTGCTCAATACAATATTATTAACTATAGTCATCATTGCAGTACTTTAGATCTCTCGATTTCCTCGTCCTACATAACTGCAACTTTGTCCCCTTTGACCAACACCTCCCCTTTCTACTACGTCTCCACCCCTGGTAACCACTGTCCTACTCTCTGCTTCTCTGTAGTTGGTTTTTATAGATTCCACATATAAGTAAGATCATGCAGTTTTCTTCTTTCTGTGTTTGCCTTATTTCACTTACTATAATGTCCTCCATGTTCTGCCATGTTTTTGCTAATGGCGGGATTTCCTTCTTTTTTTAGGCTGAATAATATTTTATTGTCTATCTATCTATCTATCTACCTATCATCTATTATCTATCTATCTATCTATCTATCTATCATCTATCTATCTACCTACCTACCTGCCTATTTGTAGGTGTATATTTATATACCATGATTTCTTTATCCATTCGTTCTTGGAAGATACTTCTTAACCATGTGGGCAACCACAACCTCTCTCAATAGTGTGAGTATTTTTAATTAAATGAAGTAATGCTCATCACAAGGCTATCTATACCCCTTTCTTAAAAATGAAAAAAACTTTATTACTTTCAGGCAACTTGATAAAGTAGGCTGGGATGTGTGCCCCTGCTAGGCTGAGCAGAGATGTTGGGCTTTCATTGCAAGTGGGGGAAAGAAAGAAAGCATAGCAGCTTCTCTTTTGTTGATGTGATTCTTTTCCTGACACGGGCAAGGGGGAGCTGACTGTTACGGACACAAGAGACAAGACAGTTTTGCTGGGAGAGGTACATGTGTGCACGCGTGTGTGCACAAAGGGAAGAGAAAGCAGTAGTTTTCCTCTTTAAACTAAATTATTTGATTTTGCCCTCATGAGCATAGCAAGATGCTGGCCACCGCCCTGGCGGTGAACGCACGACTGTCTCACTTCTGGTCCAGCAGAATAGCCCGGACACCGTCTCCACCGAGCGCTGAAGCATCAGGAAAGCCTGCAGTGCCTTTAATAAAAGCCCTTGCTCCTCATTTCTGTGCAGAAGAAGGAGTTTAACAATCATTACCTTAGCAGCTGAGATCCAGGCGGCAGATTTCCAAGTGTTGACGGCTTCAGAAATGTGTTTGCTTGGCCTCCAAGTAATGACTGAGAATATATTCAATTTAATGCTGAAAATCTGAAAATAGTGCCCAATTAGCTTAGTGTGGAAGAGTGTGATAATATTTTAATAATATGGGCTTTATGCAAAAATTTGCTTTCATCTGAGTAATTAGGGCTGGTGAAAGGTTTAATGTGTATTTATTGAGCACATAGTAATAACAGCACGTGAGCTGAATAACAAGGCAATATGGATGCATTAGGGGCTTTCTTTTCCGTTCACTGAAAGTTGAGTCCTTTTTTCATTATGTCTGTCATGCTGAACAATAAGATTGGTTCTCAATTGAAATTAGAATGTCTAAGTGTTCAGCCCAAGCGTATTAGAAAAATTACATTGGTAGAACACTTCCTTCCTCTTGAAATGCTTTTGGGAAAATAGTTTCTTAAATTGGCCTTGCAGAGCCTTTGACAATATTCTCAGTGCTACAAAAGCCTTATTAAAGAACGCCACAAATCTTTGCTTTAGTCTAACCAGTGGGGAGTGATGGACGGCAGAAGAGAAGAGTATCGTTTAGTTTTGAATTTTAAAGCACTTTGTGTAACATGTTTCTTTCGTGTCCGTCAACCTCCCATTTAGAAAATAACCCAGCTCTAGGAGAAATGGTTTCGTGGGATTTGGACTCTTGATTCCCCCGAGAGGGATTTTCCTCTGTGGATGTCACCTGGCAGAGAGCAGGCAAACGGTAGGTGGGGACCGACAGGAGGGCCCGAGGGCCAGGACACCGCATGGCTGCTTTAAACGGTGGAATCAATGTCAAATCCACAGAGAGGTCATAACGTGTGACCAGAATGACAAATTGGGGTTAAAAATTCAGAGCCATGTCTTCAGTTTCATTCTTTGACCTTAGCAGTTAACATTAATTTCTTTCTTAAGTAGGTGATTTCAATGCAGCTTATCAGAGGATTTTTTTTTTTTTTTGAGTCTCTGTGGTTCCTTTTATGTAGCTTTTTTTTTTTTCCTTCCCCTTTGCTTTTCCCTCACTAAGTGCTTTACAAGGCACGACTTTGAGAAAATAGTCATGTCTCTAGGGTCCGTCCCAGCAGATCCTTGGAACCACGTCCAGCAAGGAAGCAGGAATCCAGGCCAGGCTGGGATGGAGACAGAGCTCCTATGTCCCCGCCTGACAGCGTGTCCTGCCCACGGCCTTGACCGGGCTCTGTCTGGCTATCCTTACTCAGGGTCCACACTGGCTGCTGGGGAGGGTGGTGGGTGGGCCTCCGGGAGCCAGCTGGGTGGTTGGGTTCTTCCACCTGGCTTCTGAACTGCCTTCAGGGGCCAACCCATGCCTTCTCCCTTGACCCTCACCCGCAGCTTTTTAAAATTTACTTAGAGCACTTTTAGGGTCTCCTCTTACTTCAAACTGCTCCCCCACGATGGTCTCTATGTTCCTCATTGCCTGACCTCTCTCGCCATGGGTCTGCTGTCCTTAGCCGCCCCCTTGCTCTACTCCAGCCTCCTAGACACGCACCTTCTCTTTGTTTCCGTCCTTAACCGACTTCCCTTCATCCTCCACGTTTTCTCCCCCTGGGTTTTATCCACGACTCCGTGCCAGTTTTTTGTTTCTATGCGATACCCTTCTCCCATCTCCTGAGGCTCAGCCCCACATTTCTATTTTCCACTGGCTTTTCCCATCAAGACAAGTTCTCAGTCCTAAAACCGAAACCCACGTCCCATCCTTCCCTGTATCACAGCCCCTGGATCCTGCCTGGATCTTACAAGAGCCAGTCCCCGGTGGGGGGTGGGTGGGGGGGAGGACTTTCCACTTCCTCTCTCATCTACCCCTTCTTTCTGTTTGTCTACTTGCCCCTCGCCAGCACATCCCTCGTCCTTTGCAGAGACTTCAAAGTCAGTTCTCTCCCCTCCATCTCAGCCCTCTCCAGTCTATCCTGGGTACTGCGGATGTCATTCTCCCCAAAATGGGCACCCCTCTTCCCTGCTTGGCTTCCGAGCATATTAAGAACGGAGACGGTGAGTAACGAAGGAGGCATCTTTATTCCTGATGGAGGATATGACTCTGCATGTGTGAGCCAAGTGGCTTTCTGGACAGACCTCAGTGTAGGCTGACCACACGGTGGGTAGAAAGCAGGGCAGTGCCTAAAGTCCTACAATTAGCGGATAACAGACACACCAGCGGAGTCCCGCTCCGGTGGATTCCACAACCGGGTGCCTTCCGTCAACACTGCCCCGTCTCCTTGATGAAAACTCCATTTTTCTCTGAGTCCCACCAGCCTTTTCTTTCACACTGCCTGTGTTCCATATTGTATTCTACTTGTTTGGGTAGGAGGTACAACGTATCGCAAGGAACCACCGCTCACTTTTTCCCCCTTGAATTCCTTTTTTAAGTTTATTTATTTATTTTGAGAGAGGGAGCGTGCGTGAGCAGGGGAGGGGCAGAGAAAAAGGGAGAGACAGAGAATCGCAAGCAGGCTTTGCACTGTAAGTGTGGAGCCCTCTGCGGGGCTCAAACTCGTGAATCATGAGATCATGACCTGAGTGGAAGTCAAGAGTCCGATGTTCAGCTGGCTGAGCCACCCAGGCGCCCTTCCCCAACCCGGCTTTGAACTCCTCAACTGGAATCCTATGAGAAGGTAGTGCAGTGACTGGAGTATGAGGTCAGGGTAGAATCTGTTCCCCAGTACCGACGGCAGATTCCTGTCTGGTCACAAAGGGACTGCCATGAAGACTCCATCAGTGGGAAGAACTAATCAACCGATTGGCAAGGATATTTGAGCTCCTTCTAGACTAAACTACACTTGCTCCTTTTGGGCAGGACCCAGAAAAAGAAAAAGACGAAGACATGGGCCCTGCCCACGAAGATACACATGGGGAGACCAAAACATCCCACGTGAAACCACGGTGAACACGACAGGACAGCCTTATAATTAAATGCTCATTTGAAGGACGAGAAGGGATGCTGGATTCAGGGGTGGGAGAGATTTGGGAGAGCTGGAGCAGCCTGGAAAGACTTCGTGGAGAAGGTGGGACCTCATTTCAGTTCGGAAAGACGAGCAGGATTTGGAGGAGGACAGAGGGCACTTTAGGCCAGGGCAACAAATATCCCAAAACACTGCCTTCATGTCTCAGAGACAGAGCATCTCTGTGGCGTTGTTTGTGTTGGGCACTCTGACTTCATGCTAGGGAGCCTCCACCACTGCCAAAAGTGACTTGATATTTATTCAGACTTTAAAATACATTGGCCTATTACATCAGGTATGAGGAATCTCATTTGGACAGTGACTGGATTTGAAGCGTTGGTTCTTTTGCAGTGTCTGTTTTGTGTGTGTGTGTGTGTGTGTGTGTGTGTGTTAATTCCATGGCGAATTCAGTGAATCGAAGTTAAATGAAAAGCTGACATTAATATAATTTTTTAACTCAATGAAATCTGAAAGTCTGGGAGCCGCTGATCTCAGAACACAGGGAGAAGGGGACAGTGAGGAAGGACAACTGGTCGTAGCCTTTTTAATCCTTTGATTTGTTTGCTCATGCACTCAGGGAATATTTATTACTGGCCCTGGAGCCCACGGTTTTTGTTTAATCTGAGCCACTGCAGACTTTTGAGGAGATGAGGGGGGAAAACGGTCCTGTGCTGCATGCGTGCTGGCTTTGTGGGGTCCCCCTGCAGACTCATTTAAGGTGACCAGGCCAGCTCTCACAGGGGAGGGAGCCTTGGGGGTACAGGAAGAGTAAAGGGCTGAAGAAAATCAGGGAGCCAAACACACATGCCTTAAGGGACATTCAAACTGAAAAAGTGTAAACATGGCAGGTTCTTCTGGCAATTGTGGGTCCAACAAGGAATGTTTACTGAGCGTAAGCCACATGTTGTGCCAGATAAGTCCTAGGTTACTGAATAACGATGTTGATTTCCCCAACCTAAGTTGGGTTTTAAAGACCAAATGGGGGGCGCCTGCGTGGCTCAGTCGGTTGAGCGTCCGACTTTGGCTCAGGTCATGATCTCATGGTTCATGGGTTCAAGCCCCACATGGGGCTCTGTGCTGACAGCTCAGAGCCTGGAGCCTGCTTTGGATTCTGTGTCTCCCTCTCTCTCTGACCCTCCCCAGCTCATGCTTTCTCTCTCTATCTCTCTCAAAAATAAATAAATATTAAAAAATAATTAAAAAAAAAAAAGACCAAACGAAATCACAAAGTGATCAGAAGTCCCTGTATCTTCTGATTGTTTCAGGGAGTCAGTAGTTGAGAAAAACACTGGGGTGAATTTAGTGTGTCGATGCATAGTCATGCATGCATGGAGTGCAGTGGAAAGATGCCTGCATGACTGGGATTGGCGGGGCCATGACGTTTCTGGGGTGGGGAAGGGACCCATGCAAGAGCCAGAAGTTCAGGGACTCACTGGTTTTTGAAAATGCCATTTGTAGGCCCGGTGTGGTTTATGCCACTGATCCAAATATTATGCACCTCACTGCAAACTTGTACCTGGTCACGTCAGTATGGTTAGCAGTTGTGGCTCAGGTGGTAAGGTGGGTGGGATTTAATGCCCAGACACTTAATGCCTGGAGACGTGAGTTGGACTCCTGACATCATTTCAGAGTCAGAACTCAAGTATGCCAGCTTAGGGAGGAAGCAGGTCTGGTCACGGACTGACACTGGAGTAGGGGCTGATGAGTCACGCAGGGTGTGGTGCCCAGGTGACATGCTGCCTGCTTTCGGCTGGGCATTTGTGTGAACACGAGCATTCTAGGTTTATGTCCTTCCTCTGCTCCACGGTGTAATTTAGTAATGATTTGAGCAAGGTAATAATCCTCATTTCAGTATGAAATATGCCACAGACACGAAACTAACCTATGAGACCAGAGGAGCAGACGGGCAGATAGATGAAGTCAGTCTACAGCATGGCGGGTCCCCCGGTTCCCACCTGGAGTAACGGATCTGTAGAAAGGAAAAAAAAAACCAACAACACTCATGTCTTCTCTCTATCCCATCAGCTTGCTTGCATGCCACATTTAGAATGCATTCACTCCCTCAGTTGGAAATTGGGATTTTCTAGTAAGGCACTAAACATCAGTAAGTAAATATGGCAACAGTGGGGGCTACCCTGGGAGCTCGAAGAAATAATACAGAAACCAGGCAGAAAATGCAAGGTATTTTCCTGTGGTGTAACCCAGCACTTAGTTTTTTATGCTGATTATATAGTTACTATTCAGTGTTATTTCACATCTGGAAAATTGACTTTACTGTTCAGAGAGGGCAGACTGTAGGATGGGGTGGGGAAGGGAACGTTCACAGGCCTTAAGTGGAATTAAAACTGCTTGCTTACATCAAACAAGGAAGGTACCAAGAAAAACAAAACAAGCCAGAAAAGGTCCAGGAACCCAGTGAGACCCTAAACATAGTAGAGCAGGTAACAGAGGATAAATATTTCTAGCAGGTAAAAGCCTAGAAGGTAAATACCAGGTGGCCTGCCCTGGTTTTTCTTATCTAACTTTTAAGATAAGCTGTCACTGGTTTCCCGTTTTTCCACACCTCCAGCTGAGGAAGGAGACTGTTCCTGTAGGAAGATTCTGTTTGCAGTGGTTTCTCTACATCCCCTTCCACAAGGCTCTGGCTTTTCCGATGATTTCATCTTATGGATTTACCCGCCATGAGGAAGAAGGCCTTTGAAACCCGGGCTTGGGATACGTGGTTGCTTATTTTCCATTTTTTTATTGAATACGCTTAAATACATAAATGAGCCCTGAGTCATTTCTCCACACTTCTTTCTGCAAGAACTGTGTGCGTATATACATCCATACTCAGTAAAGTTAGAAAGAAAGAAGGGCTTGAGAGCGTCTCTCTGTTGCACAGACCTGCAAGGCTGGCTGAGTAACTCCACCCCACCCCTCCCTGCGTGGGGCTCAGAAACCCAGCTTTCCTGCCCGGCTCAAGGGTGCAAGGGTGCGGGTAGGCAGGAGCGCGGTGCCACAGGCTCCAAGGTGGGGAGGGGAGACAGGGGAGCGAGCGCGCCCAGCTTCCTCGCAGGTGCAGTCACCCGGGGCAGGGCGTGGGTGCAGCCTGGAGACAGGCGCCGCCACGGCACCCCCTCCCCCGCGCTCCCCCACCGTTGGCCTCCCGTTACCCCTCCATTCCTGCCCCCCCCACGCCCCTCCATCCCTCGCGCCCCCACCCCGCTCCCACCAGCGACCTCCGGGGGGCGGGGGCGGGGAGCAGGTGCGTCCCCCAGGGCTGTCCTGGGGACCCGAGCAGGGAGCAGGGGGAGCAGCCTCTAGCCTGGCAGGTGATGCAGCCGGCGCGGGGCTAAGCATCCTTATCGGTCCTGAGTCAGAAAAGACTGCCAGGTGGACTGAGTTCTCCGACACCTCTCAGGCCACGGAGACTCAGTTTCCCCTCCGAAGGTGTCTGAGGCAGCGCAATCCCGGGAGAGGGGGGTGGGGTGGGGTGGGTGGCGGGGACAGCGCCCCCAACTCCCGGTGGATGAGGCTGCGGGCTGAGGCCCGGCTGGGGATCCTGCACCCCCACCCCCAGTGCCCGCCCAGGTGCCCCAGTGCTCGGGCTGCCCTGCCCTCTGCATCCTCCCTGAGGGGCTCTAACCAAGCCCCGAAGCCGCCTCCTGGGATGCAAGATTTTAGGCGCCCCATTGCCCCTTGGCCCGGACAGCCAACTTGCCCGTTGCCCATCCCAAGACGAGCAACAGAAGAGCCCCCACCCAACGTACAGCCTCGGCTGACAGCGCTCAGTGGGGTCCGTGGACCTCCTGGTGGAGGCTTCCTCAGAGGAGCCCCTGCCCCCCCGCAACCTGCCGGAGTCGGTGGCTTTGGGACATCACAGAATCTCAAAGATCTGCTACTTTACCCACAAAGCCAGCCTTCCCTACCTGCACCCCCCCCCCCCCCCGTTTGCTTTGGCTGTGAGTGAGGCTGCAGACCTGGGGGAGGGGGGAGGGAGGAGGGGGGCGAGAGGAAGGCTGCGGGCACAGATGGGGCTTTGTGTTAAGGGGGGACCTGCACTGAGAGCCTTTGAAGGGCGTTTTTGGGGAGCAGGGAGGCTGAGTTCCAGGGACCAGACAGCTTTCATTTCCTTGGTGGCCTTCATCAAGATACCTCATGCTTTGACATTTCCTGCCCAGAAACCTTTGAACCAAATAGATGTATTTTTTGCTGATTGTGTGTTGTGCTCTCTGAAGGCATGGGTTTTGAGTCTTTGCTGTGGCCCGGTGCCCTGTCAGGCCGAGGGAAGGTGGATGGGTGGATGCATCTCTGCCCCACTGTGGGCCGGAGAGCGGGTGAAATGGGAGGCCTGTCTCAGGCCTTGTGCCATCTGTGGGACATCACGATCCCCTCCCTGCGCCGTCGTACTGGTCAGGGAGAACCCGACCTTGTTTAAAGGAACCCAGGACAAATAGCCCAAGTGCCCTCCTCAGATCAGACAGGTGCTGTTGCCTACATGCCTCTCTTGGTCGGTTGCCCTCTGACTCTCACTCAGATCTGAGCACGTCTTTGTGAGTAGGCACGTCACCGCCACGGCCAGCGCCGAGAGAACGTCCACTGACCTGTCAGCGATGCCGTATTTGGTATCTGGGTCAAGATGGAAAAAAACTGCTTTTCTGTTCAAAGGTTCCTTATGAGTCATCTGTGAGGACATACTTTCTTGGTGTTCAGGGAACATGTGAAACGGGTGCTGATGGCCGGATCTGGGGGAAATTCCCACAGAGCTTACGATGTCCCCTGGTCTCCCATTTGTCACGGCCGTGTCTGCTCTGGTCTTGGGTGGCGCTGTCTCTGGGTCTGTCCTGGTAACCCGTCTTTGTGTGCTTCCAACCTGGAGGGGGCTTAGGGGCTGTGCCTTCTCCCCACCTGATGTTTCTCCCCCCGGCCTGTGTGAACATGGTTCCCTGAGGGTGGAGTGGGGTGGGGCTGGGGGTGTGGGCCTGAGGCTCTGCTTTCTCTAGTAATGGTTTCCGTGGCATGTGGTGGAGGGAAGGGAATAAGCAGCTAGGTCCGGAATCCAGCCACTGGCCTGTGTTTTCATGCTTTGGCCTGATGAGGAATGGCCTCTACAGACAGGATGGCTGGGCTCGATGGGGTGCCATCAGAGGAACTCCCGGAAGGTGGCACTGGACTCCTGGGAGCCCTCACCCCCAGATGGCCCCAAGAGTGACGCAGGAGCCACTGCCATCCCTGATCTCCATAAAGGAAGTACCTTTCTTCCCCCGTCAGCCCCGATTGCTCGCTGTGATGATGCATTATCATACTGGGTGTCTTGAGTGTGGGCACCGTGAAGCGCCATATTGAATGGAGGAGAGATCTAATGAGTACACCCGGGTGGCTGGGGTGATGTGAGGGGATGGTTGGATGCTGCGGCCTTAGAAAGGATTGTGGCCTTTAGGGGTTGTTTTAAATTTCTATAACGACTCTTGTGCTTCCCAGAGTCCTCTTCCTTTGCTTTAAAACTTTTTTGTCTTCAGCTCAGCATCCAGAGCCGTCCCTGCTCCACTTCTGAAACATCCATGTCACAAAGTGTAGACTCAGGAGGTAGACCACCTGGGTTGGAATCCAGGTTGGAATCTGGTGGCCAATTATTAGTTGTGTGGCCTAAGTGTCTTTGTGCCTCAGTGTCCTCATTTGTCAGTTGGGGGATAATAGCAGTATGAACTTCACAGGGTTGACTGAGTTAATGTAGGTGAAGCTTCTGGATGGAGCATGATGCACTCGAGGGCTCTGAGCTGTTATTTTACTCTTGTGTTGTTTGGCTAAGCCACTGATCTTTATCTAGCTCTTGGTGCGTGACGTCGAATTTTCTTGTTTAGAGAGAGAGGGAGTGAGAGAGAAAGAGAGAGAGAGAGAGAAACCTATTTGACCTATTTCACTATTTGACCTAATGGAAACCATTTGCTAATGTGCTAATGTACATCCTGGGGTTATCATTTACTTAGTAGATTCATGTGGGACTAACCGGGTTAATTTCATGTGAGTTTCTAGGTCTTTAGACAGTTTGGAGTGGTGAGGCTTGAGTGGAGTTCTGGAAGAACACTGGTGCCATGCACTGTTTACCCTGGCGAGGGCTCCACGAAGGGGAACCTATTCCAGGAGGTGCCGGTCTGGGCAGAGTCAGTGTTAGCTCCAAGTTTATATAAAATGCCGTTTTAGGAGGCTGTTGGTCAAAACAGCCCCTAGTCTTATGAATGTGAAAAATGAAGAAAGTATGGTGATTGTGTCAGTCTGGTCACTCGGCACCAGTATCTGAAGGTCGCAGGCATGCCCCGCCAGAGGGAAATCTCTGGAAAACCCAGATGGAGCCGCGGGCTGGGCAGAGGTTTGCTGTCTATTTCTGACCAGTGTGAGGCTGGGCAGCATGTCAGGCTGGGACACATTGAGCAGGACGTGCACGAGAGCCTTGTGTGGCTGCGCCTGTGGTTGCTCGGAATGTCTACCCCACCTTCGGGAGAATTCTCGGGCGCAGTGCCTGCCGATGGGTTCCGTGTCCTGAAATTCTTCCTCTTCTGGGAAGCTCTTTATGGCAATGATTCCCAATGGAGAGCTCTGGGAGTGTGTTTGGGAGCCTGCATTTGTTGTTCTTATTTAAAAATAATTTTTTATGTTTATTTATTTTTGAGAGAGAGAGAGAGAGAGAGAGAGAGAGAAAGCAGGTGCAAGCAGGGGAGGGACAGAGAGGGGCAGAAGATCCGAAGCGGATCCTGTGCTGACAGCAGGGAGCCTGACATGGGACTCGAACTCACCAGCCAACCATGAGATCATGACCTGAGCTGAAGTCGGAGGCTTAACGGAGCGAGCCACCCAGGCGCCCCCGGAAGCCTGCGTTTGCGACACCGGGATGATAATCCCTGGAGCAAGTACTGAGTACTGAGTCAGGGAGCACAGTGGAAACCCCTGGTTTGCACCATGTACAGAATGGGCCATAACTCAGAGCAACTGTGCCGCAGACTCAGTCTCACTAAGACAAAGTGGTTTGAGTTGTTTTTCTAGAAATGGAAACAGGCTTGCCCTGAGTCATTCACACCCTGGCCAAATCGCTTTTGTTAGCAATCGTTCACATTTCCTAGATAATCTTATACGCACGTAGGCTCTTCTCAAACACACCTCCTCCACGCGGCCTGCGGAGTGACCAGAATTATGACCTGGGAAGTCGTCACTCCCTGAGCCAGCTGGGAAACTCAGAAGGATGCCCGGTGGAAGTGTCACCATCTTAAAAAAGAGATTAATGACGATACAGAAGAGAAAGGGCCAGCCACTGGCTGCTGTTTATTGTGCAACAGCTATATGCGTGCGCTGGCTAAGGGCTTACACCCCCAGATCACATCTGCAATCTTCATAGGCAGCGTGCCGTCTGCATCGGACAGATAAGGACAGTGAAGCTGAGCGAGGACGTGTTCGTCTTAGGGTGGATTTCAGAGCGAAAGGAAAGGCTGCTGACACATCGCCAGCGGGTTGTGTTCTACCCCTGGGAGGGGCGACGATGTGCTGATTCTCCACCGCCTGTTGTTTCACGTGGTCTCCTCTGTGGCTGGCGTTTTGAACGTGACCGGGCGTGGGGCGAGAGAGGGACAGCGGACAAGCAGCGAGGCCCGACAGGGGACCGTGTGAGGACTCCAGCTGTCCGCCACCTTGACCTTGGCTGGGGAGGCAGACTTACTGCTCTTTGCTGCTGTTCCATGCACGTCTCCCAGTTCGGAAAGCTGCACGCTTGTTGCCTTAGGGCAGATGCAGTGCAACGGAAGAGGGGAAGCTCAGGCTTGAGTTTCAGAAGAACTCAGGGTGTGAACAATACACTCGGCAGAATAGTAGCTTGGGGCCAGTTTTTGTTCCATGCCTCCCGGAGATTAAAAAAAGGTTCTAGAGACTGGGGAAGGGAAGAAGGGCTCCGAGTGGGTGCCCAGCTGTGAGTCCCGGGTGGGAGGGGTCGTGGAGGGTCCCTACAGAGACTCCAGATATGCTGGAGACACCCCGTGGGTCTCCTGTCGCCCCTGAAATTCCCTGGGGGGATCCGGGAAAGTAGCTTTAACCCAGAGTCACCCTAGACGGGCAGGTGAACGTTTTCCCCAGGGATTTAGGCAGACAGGTCTGAGGGGCCTCAGCACGGGCTCCTTGACCTTGTGCTGACTCTCCCCGAGTGCAGAACAGGCAACAGCTCAGAATGTTGACTTTGTGGCCAGAGAGGCCCAGGGGCCGCTGTACCTGCAGAGGGCCCACAGCTGGGACAAGGAAGATGTAGATCATGAACTGCCACCGGGAAACCAGATGGAAGGAGAACGTTTTGGTGAACACCAAAAACGTATCCGCTAATAGATGGCGGTGACCAAGGGCCATATCCTCACACTAATGTTTCCATCCCACCTCACTGTCTGGGCATGAGGCACTTCAGGGCTTTGATGTGACCCGGCACAGGAGGAAATGAGACCCTAAAGTTAAATGTAGGCATCACAAAACTAAACGAACTGTTGTTTCTTGTGCACTCAAATCTGAAAGCCAAGATTTGCAGCCATTGCTTGCATTGGTTAGTGACGAATTTGCTCTCATAGAGGTGCTGGCAATTAGAGTTCTTGGTCACGGTAAGGTTTTAGACACACCTTTAGTGACAGTGCTGCAGGGTCATAGGAGAAGGGTCATGGGAGTTTGAAAGCCTGGTGTTTGGTTCTGACCTTGACCTTTACTCAAAGCATGGCTTTGACCATTGATTCATTATTCTGGACCTTTATTTTTTTTTTTTAAGTGTTTTATTTATTTTTGTGAAAGGGGGGGGGGCAGAGAGAGAGAGGGAGACAGAATTCGAAGCAGTCTCCAGGCTCTGAGCTGACAGCACGGAGCCCAGTGTTGGGCTCGAACTCATGAACCATGAGACCATGACCTGAGCCGAAGTTGGACACTTAACGGACTGAGCCACCCAGGAGCCCCTCTATTTTTTATTTATAAATTCATGTTGGGTGAATTATCTCTAATGTCCCTCGGAGTCCCAATTTTATAAGATCATAAAATTAAAATCAGATATTAAATTCATTTCAGATGGGGAAAGGAAGACACCACATGGCCTTCCTTTCCCCCCGTTACTCATATTATCAACCAACTCACAGTCTTTTCATTTCTACCCTATTTTGTGCTTACTTCTGAGGCAGCCTCTCATTGTGTGGCTTTTCTCCCAGGTGGCTGCCTAGGAATTCTTGATGTTTGCACTGGTCCTTGGTTCTCTGGTATCCTGCATTTGGTCTTAAAATAGGCACATGCTTAATCATGTGCTGACCTACTAATGTGAAGAAATCCCCAATGTCGATGAGGTTTAAAAAGGGAGCCCCAGGACGATCACAGCATTCTTGACCCCAGTGACAGTCATTAAGTATGCAGCCTTCTTCATGCGGACATCTGTCCTTGGATGTAAGTTTTGCACTTTTCAAAACCATGGTACCAGGAAGATCAAAACAGCGTATTTAGTACATATGTTATTCCCCAAACAAGTAGGAATATCTATATTGGAAGATGTGTGAATTCTGATATTTCATATTTTCACTACTGTCCTAATTGTTGAACATATTATTTAGTTCCAAGGGAAGACTGAAGGAGGATATAGAGAGATGTAGTTACACCAGCAAATTGTGCACCTCTCTCTGTGCCTGTGTCCTACACATGATGGCCAAGAATTTAAGAATTCAGCGATACAAAATATGACTTTACAGAAATAACAGTGCGTTTCCTGTGATTTGGACTAGCTATTCGCCCTCCCCCAGCATGGTGTCAGGTGCCCCTCTTCTGTGTTCTCATGGCACCCTTGACTTACCTCTCCTATAGCATTTGTCACCGTTTCTGGTGATTTCTGCTAACTTGTCTACTTTGCACAACGGATGGTGAGCTCCTTGAAGACAGGAATTGTGTCGTTCATTATTGTAACATGAGTGCCTACTGAAGGGTTGAATGGATGGAAGGATGGGTGGGTGGGTGGATGGGTGAAGGGTGAGGGGCAGAGGTGGTGAGTAGAAAAAAGGAGCAGAAAACAAGTGACAATTGTTTGGCACAACGAATCCCTGTCAAGTGATGCGTGAAGTTAAACTGATGTAGGTGAGCTGCCCGACCAGTTGGAAACACTCTATGGTGCAAAAGTACGGCTCGTAGCTAGAATTGTTGATTTGCACACAGGTTTTAAAGAGGGTAAAGATAATTCATCATGTAAGCAATTTACTTGTCCATGAAGGCATGAGGCATATTTGTCCAATTACCAACTTGATTAGTGAAGTGATGTAGGAAGTTGGGTTTGGCTCATTTGATGTAGTTGACCAATTTCAAGAAGGATGTCTAATTTGAAGCTCTGCTCGTTTTAAAAATACCAAGCTCGTTATCTTATAGCATTGGTTCTCAGGCTCGGTTATACAGGTGATCCTTGAACAACTCGGGGATTAAGGGTGCCAACCTCTGGGGCAGTTGAAAATCTGTGTATAGCTTTGACTCCCCCCAAACCTTAGCTACTAATAGCCTACTGTTGACTGGAAGGAAGCCTTGTCGATAACATAAATACTCGATTAACACATGCTTTGTATGTTGTATGTATTATATACTGCAGTCTTACAATAAGCACAGAAAAGAAAATATTAAGAGAGTCATAAGGAAGAGAAAAGACATTTACAGTCCTGGGCTGTAAAACATCGTGTATAAGTGGACACAACACAGTTTAAGCCCACATTGTCAAAGGTCAACTGTATGTTAGAAGCACTGGGGAAACTTGGGAAAAAAACCCTGATTCTCGGGGATTGTCTCAGATTCCTGGAGGTGGTACCCAGGCAGCAATGGCTGTTAAAGCTCTCCGAGTGATTCCAAGAGGCATGACCTCTTAACTGGGCTCTGACATACACATGGACACTAGACTATAAATTCCAAGAAGGAATTGGCCCAAATACAGCAGCAACTTCGTCTGGAGCTTTAAAATGGATACTTTCTTTAAAAAAATTTTTGTTAAATATTTATTTTTGAGGGGGGGGGAAGGGCAGAGAGAGAGGGAGACAGAGAATCTGAGCTGTCAGCACAGAGCTGGACACGGGGCTCGAACTCACAGACCGCGAGATCATGACCTGAGCCAAAGTCAGACGCTTAACTGACGGAGCCACCCAGGCGCCCCTAAAATAGATACTTTCTAAAAGCATCTTCAATTAATAGTTTAAAAACTCATACTCACTAAAAATAGTGAAAGTGCCCTGCAAGTCAGTTTCATTGTTTTGAATTCATTATTAACTAAAGTCATTGTTTTGTGCCCAACTTCACTGGATGTCACGCACTGAATCAAGCTTTCCCCATGCTTGGAAAGATAAAGATGTTTACAGCTCCGTGTAGACGCTGTGTGCGTGGGACATGGGCCGGTTTCCTGGCTCAGCTGCCACTCACTTTGTCTCAAATGCCACAGGTGCGGCAGGCCAAGTCTTTTAATACCACGTCCACCCTTGGGGATTAAATTCATTCCCAGAGAAAAGGGATTCATAAATCCTGGCCCTGCCTTCCAAACGGCAGTCTGATTTCACCAGGGTGATAAATTGCTCCTATCAAAACAGACATCACGTCTCCCAGGGAAATAATGGGATCCGACAGAACCGAGGGGAATGTCTTCAGCACTTACCAACAGGGGACCGATGAAGAATCAAGTCTTGGGAAATCAGTGACTATTTTGTTTCATTATTATTTTCGAGCCTCTCTCAACCTCTCTTTTTTTTTTTTTTTTAACGTTTATTTATTTTTGAGACAGAGAGAGACCGAGCATGAATGGGGGAGGGTCAGAGAGAGAGGGAGACACAGAATGTGAAACAGGCTCCAGGCTCTGAACTGTCAGCACAGAGCCCGACGCCGGGCTTGAACTCACGGACCGCGAGATCGTGACCTGAGCCGAAGTCGGACGTTCAACCGACTGAGCCACCCGGGCGCCCCACTCTCAACCTCTCTTAAGCGGTAAGAGGTACAGAAAAGCAGATAGAAGGGATAAGGTGATTAACTTTAAATGAAAAAAATCCATCATAAAAATGCCCTAGCCACGCGTCCGTTGGAGGGTGTGGGATCGGGCCGGGGGTTGGGTGGGCTGGCACAAAGGTGTGTGGGGTTATCTCTTATAGTCTCTTTGGCGAGAGGGGGGTGTGGGGAAGCCGCCGCAGGGGTGAGGTGATTTCCTGGGCAGAGAGGCAGTCCTTGCTGAGAACCCCTTCCTGCCCACCCTGCCCCACAGTGAGACCTATGGTCTCATGTTCCTGGTTGGGGGGTGGGTGGCGTGAGAAAGTCCGAGGGCCTTGGAGAAAATGCGAATGTTATCCGGCCAGAAAAACTTCTTAAACTCTGACTAGCTAGTAACAATTTATGGTAAATCACTTTCCCCAAATAGCCAACTGGCCTCTTCCTTGGGCCTACGAATAAATGGGAGAGTGGAAATTGATTACATAACTTCTCTTTCACCGATTTCCCAGCACCGTATCTTGCCAGACTTTAGGTTTCACTTGTACTAGGACAATAGCCTCTTTCCGGACTCCCAGTGTGAGTCAGGTTCCTGTGGCTGTTTCCTCGGCTGGAGATCTTCTGGCTGTATCTTCTGCCCTCCCCACCCTCCCAAAGCTCTTGGAAGTCTCTCCGAACATCCCCAGGAGGATTATCGGCTGCTTTTATCACTCTTTGTATGTCCTCTAATACTTGGGAGCAGAGAATAGCCCTTTGAGTGCATTCACTCGTGCATTCATTCAATAAGACATATCGAGCTCCTCCTCCTATGTGCCAAGCACTGTGCCACATACACAGGATAGAAAAAGAGAGAGTGGAGACAGATCTGTCCCTGCGGAGACCCAGATCAATGTGCTTTGCGTGGAATTTCAGTGGTACTGGGAGGCTGCCCTGGGTCCTGTGAGGAGGGGGCAGAGGGGGCTGACTTTCCTTGCCGAGACCTGGCTTTCGTCAGCAGTCCAGAACACTGGAAGCGTCTTCCAGTTCTGAGTTTCTGTGAACTGGAGTCATCTGAACCAGAAAGCCTTTTTTTTTTTTTTTTTTTTAAGATGTGATTTGTTTGGTCCCTTAATTGCTAAAGTGATATACCTTCCTTATGGAAAGTTTGTACCATACAATGAATCGGAAAGGAAATAAATTCGTCATAATTCCACCACTTAGGGATAATCACTGGTTAACGTGCTGCCTTGATAATCAGCCTTTCATTATGCATTTATTCCTTTAATGAGGTCAGGAGCAACTACTTTCTTGTTTGTCCATGAATTCCCACAGGCATATATTGTTTTCCCCCTCAGTGCGTCTTCCCCTTCGACACGATTTTTATGGTTTACTGTTACTACTGCTACCATTAGGATTAGTTCTTTTATCATTAATTGGCGTGGGTCAAATGTTCACAATGCGTCAGGCACGATTCCGAATGCCCAGTGTCCAGGTAAAGCGGGTGGTTACCGCTGTTTCTCACACGAGCCCATCGAAGCCCACAGTGCCTGTACAGCAGGCTGAAGACTCGCCTTGCAAATCGGTGTCCCGGCTGAGGAGCCTGGGTGTCCGCTGATCACACCACACGACCCGGAGCTCCACATCTTTTCCACGTCTGAGTTCCAAATATCGGGCCCATCGCTGCTACTTGCCAGTTTCCCACCGTTAGAAATGACACCTTGAGGGGCACCTGGGTGGCTCAGTCGGTTAAGCGTCCGACTTCAGCTCAGGTCACGATCTCGCGGTCCGCGAGTTCGAGCCCTGCGTCAGGCTCTGGGCTGACGGCTCAGAGCCTGGAGCCTGCTTCCGATTCTGTGTCTCCCTCTCTCTCTGCCCCTCCCCCATTCATGCTCTGTCTCTCTCTGTCTCCAAAATAAATAAACGTTAAAAAAAAATTAAAAAAAAAAAAAAGAAATGACACCTTGATCGAACCCTTGCAGCTACAAATTTGCATAGGGTGTATTCTTTTTTAATTCAGATGAATCCTCGCTGTAGAATCATAAAGTCAAAGGACATGCTAGCTCTCGGTATATGTTGCCAACCGCTCCTCTGTCCCTAAGTAGAGGTGAGATGTCCAGTGCCCCAAACCAGGCAATGAACAGACAGAGGGACCAGATGCGATTCTGAGGCGGAAAAGATCAGACACATCCAAAGACAGACCAGGACGCTGAGTATGGAGGGAGAGGGCTCACCGCATCCTGGCACGTCCAGCTTTGCCTGTACCAGGAACCCTTGATTTATGTTTCGTTTTTAAAATTTATTTACTTATTTTGAGAGAGAGAGGAAAAGCAGGGGAGGGGCAGAGGGAGAGGAGAGAGGGAATCCCAAGGAGGCTCCGCACTTTCAGCTCAGAGTCCAATGTGGGGCTTGAACTCACCAACCGTGAGATCACGACCTGAGCTGAAACTAAGAGTCGGATGCTTAAGCGACTGAACCACCCAGGTGCCCCGGAACCCTTGATTTATAGCAGGTACAGGGACAGCCTTATAGGTTATGGGTTTTACCAGCTACATCATCTAAAGTTAACTGATACCACACAAATGCTGACTTTTCATTTGCCCCCAGTTAAAAAAAAAAATTGTGGGTCTTTATTGTCTTTCTCTGCCTTAGTCAAGCCTGAAGCTCATGCCGACTCTTCCCATGTAGAAATGTCAGACGAAATCCCAGTGCCATCAAATGAGACCTTTCTTCCTCCACCTGCACATTATGACTCTAATAAACACGTTATCAGCTCATGAAAATGATGGCAAACAGGTGACTGAAGGGTTTGGTAAGTCAGCAGCAAAGATTAACAGTTCCTTTCAGAGCAAGCTGTAAGAGGTTCCCCTATTTAAAACAATTGTGGCATGTGAATTTACAGCACTTAAATCATTATCGGCAATTAGTCCTTGTCAAAAAGGTTGCAGCTGGCTTCAATTACAGGTAAGATTTTTCTAATTTGAACTTAGTAGTGCGTCTGATAAGTAGGACTTGGAGAAACACCCTTTGGGAGATTTACAATTTGAAGGAAACTATGGCATTTCAAAATTCAAAAATTCATCCTTGTCAGCAACGCTTTGTCACTGACGTCTGTTCTTAAGCATCTAGAAAAATTTCCATAAACTTCATCCTTCAGCTGGAGGCTTCCCTAACACAAAATTTTACTGATTAAAAAATTGCTTTTTAGATTACAAAGCACTACATGCCCATTATATAAACAAAATTCTGAGAAGTACAGAGGATACAAAGTAAAAATAACTGTCTTTGACATCCCCTCATCCTTACTCCACTAAGGTTCAGAACTAAGCAATTTTGGTTTTAAGATCTAAGCAATTTTGGTTTTAATTCTTCTAGAAATTACCACCATAGCTTTATCTAGAATTATTTTTACCCCTGTGTCTTAATCAATTAACTTTGGACGGTGTGTATTAACTATTTACTAAGGAAGATGTGGGGGGCGCCTGGCTGGCTCAGTCGGTAGAGCATGCAACTCTTGATCTTGGGGTTGTGAGTTCAAGCCCCACGTAGGGCCTACTTAAAAAAAAAAAAAAGAAAGGAAAGAAAGATGTGAGACTTAGTGCCTTTACATACCCTCCCATCTTTCCTTCGCATGTTGACTTTTGCTGATTAGGTGCTTAAGTTTTTCTGTAGCTTCAGAACTTTAAGTACTGTGCTTATCTATTCCTTGATCCAACAACTTTAGATTTTCGCCATTCTGATAGGTGTGTTGTGGTATTTTGTGGTTGTTTTAATTTGCATCTCCCTGATGACATAGATGTGGAGCATCTTTTTTTTTTTAAGTTTAAAACAAAATTTATTTATTCATTTTGAGAGAGAGCATGAGCAGGGGAGAGGCAGAGAGAGAGAGAGAATCCCCAGCAGGCTCTGCAGGGTCAGCACAGAGCCTGACATGGGGCTCCAACTCACAAAACAGTGAGATCATGATCTGAGCTAAAATCAAGAGTTGGACACTTAACCAGCTGAGGCACCCTGGAGCATCTTTTCATGGGCTTACTTGTTGCTAGTCTATCTTCTTCAATAAAGTGCCTGTTCAGCTCTTTTGCTCATTTCTAAATCAGTTGTTTACTTTCTTATTGTTGAGTTTTAAGTGATTTTTGGGTACATTTGGGGTAACAATTTTTCCCGGATACATATTTTGCAAGTATTTTCTCCCTGTCTGTGGCTTGTGTTCTCATTCTTTTGACCATGTCTTTCCCAGAGGAGACGTTTGTAATATTAATGAAGTCCAGCTTATTAATTCTTTACGGCTCATATCTTTGGTGTTGAGGAGCCATCAACTTGAGGCATTATCTGTTGATTCCCCATTAAGAAAGGTGAGAAAATTAGCATCTTTGTAATCCCCACCTTTATTCTCTCTTTATCCAGCTATGTCATCATACTTTTATATTATATTTACATGTTTATTGTAACTAAAAGTTTTCTATGTTCCTAAGGATCAATTCTGAAAACAAAGAGTTGAAAAAACAGCATTTATATTACAACAATTATTTGTTTGTTTGTTTGTTTGTTTATTTATTTATTTTAAGTTTATTTATTTATTTTGAGAGAGACAGAGACAGCATGAGCAGGGGAGGGGCAGACAGAAGGAGACCAAGAATCCCAAGCAGGCTCTGCCCTGTTTGCGCAGAACCTGACGCAAAGCTTGAACCTGTGAACTGTGAGATCATGACCAGAGCCGACATCAAGAGTCAGACGCTTGGGGCACCTGGGTGGCTTAGTCGGTTAAGCATCCGATTTCAGCTCAGCTCATCACCTCATGGTCTGTGGGTTCAAGCCCCATGTCGGGCTCTGTGCTGACAGCTCAGAGCCTGGAGCCTATTTCAGATTCCGTGTCTCCCTCTCTCTCTGCGCCTGCCCCACCTCTCAAAAATAAATAAATATTAAAACAATTTAAAAAAAAGAGTCAGATGCTTAACCAACTGAGCCACCCAGGTGCCCCACTACTGCGGTTATTTAATATTTTTCCTGCAAAACAAATGAAGGAAGAGTTCTCTGTTATTACACTGGTGCTATTTGAAGGATAATCTTCCAAGACTCAAGATTAAACATATTTTTTCCCCTAAACTCCATCTATTACTCAAAATTAGGACACCTTTAAATTTGCACCTTCTTTAGGTCATGCATATTTTGCACTCCTGCCTCTTACCCCCTGGTGTTTCTTGTTTCCATTCTTTTTCTTTGTTTTTTATTTTTGTAGCCATTGACTGAAGGAACATTTGCATCCTCCTGTCTTTTAGACCTTTTAGGATCTTAATTATACAATATCCATAAATGGATTTGTTTCTGTCTTGAAGACTTTCCCTGAGCCCTCTTGGTTTCTCTTTTTATGGGTCCATTGCTTTCCAGACACCCAGCACAGCCCTCAGCCTTGGACTGCTTTCCTTGATCTCCTCCTTAGCTCACTGTGAGTTAAATTTTATAGCATCTTTATTTACTTTTATTTTTTTCTACTTGAGAGAGGGGTGGGGAGAGGGGAAGATGGAGAGAGAGAGAGAGAGAGAGAGAGAGAGAGAGAGAGAGATTGAGAGAGAGAGAATCCCAAGCAGGCTCCATGTTCAGTGCAGAGCCTGACATGGGGCTCGATCCCATGACCCTGGGATCATGACCTGAGCCAAAATCAAGACTTGGATGCTCAACCGACTGCCCAGTGTCTTTTTTTCTTGAGTTCCTGTTTCATTTTGCCAAAGTAACTTCTCTGTGCCACAGTTTTTTCATCTATAAATTTAGAGTAAAAATAATGCCATAGGGTTGATGTGAAGGCTCAAAGTTAGTTCCCGCGAAGTGCTAAGAAGACTACCTTGCAAGTATTGCTCTGTAATATTTTCAGAAAGGGAAGTAAAACTCCCTGAGTCCAAAAACTCTTGAAATATCTTTATTTTCTACCACACCACTTGGTTGATAGTTTGGAGTAGAATTTCAGTTTCAAAATAACTTTCCCTTAAAACCTGTGCCTTCATCCTCCAACATTATATCCTGTTGGTAAGTCTAGGGTCAATTCAGTTCTTGTCCTTTGTAGACCATCTTTTTTTTTTCTTCCTTCTAGAAGCAGCTAGGGCTCTTGTTTTCTCATTGGGGTTCTACAATGTTAACAGAGTATAGGAGGTAGTTTTGTATTCCCTTCCACTCGTCCTACTTGGTATTTGCTATGCCCTTTCTATTTCAAAACTCAGGTTCTGTCTTTAGTTGAGAAGATTCTCCTGTTTTATTTCCTTTCTTTTCCCTCCTCTATTGTCCTTGTTATCTGATTCTGGAGATCTAAGGACGCCATTAGAATTTTAAAAAATTATCTTCTCTTCCAATAGTTATTTCTCTTCCCACTGGGATTAGTTGTCCATTTCTTCCTCTTGGATATTCTATTTTCTTTTTTCCCTTTTCAAATTCCTGCTGTTTTTTGGTTGCGTCTTCATGAATGTTGAACAAAGGTAGTTGGTGAGCAAAGGTAGTTGATGTGGTTTCCTGTGCAAATGTGTTGGTCTGTAAAGCAGAACCATCACCCTCTTGACCTGGACGCACATGGGCGGCTCTGGTAACAGGTGCGCTTCCCCTGGGGTGCCAGAGCAGAGAACGGGCTTGAAACCTTCCATGATCGGTTCTTTCCCCAGATGATCCCAATTCTTCAGAGGTAAAAAATCTATCCAGTAAAATAATTATTTAGTTGTCTCGTAAGGCAAATCCGTGCATTAACTGAATTTTCCCTGCTTTCATTCTGGGGAGAAGAAGGCAGCAGAGCACATGATAAGGGACCGAATTGTAATGAAGGACTGGGCGGAGAGTTGATAGAGCGGCATAAACGTTCGCAGAGACAAAGCACCATTACGTTTCTCCATTCGTGATTGCCCGTGGCTCATCTGGCGTTTCGTTGCCCAAGAGGCTGACAGCCTGATGGGCCTTCCCACGTGCCCCTCCATGCATTCCCGGGCATCGCTCACTAGACGCTGGTGCTGGATCCATGTGGTGGGTCTCTTCCTACCTGGACCCATCCCTGGGGTCTCCTTGCAGTGGCTGACTCTCCTGGGATCTCTGTGGGATCTCAGCCATCGTCACAGTGGTTAAACCTCCGTCTCTAGCCCACGTCTCTCTCTGAAGTCCCACCTGGGGGTCCCCTTCTCCCACTCACAGCCCCCAGGCTGAGGTCAGCATCTTTCCTGCTCTCTTGTTCCCAAGTGCCCCATCTATCTATCTATCCAGTGTCCCATCTACCCGGTGATCCGAGCCTGGCAGCAGGAGACATTACACGCAGGGCCCTTTATTTCACCTCTGACATCTTAGTAATTACGTGATCTTGTCTTTCGTAGCGTGAGCTGCTTCAACGAACACCACGGACTGGGGGGCTTAAACAACAGAGATTTATTTCTCACAGTTTTGGGGGCTGGAAATCTGAGATCGGGGTACGGCCTGAGCAGCTGGGGGTCCTCTCTGTAGTTTGCAGATGCACGCCTCTAGCAGAGAGAAGGTCACCTCTGGTGTCTCTCTTAGAAGGGCACTAATGCCACTGAGGGGGCTCCATGCTTATGACCTACTCACCTCCCAGAGGCCCCTCTCCTGATATTGTCACACTGGGGACTGGGCTTCAATGCGTGGATTTTGGGGGACACTCACTTTCAGTCCGTGGACTATCTTGTATCTTTCACGCACCTGTTGTGTGTCCCCTTCTCAGTCTTCTCATGCTTTAGCTCAAGTCTTCCTTGTCCTGGTCTGCGTGGCCTCTAGATGTTTTCTTCCTGTGCTTGTGTGTGTTTTTCTCTGACGACACTGCACACATCCAGAGTGTGGCTCTTGTGCTGCAAGGTCTTGTGTGCGGGACCATACCTGTCTGTCTGTCTGTCTTCTCCTCTAAGTCCTTAGGGCCTCCGTCCCCAATCTCTTATGCACCCACAACAACAACAACAACAACAACAACGACAACCAGTGGCAATTAAGCTCCCCATGGGTAGGGCTTTTTATACTTTTCCTGTTTTATTCGCGGCTGGTCTCCAGGACCTAGAACAGTGCACGACCTATCATTGGTGTCGAAGAAATAGGGTATGAATCCAGTCATACCTATTTCCATCCATCTGACAAGTGAGTCTTCCCCAGCTCCTATCCCTGTCTCCTGATTTTTCCTCTTTCCCTCCCTATCAGGTGTCACACACGGATACAAACCACTCTGATAGCACCTTCCGGATAATAGTGGAGAAGAATGCATTGGCCACGCCTGTGGCTGCATCCCGTGGGCTGGGACACGTTAATCAGCTCTGGCAAAGCTACTCCGACTGGAAGTCACAAAGGGGGTTGCTGCTTGGTTGTCCTGTCCTGTAGAGTGTGTCGGGATTGTTTCCAGGCCAGATTGGTGAATGGAATAGATGTGTGTTGGGTTCATACCCTGCACCCCCCTCAGTCTTCAACCTCTGGTGTTCCTTCCAGGTATGTGATGTATTTTTGGTTTCCTGTTAATGGGGCAGGAAAGCATTTCAGGGACTTCCATTTAATTTGCCCACCGAGCCTACTCTAGAAATGAATATAGTAGTTTTCCAACTTCCAAAGTCCCTTTAAATTATATCTTTGGGGGCCAGGGGAAGGCCACGGTTGGGTCTGTGGACACGGGAAAGCCACTCTGAGCCAGACCTAGCCGGGTCTTCCTTACAGCTGGCCCCCACGCCTCCACTTTAGTGGGGGGCTTCAGGATCATGCCTCAGGTCCCCAGTGATCAGTGTCACCTCAGGTCTTGTGCCCAATAGTCCTCAGCGGGGCTGGGCGTCTCTACTGTCCTCCAGGGTGTGGTCACCTGAGTATGTGGGGTGGCCTCTCTAGGGAAGAACGAGGGGAGTCATTCACACGTGCACTTGCTGTGAAGCTGTGGGTCTTTCCTGGGGACCCTTCTGTTCTTGGGTCAGTGGGTTCTAGACCTAAAAGCTGGCTCCGGTCCAGGTACCAAGTCTGGTGCTGAGATCTGGCTTTTCCTGGGGCGGTTTGATTGTCCTGGTTCAGCCTCTTGATTGTCTTTCCTTGATTTTTTTCTTTTTTTTTTTTTTTTTTGAGTGTATAGGTTACACGATACATCTCTCTTGGCCACCCATCTCCTACAATCCCAGGCATGCTGTGTCCACGACTGTCTCTGGGTCAGGCCCCTCTGGAGGCCGCTCCAGCCATGTTGCCAAATTATAGCTGTGCCCCCTCCCCCCATCTTGCATCTAGTTCAATGCCACAGTGTCTTTTACCATTTCAAGACTCCATCAGCCCATTTCCAGTAGGGAGTCCAGTTCTGCAACAACAGGACGGCCACTTCTGGGCTTTGCAGCCGCGTTCTCCCAGCCGGGGTGGCCCTCTCGTTGGCTGTGCACACGAGTGCTGTTTCCGGGGCTCTTTTTTTTTTTTTTTATGTTTATTTATTTTTGACAAAGAGAGAGACAGAGCGTGAGCAGGGGAGGGGCAGAGAGAGGGAGACACAGAATCGAAAGCAGGCTCCAGGCTCTGAGCTGCCAGCACAGAGCCCGATGCGGGGCTCGAACTCACAGACCGCGAGATCATGACCTGAGCCGAAGTTGGACGCTCGACCGACTGAGCCACCCAGGTGCCCCTTCCGGGGCTCTTTTGATGCACATGGCTGGTTGGTGTTCGGAACTCACGTGATACCTCTGCTCTGGAAAGCCCACTTCCCTGAGCCTCTTCCTCTTTACTACCTGCTTGGCCGTCCTGACATTTCTGCTTTTTTAGTGTGGGCCGTCCCAGGAGCATGTCAGCACGGCCTTGGGGCCTTGCCAGAGCTAACACTGTGCGTGTAATGGCAGACACGCCCATGTGGATGTATTCTCCCTATTGCACACTTAGGGTCTGTGCATCTCGGTCCGGCCCGTGTGTTCCCTTGGGTCCCGTCCATGCCTCTCAGCCACTTCCCCCACTGGGTGTTGCTGTGACCTGGTCTGGGGGTAAGAAGGCAAGTGGGAGAAATCGCTTCTTGTGGGGCACAGGCCTCTGCAGCATTTTCACACCAGGGAGGAGTGCTAGCCTTCGATAGAAAGAGAGGGTCACTTCTGCAGGCCCAGAGGGTCCTTAAGGGTTTTTCTGTGACCTCTGACCTAGAAGTCCCCATTACAAATATCAGGGTCCCACTCCCGTCAGCCTTTGGCATTGTGGACTTGTCGGGGCTGAGGATCTAACCTTCTCCGGAGCTTTGCAGCCCTGATAATTAAGTCCTGAGCCTGATCTTCAGCGTTCCCTAACCTCTGGCTAGAAGAGATGCGTCTTCTCAGATGTTGCCGGTGAGGTCTCTGACTTGCACGAGTCACCTTAAATTGGTGATTAATAATTCTCAGGTGCTCATTGTCTTTCTCCCATAGATGATGAGACTCAGGGACCGCCGTTCAACTCCATTATCCTCGTAATCACCACTTTCCAAAGTTCTCCAGCATCTGAGATGTTGTACTTACAGTGCGTTCCTCCCCTTCCACGCTGTCTGTCCCAGTGCGCCAGTGGTCAAAGTTTTAACACTGCGCCATGACATCCTGCCAAGGGCTTTCAGTACCCCACCTGCCACCAGTGTGGTAGATGGATGCCGTGCACTCCAGGGCTGAGTTCTCCCATCTGAATTGCTACTTGTAGACAATCTGATGGACTGGGCACCTTGGGAGCGTAAGGAAGATGCCAAGGGTAATTCTTCAGCCTTTGTTCTGACGAAGAGCACAGGGCGCGTGTGTATTCCCACTGCATTGATTTGAAAATGCTTGTGTGTGTTTACAGAGGAGGGGACTTGCCAGTTGCAATGGTGGTGGGCCTCATGGGCGCAGGGACGCCTGGCGGGGACCTAGGGACCAGCAGGGGATTTCCATCACCCAGAAGAGAGAGGTAACTTAGGCCAAGAGTGAACTTGTTTTAAATGGCAGGAGTGGCTAAAGACTCAGGTAAATGAAGAGAGAGAAAGACAAGATTTGAAGAATCTGGTAAATAAATAGTTAGCCTTTGTGTGTCCTAGGAATTTTTATTTTTTCGGGATTTTTATTTGCATTATTATATTTTTGAAGCTTATTTATTTATTTTGAGAGAAAGAGAGAGAGAGGGGGAGAGAGAAAGCTCCCCGTGCTGTCAGTGCAGAGCCCGACACGGGGCTCGAACACACAAACCACGAGATCATGATCTGAGCTGAAACCAAGAGTTGGATGCTTAACTGGCTGAACTACCCAAGCGCCCCTTTTTTCCAAGATTCTTAAGAAACATACTGTCGAGCTAGTAATTCTCACCATCAAATTAGTAAACAAGGCCACACTATTTTCTTGGGAAGGACCTTGGCATAATCTCTTGAAAAATGACACGTGACATGGCACCATCCCTGCCCCACCCACCGCCTTCTCCCTCCCCTCTTTCCTTCCTCTCAGTCGTGTCTCTTTATTGAATGCCTACCCTGTGCCACACACCAGCATCGTCCCGGGATCACTCAGCCAGAGGGTCTGTTCTGTCCTTCCCTAGTGGTCTCATCAGCTTGGGAATGACCTCGAGGGACTCGAGCTTCCTAGGCTCCATTCTCACAGATTCCCTCTCCAATGTATCCGGGCCCCTTCATAAGGACTCCCTCCTTGATAGAATGAACGGAATGATACTTTACATTGATTTAAGGAGTCTTAATTATTATTTATAAAGTGTTGTTGAACATGCAAAGCACAACTGCGACAAATGTGAACTTAGGACACATTTTACTGAGTTTCTGTAATTGCTAGCATGTTGGCCTGGCAGGGTGTTATCGGCACGACCTGTTACCGACTGCATACATTTCCTGGTTTTAAAAAGAAAAATCTCATTAAGGAAAAACTCATACGTTAGAGTCATCCTTTACACGGGAATCCACATGCAAGCCGGCAGGCCTGGTGGCTTTCTGTTTCTTCACGCGGGAGCCAATGCATCCAGTAATTAATCTTTTGTTGACTTCGAACTTTCACGTTCAAAAGGTTTCGTTTTCACTTCCAAACTCCCTGCGCTTTTGTGCACTGAATAATTGTACTGTATTTCTAATTACGAGGCTTCACTGCGACTCTTGAACACCGCTTTTCTTCTCGTTCCTCGTCTGAGAAGTGCGCAAGGAAAGCAGAATTTGTATGTTTCCCTGGTTTGCACGTACCCTCATGTGGGGCGGTCTCCGTTTGGTCCTGGGATCTCTGTCTTCTCTGTGTTTGGACTATATATAGCATAGATATGGTCCTCTCAAGATTCCGACCGGCAAGGAGCTGCTTATTTTGGTCACCAATCCTTTCAAGCCAGAATTTTTTGAAATAATAAAAGGAATTTATAAAACGCATCCCCTGGGAGCAGCTGTGAGGCCACACAAGCAGAGGGCTGAAGCGCTCACTCTCCTTGACGTACCCGTGCTTCCCGCTGATTTGCTTTTAGTCCCCTTGCTTTCACTGAGTTTGGTCGCTCTAGGAAACTGACAGTCTTGCATGGACATTCTTGGGAGAGCAAGGAAAGAAAGCAGGTATGGGTTTGCCCGCCCCCAGTGTTTGGCCCGTGGAGGGAAGGGATGGTTGTGTCCTCATCTTCGACTCATCAGGATTTGGCTCCATTGGGAACTGGAGAAACAAAAGAATGAATGATTAAAAGAATGAATGGGTAGGGGCACCTGGGTCACTCAGCAGGTTGAGCATCCGACTCTTGATTTGGGCTCAGGTCATGATCCCAGGGTTGTGGGATCGAGCCCCGCATTGGGCTGTGTGCTGAGCGTGGATCCTGCTTCGGATTCTCTCTCTCCCTCTGCCCCTCCTCTCCCTCCTCTCTAAAATCAATCAATCAATCACTCAATCAATCAACAAACAAACGAATGGGTGAATAGTAGGTGTGCAATCAATGTTTACATTAACTCTGTGATGTAACTCTGTATAGCTGTAGAGTACACAGAGGCATGTGCTATCTCCCTACACTTCTCCCGTGTGGTTGGAATTCCATTCTTATTTAGATTTCCCTTCCTTTCTCCTTCCCTTCCTCCTCCCTCCTTTCTTCCTCCGTTCTTCTTCCCTCCTTTCCTTCCCTCCTCTTCTCCTCCTCCATCTTCTTTTATGGACCAGAATCTCAGTATCTATGAGCCGCTGGCTCACATATATCGAGTCATTAGCTTTACAGCGCCATCAAGAATTCTTCTGTCTCACTGACTATGCCTTACCTTTATATAATACCCCAGAGCAGAGCCAATTTATCCATTAGGTATGGAGGAGACGGTGCCTGAGGCCCAAGATAGTTCCCGGGGCCTAAGAAACGTTTTAACTTTAACTGAAATTGAGACAAGAATTTTTACATTGAAGAAAATGCCTGAATAAATAATATTAACATATTCATCTTTTTATCAACATGTAGTAAAATATAATTTTAAGTATTGTTTTATGGAAGGAAAAGAGGCAAATGCCTACAGCCATGAAAGTCGTAATGAGGTTCCATCTATGAGGCTTCATAGATTTTGATACAGCCTATGGTTCTGGGTCTTGGCTGGACATTACATCACCTACCTTTTGAAAAAAAGCCCAGACTCCATACCATTCTTTTTTTTTTTTTTAATGTTTATTTATTTTTGAGAGAGAGAGAGAGAGGGAGTGTGTGTGTGAGTGGGGGAGGGACAGAGAGAGAGAGGGAGACACAGAATCCAAAACCAGCTCCAGGCTCTGAACTGTCAGCATGGGGCCTGACACGGGGCTTGAACTCACGAGCTGTGAGATCATGATCTGAGCCAAAGTTGGACGCTTAACCGACTGAGCCACCCAGGCGCCCCAGGCTCCACACCATTCTTAGGGATTCTGAATTAACATGTCTGGGGTGGGGCTCAGGCAGGGGTTATCCGAAAGCCCCTCAGATTATTTGGATATGCAGTCCGGGTTGAGAACCACTGGTTTGAGTGTTAGATGCTTTCAAACTCTACCGTATACAGCAGTCACCTGGGGGGTTCGGTAACTGGAGATTCTGGTGCAGTTGGCCCGGTACTGGGGCCAAAACCCCACATTTCTAACAGACTCCTAGGCGACGGTGCTGCTGCTGTTTGTGTCCCACTCTTCCTGAACAGGGGTCTAGAGCGTGTCCTTCATGGAGGGAACATGCCATTGTCTGCCCGTAGTTCTAGCACCTGCTATTTGTTGAGCACTGCTATTTGCTGGTCACTAGGTGTGTTTTCCATGCTATTTTTAATGTCATAACTTCCTTGTGAGGGAGGTGGTATTATCCCTGTTTTACGGATGAATAAATAGAGGTTTGGAGAAGCTAAGATCGGATCCCAGGATCCCACAGAAACGAACTGGTAGTGCTGGGATTTGAGGCAGTTCTGAGCCGTGCTACGCCCACAGTCTTTCCCCAGCACCCTGCTCCTCTGGCCCCCAAGCGTCTACCTTGCTGGATGCCGAGCCCTGCAGCCAGGGGGTCATCGCCTTCTTGCCATGGTTTTGAGGAAAGAAGCGTGGTTTAAAAAGAGAGAACAAATAAAAATCAAGACGCGAACTACATTATTTTATGTTATATGGTGGACCATATTATGTGTCATATTGGCTAACTCCAGCCTGCATTGTCTCCTATTGCTCAATTAAACCCAACATTGGTCTCATGGCATCATCCCCCTGCTCACAGGCCGGCTAAACCATCTGAGTAATGGTCAAGGACCTCTGCAGTCTGGCTCGGCACACCGTAGAAACTTCCCAACACACACTCACTCACTCAGCAACCATTTCTGAGCCTCTGCTCTGATGCAAGGCTCTTGTCTACACGCTGGACCTCCTGGTTTGTGGAGGGGCCGTCGCTATTTGGGCAAGCAGTAAAATAAAGACTTACGTAACTTAAATTATATGTGTATTCTAGATGAAATTTAATTTTCTTGACACAGCTTCAGCAGAATAATTATACTGTTATACTTAAGATTCCCACAGAATTTGTGTCCTATTTACAGCGAATATCTCAATGGATAAAATATCAAATGCAACTGTTTTCAAAGTCTACAAAATTTGAATACATTTTCATTAAGGTATACATTTTAAGTATGCTAAAACTTCAAGCTATCAGAGGTATTTTTCACATATGTTTTCAAGGAGTTAGTTTTCTTCCAAATTGTTTGATCTGTTCCAAAGCAAAGTTAGATTGTAATTCATACGTTCTGACAGTTAACATCGAAATTATTTGAATGTAACTGGTCTTTGTTTTTGAAAAATAAATCTATTGCGGTTTTCAATAGAAAGAAAAGTTTGCAATTCTAGTATTCAATACCCATTCGGTTGCCCATATAAAGAATTGGTACCATGTTTTATGTCTGGACCTACATATATACAAATATAAGAGTAATTGCTTCATATTGCAGAATATTCCTCAGTCACCGTGTCCACACCGAATGGTGTAGGCTTCTGGAACCATGAGTTGGAACATGAAGAGAAGCAGGAACAAGAATGATTAGCTTGTCTGGGAATCCACTGCAGGTGTGCCCTTTGAGAGAAGGGATTAGACAAGAACATTAATCTGTCTTTTCTCTCACCTCATTGTTTCTACTGCTCCAACCCTTTCTTCCTTTCAAAGCAGTAGCAGTATCCAACCCTCAGACCTTCATGGCCTTTGGATACGGCCATTTGATTTCGAAGACCCAGGGCCAGCAGCGTGGTGAGGCACAAGCCTGGGCCTGCACGGTGTTATCATGAGAACAGGGGTTCCCGTGTGCTACGTGAACTTCCTGCTGCCTCTGTAATAAGTTGCACCACCAGGAGGGCTGACAACAACAGGACCGTGTTCTGTCTCAGTTCTGGAGGGCAGAAGTGTGAAGTCCGCATCACCGGGCTGTAGTCAAGGCGATGGTAGGGCTGATCTCCCTCAGAAGGCTCTAGAGGAGCCAGTGGTCTGGTGGCCGCTGGCATTTCTTGACTTGCCATAACCTCTGCCTCCGTGGTCACATCAGTTCCTCCTCTTGCACACATGTCAGAGCTCCCTCTGCCTCTCTTTTAGAAAGATATTTATGATGGCACATAGGCCCCCCTCGGTAATTCGGGAGAATCTCCCCATCTCAAGATCCTTAACCACATCTGCAAAATCCTATACAAGGTACTATTTATAGGATCTGGGGATTAAAACGGAAATTTTGGGGGGGTCCATATTCAGCAGACTCCAGGTGAGCTATGTCATTGTTGCATGCCAGATCATGAGTGACAAGGTGCTCCCATGTTCTTTATTGAAATTTGTTTTGTGTCATGCTGTGTTGGACCGTAAGCATGACGCCTAAGCAGGGGTTCTCCTTCTCTCTTGCCTGTCCTGAGGGCAGTATTGGCTATGAAGGTTACCATCACTCAGTGCTTAGAAGAGCGCCTGGCATATAACAAGAACTATATAAATGTTAGCTCTTATAGTTAGGACCAGGTCGCGGTGTCTGGTCCTGAAGTGTTAATCAATGATCTCGGGCTCAGGGCCTTTCTAGGCGCCATGTTGGAAACAGAGGTTTGAAGATGGGGAAGACTTGGTACCTGCCCTCAACAGGCTCATGGTCTGCAGGGCTTCTCAAACTTGAGGCATATAGTGACTCCTTTTAAAGGACAAGAAATCTCAGTCAACTGGCGTTGTTTTAGACAAGTTCTGTTTGTACAAACGCACAACAAAGACTTGACTTTTGATGCTTGTAAGCTCCTACACTTCTCCAAAACACATTTTTCTACTTTGGTGCTAACCAAACTGAAGTCTACTCGAGTCTAAATTCCAGCGTTGGCGTTTTGCTGACAGGAATGGGTTGTGCCGCTGGCGGCCAGGCCAGGCCCTGACGAGCGTGTGGCCCTTGCTGTCTGCCTTGTCCCTGGGCGACTCAGCTTTCCCACCTGAATCCTCTCTTTGAACTTGTGCGACCTTTCGTTCCTACAGTGCCCTGTGAAGTCATCTGACTTTTCTCTCTGTTCCATTTCATTATCTGTGCGTCAGGTGGGTCTCTTCTTCTCTCGCGAGACTGCATCCATCACAGCGGACTGCCACCACCACCAAAGCACAGAGGCACACTGGTGCCTGGTTATTAGGAAACTCACCAGGTGACAGAGAGGCAAAGAGTAGCATCTTCTTTCAAGGTGATGATCACAATGAAGTTTTCCAAAGGACAAGCATAGACCATTGAGAATATATGCTGGGCTCTGCGTCTGATAAACACCCATCCAGTGACCATATCTCACGTGTCCGGGGCCCTTTCTCGTGTCACATATCCAGCTTCTTTGTCTCTTTGCTCGCTGCGTGACACTGCTCCATTTTGGGTTGAAGAACGGTGTCCCCAGACTTAGCTTCTGGCCACCGACCTTGAGTCATTTGCGCTGCGCCTTTGCTGACACCCTTCCCATCATCTGGGATGCTTCTGTCTCTTTCTGGCTGTTGAAATTTTCTCACCCTTCAGGGGCCAGCTCCCATGCGGCTTCTTCCACGAAGCCCTCTCAGCTCTCGACCCAGTTCTTTTCCATCACGGCACCGACGGTGAATGGCCACATGTGCTTCATCCATTCCGTGCTTGATGTTCTATCCTCCCGGATACTTGTGGGAGTCCTCTCTTCACCCCACAGCTCCTGAAGGAGGGTCTGCTCACACCGGGCGCTCGGGGCAGCTTTGGAACTCAGCTGGATTTGCGGGTCTCTCTTCTGCATGAGGGAGGGACCGTGGAGCTGGCGAACGGCCACCATGGGAACAGGGACACCTGGCCTTGTGTCCCTCAGCTGAGTTCCAGCCGACTTTGCCACACTGACGTGCCGAGGAAGACCCAGGAAGATGCTGGAACAGGGACGAGCGGTGTGCGCCTGTGCGCGTGTGCCAGCCTGTGTGTGTTTACTCACATCCTGGAGGTGCACGTGGAGGTGAGGAAAACGGTGGGACATTCTTCTCCCCCCCCCCCCGCCCAGGAGGTGCCCTGCCCCTGGTCTCCCCACATCCCTCCCCACTTTGTCTCCTTCCCGAGGGCTTAGCAGTGAATAAAAGGGCAGTCAGATGCTCTTGAGGAATTTTGCTTCCTGGCAGTGTCGTTGCAAAGGGATTGTGGGAGGTGATTTCCCGTGTGAACTCATCTGCCACCGTCCTTTGATGCAGACACCCTAATCGTGCCCCCGGGGGGTTGCCAGATACAGGAGCTTCTGAGCATCTCTCCTTCCCAAGTGGTGCAATAACATCTCTGACGATGCACAACCCTCCAGGGTTTTTTGTTTGTTTGTTTGTTTGTTTTTCTTGTATAAATAAATCACTTATTTAAGGCGATGGCTTTGATCACTACGAGCTGCTGTTTGTGGTGGAAAACCTTAGCTGCTCTCCGGGAGCTCCCTGCCCCCCCCCCCCCCCCCCCCCAGCGGTGCAGCCCTCCTCGGGGAGCCCTGTGTGTGTGTGCATGTTGCCACCTTGATGACATCGGTGGCCGGGAGCCCCCTGCCCGTGCAGCGCCGGGGACCACGTGCAATTCCCACCGGCCGCCCCTCCTCTGCGACGGTGGCCTCTGGTCCAGGCTGAGCAGACACTGAGTGCATCCACGGTGCCCGTGATCTCTGTCCCCTTCCACGGTGCACCGCTCCCTGCCTTTGGGGGATTCATGCAGTGTGTTTTCTGGGTTGGGTGACAAGAATTTGGGGGTCACTTGGGATCTGGAGAGATTAGCATTTATGTCATATTAATGAGGTGTTAATTGCTCTTGCAACCTTTTTAATGCAAATGAATCTAGTGCCAGTTACCCAGTGCAATACCTTCTAGCCTTTCTATTCTTGTCAAAGCACTTAGTGGTGCGCTGTTAATGAATAACATGTTCTGTGTCTGCTCGCCTCTACATACCGGGTGTCTTTTGGGGCGAAAGAGACTGTTCCAACATTGTTCGGGTCACTGTAAAGTTCCGTCTCTCCCAAACACAGGGACATCTGACAGAATCTGCACTGACATCTGCATGTGGAATTTGCCTGGATGGGACCAGCCTGCAGGGCTGGGGACTCTGATGCCATCCAAGACCCCGCTTTGCCCATCTCCTCTCTGCTTTCTTCGTGGATGAAATGATGAGCGGTTTGAGTGAGGGGGAGGGGCAAACTGGGGCCTGAAGCAAAAGGAAGGCTCTGCCCCACATGGTACTTAGTAAAAGGTCCTTCAGGATTCGAACCACAGAGACAACGTGGATAGAGGCCGTGCAATAAAAAAAACTGTGGCTACATAGAAAGCCCACACTGCCCACGGTGTTTGCACCCCACTGTTGGTCCTTGCGGAGCCGTCCCGAGGGGTCTCACGGGCCGAGGGGACAGGAACCACCACTGGGAGGGGGTCCCACTGCTGGGAAACTGGAGGATCATGAAACAAACCACAACCCGTCTTTGTTTCACATTTTTGAGATTTTGTACACCACGGAGACTTTGCATTAATTTTTGCCTTTAAAAATATTACATTGGAAATCATTTTGTCTTGATTTCTGAGACGTTTGACTCCTCAGATGATGTCTTACTACGCCCCGTCCCGGCCCTGCCCTGAGCACTTGAATGAGTGACTGTACTGATTTTGTGGCAAGGGTGGTGGCCCCGGTTTAGACACAGTATTGCTCTAGGGGCTTGGGGATTCGGGGACTTTCTTGGGCTTCCCACCTTCTGAAACAGTTGGGGAAAATCCCAACATCTTCATTATCTTTAAAGTTGAGAGATCACTCCGCTATGTAGCTGGTGGCAGGGTTTTAATAGAGGTAGCTATTCTAAATCTTCTTAGATAGAGATTGGATATTATAAGTAAGACAAATAATTCTTTAGATAAAATTGAGTCATCTGAACATGTGCAGTGTTGAAGGTGGACTTTGGATGCAGAGAGTAGGTTTTAATTAGGCTCTTCCACTTTTTAGCTGAGTCAGGTTAGATTAGTTGCTTACGATCATTGAACCTCCGTTTTCTTATCAGTAAATGAAAAAGGTGCCTATTTATAGAGTTGTTATAAGGATTAAATAAAATGAGCCGAGCAGAGGCGCCTGGGTGTCTCAGTCGGTTAAGCGTCCGACTCTTGATTTGATCTCAGATCATGATCTCACGGCTTCATGAGTTCAAGCCCCATGTCGACCTCTGCGCTGACAGCACGAAGCCTGCTTGGGATTCTGTCCCTCCCTCTCTCTTTCTGCCCCTCCCCTGCTCATTCTCTCTCAAAATAAGTAAATAAACATTTAAAACAAACAAACCAAAAAACAATCCGAGCAAAAATTCAGCACGTGTTAGACGTGGCCGAGTCCTAGTTTCCCTCTTCCTCTGGAAGGAGGACCTGTGTTCACAAATGAATTCTCAGTTCAGTGCCCCAGTAAAGGGTCATGCGGTCTCTTTCATTTATTCTATCACATGATGAGTAGATCCTAGTCACTGAATGTCACCGTGTTTCCCCAAAGCCCAGGGATTTCAGTGTGGTCTATGCTGTGGCAGGACCTTTAGCGCAGGCAAAGCCTTCAGTAGTTTCTGGAAGAACTGGGGCTCTGCACAGACGCATGCCAGTCCCTTCTCTTCTCCCTGTGGCACCTCCCTTTGTCCTTCTTTTCTGCTCAAGCACCCCTGGAAACACCTGTGTGTGCCACAGAGCCCTCCACTGCTGTGGTGGAGAGGGGCACACCAGTACGGGTGGTGCCATCACCATGTGAGGCGGTCCTCGGCGTGTCCAAAGCACTCTGTGTTCTTTGCAGATGTAGGAGGAAGCTGCTTTCTTGGGTTGGGAGTGTGGGTGTTACTGCCTATCCCAAAGCCTAATCCTGTATGACAGGACTCCTCTTAAGGGAGATACTGCTGGCTGGTGGTCCCAACCTCCGTTTCCAATGCCCCTTCTAGTTAGGGGTGACCACATGGAACAGGGCTGGCCCAAGGGACAAAAGGAAGCCATGTTTGCTTAGAGTTCCTGAAAATTTGTGCTACGGTGTTGACTTCTTTCTTCTTTCAGATGGAACTAAAGCAGATGTGGTCGGTGGCGCCCCTATAGTTCTCGCCAAGCCAAGGCCGCAAGGGAGGAGCCACTAAAGTCTTAGAATGGCGCCACTGGACCAGAAAAATAAGTCCCTTCTTTGTTTAAGCAATGCTGTGGTTAGGTTTTCTGTGACTTTCAACCAAAAGCCTTCCTTTCTATTGCACCAGCGTCTCCAGTAATCCAGGGTGGATTAAGAGCCCCCAGAGGGTAAATATGAGACAAGGCCACTCCAGTGCTTGGGATGGTCATCCCTGCATGTGATGAAGCCTGCGTCCCTGGCCTTCTCCAACCTTCAGATGAGTCGTCGTGGAGGCCCTGTTGTTCCTGAGGCAGGTAGAACCCTTCAGGGTCCAGCCCACCTTTCAGCCAGACCTGCCCAGTCGTGTCAATCAAGACATCAGCCTTTGCTTGGGCTCCAGCTGGGCCTCCTGCTTCTGGAAGTGCATGGTGAAGCTCTCGGGGAGAAGAGATGTTTCCTGCAAAGTAAATACCTGAGAAGAGGGACCAGGGGGGCTTTTTAACACCATCGTTAAATGCCAAAATATGGCCTTATTCTAAGAAATTCTTAAAAACCTACCCCTATCGATTTAAAGTTGGTTGATGAAAAGGCATACAAGTACTTATGTAAAACTGGAGGGAAAGGGTGTTTCAGAATCAGAAGTCATGAAACGTGATTTTCAACACATTCCAAATACGTCAAGTATGTTGGAGTAAGCGAGGTTATGTTTTATCTGCTTTTCAGCCAGGCTGCAGTGTGTGATGAGGACAGCGAGGTTGGGGTCCTCGGGTTGCTCATTGCGTGCCCCCTCCCTCTTGGGCTCTATGGCCCTGCCGGGCCCCGGGGCCCCTCTGGCCTTCTTTGTCCCTCCTTCCAGTTAGATCCTGCCTATCACCAGCTGTTGACGTCTGAGCTGATTACTAATGTCAACAGCAGGTGAACACATGACGTAAATTCAGTTTTCCAAAGATTCTGCAAGTTTTAACCCAAAGGAGTGAATAGAATCTCAGGTACCAGAATAGACTTTGTTGGACTGGGCGGGGGGCGGGGGGTGGTGGTGGCTGATGAGCATTGGTGAGTCGTGGAAGCATGACATTTTTTTTTATCAGACAGTAAGATGTATAACCCTCTTCCAAAATTCTTATTATATGTAAGGGTGGCATATGTTTATCTAGAATAGATCCTGATGAATCTGCTTTTTAAAAAGCTTTAGACAAAAACAGTCTTCTGTAGGTTGTGGCAACTGTGGGGATGCTAATTTTATAATAAGCCCTAAATTGATTGACAGGAGGAAAAACAATAATGGGGAAGAAGACAATTGGCTCAGAGAGAGAAGCTGGCAGCTAACAGGAGGTGACTTGGTTGGAAGAGGTGGGTGAGGACACTTGAAGCATGACGCCATAAAACAAGCATGGGGAGGGATTCCCACCAGAGGTCATGGGGCTCAGTCATGGGCTCCAGTGGAGCTTGGAGTAGCAGAAGGCCCTTGACGTTGACCAGGCTGCACTCTCTGGCTTGTTGAAGGGAGGTCTGGGGCTGAGCGATGGGGAAGGAGGTACTTTCTGAGCGGAGGCAGTAACACCTGTAGCTCAGGCACAAAGAACCACCATGCCCAGACCTGCAGAGAGCTCCAAAGAGAAACATTTCTGGTCTAGGAGAAGGAGCAGAACAGGAAGAGCTCAATTTGGATTTTCCAGTTTCATCTTTGTTCCTGTAGTTTGCTTGCCTTTGAGTCATTTGTTGCTTAAGCTCAACATCAAGACTCAAGTGATTGCAGTCATTGAGGGTGGGGTCTTTTCGCTCTGCTGTTTCCAGCCTGATGTTTGAACACAGCGGCCACACTGGCGTGTTTGCTGATCAAATGGAAACACTCATGTTGGTGGAGAGAAATGAGACAGAGCACTGCGGTCTAAGAGAGAAGAAGCTCGTATTCCTTTGCTGGTGGTACTGGGGGTGCTGGCCTCTGCTTTGGGAAATCTGCTGCGGGAATCTCTCTCCCCCCTGTAGATTCAGTCCTTTGGGGACAAACTGGTGAGAGACAAGACATGTCACTTTCTGGGCCAGACCTTTGCCTCTGGGTCTGCTACCCCTAACCAACAACAACATCAGAGGCAGGATGACCGGAGCACATTTTCTCAGGGTTTCTCATGAATGGTTTTGGTCGGGAACACGTAGGCACAGTCCAAGTGTGATTTTGAGTGAGCCTTGAATTTTCACTTGATCAATTTTTCTAAATGGGCCCCATTTGTAGAGTTCTTTGCAAACTCATATGGACCATTCCCTGCCCCATGGCCCACTGTACAAGTTTCCATGACGGTACCAGTGTGCCCGACGCCATCATTGAATGCCAAAATATCACTTCAGTGTCCTTGTTCTATGGTGGCCCTCCTTTGATGAGACTGGGGCTTATTTTTGCCACCCACATGTTTTGTGGCACACGCATATAGTCAACACACATAGGCATTTTGCTGAAAATGCCTCCAATGCTAAGATTCCTTTGACGTGTATCTTTCATATACGGTGTGAAGTCCATGCTTCAAACAATTACCCAGCTGTTTCAAACCAAGAAGTTTACTTTGACTTCAGCTGCCTCTGGGTTTTAGGAGAAATTCTATTTTTTTTTTACCTGAAATATATAAATAACAACCCTCTGCCTCCTAACGCTTGCTCAAATAAATAGGTCATTGGCCTTCCCAGGTACAGTGGAGTCCATGGGTGATAGTGCGTGAAGCATTCACAAAAATAAGGTGTGCGTCAATTATGGTTCGGTAGTTCACTTTGGCTGCCCCGCCCCAGTGTGTGTGTGTGCGTGTATGTGTGTGTGGGCACGCATGCACGATTGGGGACTGACAGCATCTGTGCATAGGATAGTACCGGTATTTTGTGGCAGCTCTCTGCTGGGCTAGTCCCCAGGCCTGATGCTACTCTGGGTTACAAATGTCCTCACAAGAAGTAAGATTACATACAGAGGTTTAAAAACTCCCTGCAAGTCACATATGCAAAGAGAAAGGAGAAGCCCCTATGTTTGTTTAGCGATGTCTTCTAGTAATTAAAATAGTTTTAAAAGGACAGAAAGTTGAGTTCAAGGGTGAATTTAACAATGTTAAATCGATTAATGCTTAGCAGCTACCCTCTCCGATGGGTCAAAGGGTGAATTGGGAATGGTATCTGCTCCCAAGGAGCCGAAACTCCATTACAAGGAGAAAGATCTAGATAGATATGGATGTTTGGAGACAGGTAGGCAGGCAGGTAGATGAAGTGCCCATGTATTGAGCGTTTATTATATGCCAGCCTCTGATGCCTTACTTACATCATCACAATGACTCTCCGCAGTCTTCCTGGGGAGTAGGTGTTGTTACTGGTGCCCTTTTTCACTCAGGCACACAATAGTGACGTCACTCGTCAAGGCATACACAGCTGGTAAACAGAAAAGGCAGAGTTCAAAGCTGGATTTGATGACTGGGACGCTTTTCCCATGGGCCATATTGGCCCCGTGTTGTTTGAGATTCTGATTTCAGCTTGCTCATCCATAGTCAGCCTAGGATGTGATCGACCCAACTGACAGAGGAGAAGGGGTGTTGAAGGGGTGGCAGGGATCATGGAAGTTGGGTGCTGTTGGAGTCTCTGTCCTTCTGGGGGCGAGAGGCCGACTTCGGGGTGTCTTGCCTGCACAGGGCCAAAAGGAAGTGTGGGAGAGGGGAGGGCGCAGGCAATCACATCTCCCTGGTGGCACCACACAGGGGACTCTGAATTTCCCAGGCCAGTTGTTAAGCATCGCCATGTGTTGGCAGAGTGAGTGGTTTTAGAAGACTTTTTTTTTTTTTTTTAAATTGAAGCACAAGTCAAAATCACGTTTAATCTGACACCGAAAGTTAGAACCTGGTTAAGGTTAAAGAGTGGTTCAAACTTTGGAAACAAATGGATCAACCACATGAAGTTATGAGAGGTTAAGGACTGATTAGTTTTCAATTAAAATAAGATTTTGGAGCTGGGATACAGGTTTGTTGGCAACAGATGTATCAGGGAGGATAACAGAAAAACTAAAGTCAGAGAGATATTAAGTCCAGCTGACTGCTTGGTTCAGATAAGTGAAAACACTAAAATATATATGGAAGAAAGGCTGTTAGAAATCCTTTCCTTATGTAGTCACGCATTGTTTGCATTCATGGGCTGAGTAATTCATGCCATATTTTAGAGGGTCTTGACATAAGCCCACCTTGAGAACATCAGTACTCTGTTCTGCTGCTGGAGTTATTGACAATATTGGATTTCCTCTTTCCAGAAGATAAACTATTGCTGTGAACAGGAATATCAAGTAAGAAATATTGTTGCCATGGTGGTGATCCCAGATGCTTGAAGACGAGGTGGCCATTGGAAGAGGCCAGTGGGCTGCAGGGCACAGTCCCGCACGATGTAAAGACCACCGAGACATTGCAGATGTGGGTCTCAGAAAGCAGAGGCCTGCTTGTCCACTCATGTGGGGGCCTTTCCACTCTGGGGGAGTGAGCACACTTTTGCAACCATCTGGTAAAGCTGACATTTAAAAATGATGTTTACGTCCCACAGAGCTACAAAACTCTGATGCAGGCAGGCTGTGGGGTAAAAATGTGGCAACCCCGATTGGCCACTTAATTTCTGAAAGCCAGAAAGATTCCACAAAAAGGTAGAACACAGGGAAACAGTGCATTCACTCATCCGTCCATCCACCATCCATCCATCCACCATCCATCCATCCATTCATCCATCCATGCATCCATCCACCCGTCCATCCATCCACCATCCATCCATCCATCCATCTATCCATCCATCCATCCGTCCACCATCCATCCATCCATCCACCTATCCATCCATCCACCATCCATCCATCCATCCATCTATCCATCCATCCACCTATCCATCCATCCAGCCGTCCGTCCATCCAACCATCCACCATCCATCCATCCACCATCCATCCATCCATCCATCCACCTATTCATCCATCCACCTATCCATCCATCCATCCATCTGTCCATCCAACCATTCACCATCCATCAATCCATCCATCCATCCATCCATCCATCCATTTAAGGAAGCACTATTGAGCACTATTTGATTTGTGCCTGTTTCAGGGCAAGATGCTGAGAACTCCCAGAGGCACAGGCTTGGTCCACGGCTAGTTGTGGAGAGGGTAGCCAGACACACAGGGTTGTGAGGCCTGACCAGCAGAAGCATGTCCAGTGTGCAGGCCCGTGGCAGGAAGGCTGATGCTATAATCGGAGCAAGAGGGCCAGGACCCCAAAGGGAACCCTACAGAGGTGACTTTAAGTTGCATGTTGCAGAAGTCTCAGGAAGACAGTAAAGGGAGGTGTAAGTGAGGCCTCCCTGATTGTGCAGTGTCCTGGGGGTTTGAAGCAGCCTCCTGACTCAGGGGAGTAGTCTACCGAGTCTCTTGCCTTTCTGAGATTTTCTAGTTTGTGTGGACTCAGTACCATAGAATCTGGGATCGGATTATTTTCATAAGTTTCTTTCTTCCCCAGTTACATCTGTGTGGCTCCTGCAGGACACAGAGCAGGGCATTGGACACAAAGAAGGCGCTCAGTAGCTGAGAAACCACAAATGTGTGGATCTTCATTTTCAGAAATAAAAAGTGGCTCCATCCACACCACCACCTTCCTGGAGATGACTACCTAACACTGCAAAATCCAGTTGTTCTTGAACCATAAGACCCTTTTCATTTCAGACTGAATGGGGTGGCACTCATTTGTGATAATTCAGGGATCAACCGGAGTTTTAGGCTGTTGGAACGAGTTACAGCAATACAAGAAAGATAGAAATGTTGCCCTTTAAGAGTCTTTAGGGACCTACGATACTAAATGTTTAACGGTGACTTACTTCCTGTGACAGTTATTTGCGAGTGAGTGCCTCCGACGTGTGGAAACAATGGATTCTCTGATGTGTTTGACTCCCCCCCGCCCCCACCATACTGTTTATAAATTTAAATTGCGGTGTGAAGGGACACAAGGTAGCTGTGCAAAGTTAGGCTTCTGCCCTAGTACCAATGATTTCAATCCAGTGGATTCTGAGTTAGTGAAGTTTTACTTTACCTCACATTAATAGGTTTTGCTTTGCCAACGTGTGAAATATGCTTGGGGAAGGGGAAGAGGTGGAGGCCATGTTTTGGAGGATGAATGGATTTTGGGGGGACAGCCCACAGAAAACAGAATTCAGGGAAGTTCTAGCTCCATCACATTGACCCACACAGAACAGGTGTATTGACAATAGGTGTGCTTCCGCAGTGACCGCTCTCCCAGCTGCCTGCTTTTTGCACGTTGTCTCCATCTGAAGAGTCCTGGAATGCTAGCCTTGTCTCAAGGTCAGTAGATCTGCTGAGCCCAGAGGGAGAGCCCGGAGCCCAGAGCATTCCGCGCGCACTACGCAGGCTGCCTTAAAGTGGGCGTGCGGGCTTACAGCTTGGCCATGGCCGTGCCGCTGGGGAGAGAAACGCTTCCTCTTCCTCTACCGTGTACCTCTTGACGAGGCGCTCCTCATTAACCCACATGATACTCCAACACCAGGAGCGTCATCAAGAGGTGACCGCACCAAGGTGGAGGTGTGAGGTGCTGGGAAGCGCTTCCCTCCTTTTGGTTTGCATTTGACCATGGGTCTAGGGGACTCAGGTGTATTTTTTTTCTTTTTCATATTCTTTTTTTTTTTTAATGTTTATTTATTTTTGAGAGGGAGAGAGAATGTGCGAGCGGGAGAGGGGCAGAGAGAGAGAAAGAGAGAGAGAGAGAGAGAAGAGCCAAAGTGAGCTCTGCACTAACAGCAGAGGGTCTGATACAGCACTTGCACCCACGAACCATGAAATCGTGACCTGAGCTGAAGTTGGACGCTTAACCGATGAGCCCCCTGGTCTCCCCTCCTTTCTTCTTTTTTTGTTGAGAGATCCAGGGGTAAAAATTCGAGAAGAAGCTGTTGCAAGATAGCCCTGTTGATTTTGTGGGTTTTTAAAATCATGGTGTCCCTGACTTCAGACTTTTTAGGGTGCTTTCTTTTTTGGGGGAGAGGCTGGGCTTGAAGAAAGCCCATCTCAAACTACTTGTCCTTGACGTAGCAGACAAGAGCAGCGCCAGGGGATTGGCCAGCTCTGAGGTTCTGAGGGAAGCTTTGAAGCTGCCACATGTTCTGTATCCGTTTCTCACCTCTTTTTCAACATCACCTGATTCAAATACAAATTATTTTTGCCATGCAGAGACACTTAGACACGTGAGGCAAAGCTTCACTTTTATGGGCTTATTTTTCAAGGGGAGACACGCGGATGCCTGCCAGATGACGGTCGCCTACCTTTGAATCATCTGGTCCCATCTCTAACTCGCTTGCACACCTCTTGCTACATGTTTTCCTGTTTGTAGAGGCATGCTGGTGTGTTGAAAGGATTTCACAAGAGCACTGGCCCATTTCTCCTCCAGTCCTGCCCGGATTTTATTGCCTGCTTTTGCTGATAAGAAATGCCCATGCAATTTAGGTCGAAACGGCATCGGGGAAAACAGGCAAAGCACCAAGTCTGGGGAGAGTGTCTTTAAAAAGAAAGTCGGTTTTGGCCTTTATAACCTTGGTACACTTCGTCCTCTTCACCAAGGATTTAATTCACAGGGCACACCGCTCAGAGTGGTAACCGTGCTTACTCGTTTGCCTGGCCAGTACTGGTTAAGACCCAGATGGCCAGGTGAAATTAGTAATAATTTCTCTGTTTGCTCCCCAAAATGGCCTACTTTGGACACTATGTTATGCGAGCGATCTGCTCAGAGCACAGAGTTTTTGGAACAGTCTTTCCTTGTATTTGCATATTGCATTTACTTTGCATTTTCGTTTAATGTTTATTTATTTTTGCGAGAGGGAGAAAGAGACAGAATGTGAGCGGGGGAGGGGCAGAGAGAGAGGGAGACACAGAATCTGAAGCAGGCACCAGGCTCTGAGCTGTCAGCACAGAGCCCGACATGGGGCTCGAACCCACGAACCGTGAGATCAAGACCTTAGCCGAAGTTGGAAGCTTAACCAACTGAGCCACCCAGGTGCCCCGCTATTTGCATTTTCAAAGTTGCATCTTTACAGCTGACCTTGTGTGGGAAAACAATCCCATTTATTTCCAAGTCATTCATAGTTTGGTGACCAAATTGTTTGACCCCTGGCTCCTTAAAAAAACCCGAAGTGTCAAAATGTGCCTGGTGTTTCTTGACCAGTTTTCAGTTGCAAACTGAGAATAGAGAAGTGTACTTGCCTGATTCCTTACACCCTCCGAGGTTGATGCAGCGAGAATAAAAATGATCTTTAGAGTTTAATGGGGGGTGGTGGGAAACGCTTGGGCATCGGGGTGCATCTGGGCAGCCTGCCTGACTAGAGGCTCTGAGGTGAGTTTGCAGCCAGGAGAAATGTCTGTGTCCCCGTGATGTTATAATGGAGCTTGTTTTTCTGTCTGGCTGTCTGTTGCATTTTATAATGTAATTTCCCCAGATCCTTGAGGAATGTTTCCTCACAAAGGCCTGCTCTTGCAACGCCCGAGGGAGTCGTTCTGTCTCGATTTTCCCCTGTGCTTTTTATTACCCCACGCTTGATGAACTTTTCCTGGCCATTTCAACTGTCAGCGTCTGAAGTCCACTAGTGAATGTTGGTTGGCTTTCTCTGCGCTAAACTGTGGCAATTATAGTTCTTAATCAGCATGAGAAATTTGAGGGAAAGGTAGGTCTTCCAAGAGTCTGTCAATGTAGCAGCAGGAAGTAGGTCTGGCAGAAAATGGAGGGAAACCATGGTCCATTCTATTCTTGTGGGACAGAATGTGGCATGGAAGGTCCCACAGAAATAAAGCCAAAAGGAAAAACAAACAAAAAAAGATGCTACATTGATTTCTCCCTTCGCTGCTATTGTTTATACTATACAATTGGCGTTTGATCCATTCATTTTTGGGTTCATAAATCATTAATGGAATGCCTACTTCAGACCAGGCGGTGCCTAGGCATTATTCCAGAGACTTCTAGATAATTGTGAATGATTCTGGACTCTGAGATTAGTAGGATAACCAGCAATGAACTGCTCTTGGGGAATAGTCCCTGCAAGGGGAGACTGACCTGGGGTATTATGAAGGCCCAGAGGGGCACCCATTTTGGCCTGAGGAGGGCCTGGGAAGCTGACAAGCAGGGAGCCAGCTGGACAATTTACGAAGGCAAGCAAAAGGCCTGTCTTCTGGAATGATGTGTCTAGAGAACCGGAAAGAGTTCAGAAGGGCCAGAGGAAAGGTTCTTATGGAGCCTATGGAAAATTCATTCATTCATTCATTCATTCATTCATTCATTCATTGTTTCATTCATTCCACAGTTATTTAAAATTTTTTTTAATGTTTATTTATTTTTGAGAGAGAGAGAGAGAGAGAGAGACAGCACAAGCAGGGGAGGGGCAGAGACAGAGGGAGACACAGGATCCCAAGTAGGCTCCAGGCTCAGAGATGTCAGCACAGAGCCCGACGACATGGGGCTCGAACTCATGCACCATGAGATCATGACCTGAGCCAAAGTCGGACGCTTAACCGACTGAGCCACTCAGGCACCCCTATTCCACAGTTATTTACTGAGAGCCTGCTCGGTGCTAAATGTGAAGCTGGCCATTATGAAGACGGGGCCAGACAGGCAGATGAGACGATGAAGAGCCTTGTGCACTGGCAGGAGTATAGGCATTATCCAGAGAGCTGTGGAGACGCGTGGGAGGCCTTAACCACGAGATGACATGATTTGACATGGGTGTTGACTGTGGGGTGGGAGATGTGCTGGGGGTGATGCAGCCTGGAGGCAGAGGGGATGGACAGAGGAGAAATGATAAGCCAGTGGCAGTTGGGGTGGAAAGGAGTTTAGGTTTTGAGTAAATCCGGTCTATTTACTGGCTGGACGATGAAGGGCAAGTCTCGGATGAGCATCTGAGTTCTCTTTGGGGTAATTGCCAGATGGTGATATCATTACCCAGATCAGGGGCAAAAGAGGAAAGGTTGGTGAAGATACTGAGTTCTGTTTTCAGCGGGTCTGACGAGTCCGGGGTAGCGGCCGGCATTGCAGGAGTGAGGGCGATGTGCCCCAGACTCGTGGGTTGGCCGGCTGGTGGCCTGGAGAGCACCAGCCCTTTGGGAACCGGCTGGGGGCTCTCAGCCTGCAAACGATGAGGAAATCGTGGTGTGGATGAGATCACTCGGGAGGGGCACAGCAACCCACAGTGACTACGTCTGTGAACAGTGACTACGGGTGTGCTAAGTGCCCCACGAAACACTACACCCTTTCAGCCTCAGTAGGACCCTATGAGAGACTGCTGTCAGTCGTCCCCAGTTTACAGAGGGGCCCTTGGAGGCAGAAAGCAGTTAAGTAGCTTGCCTGAGGCTGCACAGCATGGAGGGGGAGTTGGGGCCAGGTGGAGTTTGGGGCACGAAGAGGGCAGGGCAGTACCCTGATGAGGGCCGGGGCAGGGAGGAACAGGTACAAGTCAGGGGGCAGTCCAGCTCTCTTTCACCTGGGAACCCCCGCCCCCCAGGTTCCCGGTCTGACCGCTGACCCATAACTGCTGAATGTTGATGCCCTGCCCTCCTTGCAGGGCAGGGAGACCATGTCTCAAGATCACCCTGTCTTAAGAGGGCACAGGATGTGAACGCAAGGTGCACGGCCCACAGCCTGTGAGACCTCCTGCTTCAAACCTCCAGGAAGGGAAGAGAGCTCTGTGCCTGGCTTTCTTCAAGCCCAAACCAACCTCCCATCTTGGTAGGTTGAAATCCTACTCACCCTGGAGGCTCATGATAAATGGCGACCTCTCTGAGAAGCTCTATAGACTCTTCCGGTCACACGGGGTCCCTCTCGTCTCTACAGTCCCCTGTTGCTTTGCACAATCAAATAACTCACTTCTTTCCACTCGTGTTTCGGTCTTGATGTCCTGGGCGGGGGGTGAGGGGGTGGGGAGGGCAGAAACTCTTCCTTATTTATTTGTGTGCCCTGCCTGTAGCAGGCATGTAATATTAGTATCATTAGGTGCTCAGTGATTGGATTTGAATGAAGGGAGAAAAGGTCCTGGAAGCTTCTTTCCCCCAACTTTCCCCTTTATAGGTGATTTTGCAACTGAGCTATCCTTGTGGGCTATCCTGTTGCCTCTCTGTTCCTTCCCTGCATGTTCCCTGGGTTTCCTATTGCTTCCGCGTCAGCCTGACATGTTAGAATTGACTCCATCAGCCTGACATGTTAGGATTAGCTGTTCTGTGTGCCTGGGTCCTCCCCAAACTCCACGTCCTGGACGGCTGGGTTCTTACTCTTCTCTAACTGCCAAGCCCGGTACCTGTAACTCGTGCAGGCACGTAAGTGGCAGCAACGTGGGTGGGATGCTAGTACCCCTCGAAGCCCCTCTCCAGTCATCCCTGGTTCATCCCCCCCACCCCCCTCCCCAACACACACACCCGGTTCTCCCCGGGGCAGTCAGCTGTACCCTTTCCTCCCATCCTAATGGGGGAGCAGGTGGCCCAGCCTTGCTCCATGCCCCTTCTGTGCTTTTCTGGGTCTTCCCAGGCCCAGGCTCACACATGATGCTACAGTGATATGGGCTTCAGCTCTGATCAAAGCTGAAAACCGCAGCTGAGGCCCGAACTGGCTGGTAAATGAGCAAAGACTCACTTCAGCCAGTTGGGCCAGCGTCTGCAAACAGCGGGTGCCAAGAGCCTTTGCCACAGTTACAAGTCAGAACCTTCTAAGCTGTTCCTTAAAGAGAGAGGCACCGTGGGGGAGAAGATGGCTGTGTTGCAGATGTAGGATAACATCGAAGAGGCTCCCTGTGACCGAGAAGAGAGCAGATGCATTTGTCACTGCTGATTTTCTGCCAGGTTACTCCCCGTCTCTTAATAAAGAGTGAAGGATAAGACAGAGGGGTGACAGGCAAGGAGAGAGCAGGCGTGTGTTTCGCTTACTTATTTCCAACGTAAACATCTCAAGCAAGCTCATTGGGGTAATGTTTTCAGTGAAAATACATATTTCTACTGGACACAGTGCAAGAATTTTTTGCTCATGGAATTTTCACTCAACAATAGGAAAAAAGATGTTTTCACACAGGTATTTTTAGCTCCATATACGGATTTGACAATGTTTCCCCCGATGCCAGCAGGACCGAGGAGTGCAGCTGCTTTGGAAATTTCAGAACCCTCAAAAAGAACCTCAGATGCATTAAAAAAAAAAAAAAATCACTAAGTCACGTATTTAAATTGTGCTTTCTGTCATTGTTCCCAACACTTGAGGACGATCATTGGAGAGATCTGGGAGATCTCGGGTGAGAGGAACCTTCAGCATTCGGTGAGCCGGTGGGCTTTCTGCCTTTCACGGGGCATCGTGGTGAAATAGTCTGTTTGGCTACTTTCCCATCGTCTTCACCATGGATTTTACTCTCGGGGCCAAAGACACTGATGTTTGGGTGTTCAGAACAGAAAGACGATCTGAATATGAAACTCCTGTGCCTTTGTAGTACACGTAGTGAAGCCTCACCGCTACAATCCAAGTCAAAAGCCACCCAGCACGTCTCCTCTGTCTGCTGGGATTTCTGGTCGGCTTAATACATCGGTGCGAAAACACACGGTCAGAATCAAAGAAAGACAGGGCCTTTATTCCACGTGATGGTGTTTTGAACCAGCCCAGTGGTGACCATCGCCACCGGGCTCAATGCAATTGATTGGCTCATAGAAGAGAATTGTATGACCTCCCTCTTACAATCATGCTGGAACTTTCCCTGGGGCCTTGAGATTGTCTCGGAGATGACTCAGCTCTCTCACGGTTGTATGTTTTTTTTAAAGCTTTTTTCACTCGGGCTTCACATTGGTTTTCTCTCTCAGTTCCTTCTAGTTAATCTTATTATCTTCCAAATGTAAAACTACCCTGCTCAATTTTAAATTAATTTATATGCCGCAGATTTGCAGATTTGTTTTAGGTGGCTTTCTTTAATAGTGCCATCTTGCAGGGAGGGATCATGCTGACCTCTTAGAGCCCGTCCTGGGATTAATGGGCAATTGAGTTCACACGCAATAAAACCTTCCCAAATATTCACATTAACTGATAGATGCGGCTTGAGTGAAGATAACCTCACTGTGAGGACAGAACAAGAGGCCCTCATTGGCTTTGCTGTCCCACGCATGTGGGTGGTAGGTGTGGAGAGGGAGAGTGACCTCTCCTTAAGTCCTTCTTGATTTTTAGGGTGACACCTGTTGAACTTTGACTCGATGTTACCTTTTCCAGTCACCTGAACTGGTACCGTCGCTGGGATCTGTATTTAACATAACCAGGTAAATCAGATCGGACTTTCTTTGGATGGTTCAAGTAGGGGTTGGGAAGGTCACTTTGCTTATGTTGGGAGCTCATGAAAAAGCTCCCATCTCGAGGCCCCAGAAGTGCTTTCAGTGCGTCGCTGGATCCGGGAAAGCGAGGACGGGAGAGGTCACTTCGTGGGAACAAGCTGCTGGCTGCCGTGGGAGAGATCGTGACGTCAGGAGGAGCTGGGAGTACGAGGACACGTGAGTCGCACGGCAGTGATGAGTGGAAGCACGAAGCTGGCCATAGGATGCCCCGGAGTGTGGCCAGATGGGCAGCTTGGAGCCTCCAGCCCGAATGGACATGAGCTCGGGCTGGGGGCAGGGAGGGGGCTGACTGGTGTGTCAGGGCTGTGCGAGGGGAGTGAACTGCAAGGGAACTGCAAGCTCGGGACTGTCCAGAGACCCTCTTGTCACGGCGGGCCGCGGCTCACAGCCCGAAAGGACGGCGGGCCACCAGCCTCACAGGACAGCTTCAGATACTGAGGCCATTTCTAGCGAAGATTTTGGCTCAGACACAGGTTCAAAAAGTCCGCTCAAAGACACCGTTTTTGGGATCCCCAAGAGGAAAAGGCAACTCACCTGCGTTTGCTGCCTGGCCCAACGGTGCCACTCGTCACCGAGAAGACAGGAGGGTTAGGATTGAAAGCGAAAGCCGGGAATGCTCAGAAAGGACAAGGAAGTGGGGGAAGTTAAGAGGAAAGGAGCGAACACACACAGACGCGAGAATAGATGTGGGTGGGACAATGCCTGGAACGAATGCCAGTGGGTTTCTATTGTGGGAACTCGCTTCGAGACAGGATCTCCTGCTACCGCTTCTCTTAGGCTTGGTTTCAGACGTCATTGGTCAAACTGTGGTCGTAATTTAAGGGGAGCCCAGGCACACCGCGAAGTGGCTCTCCAGCACTTGGACACCCTTATGCTTCGGTGTTGCTTCGTTGACAAGATTCTTAAATGCCTGGACCATTTCTTTTTGAGCCATTGGGGAGATGATCATTTTCCCTCTTGAGTACTCCTCCCACTCAGATCTTTTCCATCACTGGGGACTGGGGGTAAGGGGAATAACTGGGTTTGTTTCCAAAGTGACCAAGCCAGGGTTGGTCTTGGGGAAGGGCACCCTGTTTCGCACCAGATGCCCAAAGGTCAAGAGTTCATTGATTTCCCTCCATTTATGCCAAATAGATGGTACCTAAGCCAAAGGGCAGAGCAGAGTTTCTGTTAGAAAAGGAGGCTAACATCAAGTTTCCAACCAGTGGATTTGGAGCAGAGACCCTGGATGTCTGTCTGTCTTCCGCGGATGTCCAAGATTTATCAGCCGACTCAAAAAGAGAGCCTGTCTGTGTCAGGAAACGCTGATAACCAAGGGATCTGTGGCCAACAGGGCCACGTACCCCCAGGACAGGTGATGGAAGGGACACAGTCTGGTAGGATAAGAGGCACTGGGCGAATCTCTGATTTACAGTCGCCGGTTGGCCCACGACCAGGAATCCGGGTGGAAGGGGCAGGAGGGAAGAGATTTGTTCTACGGAGTTACGCTCTCTCCAAATGGTGCCTGAAAACTTACTGAGATGAGCTGGTGAGAGTCATGAATGAAAACAGAAGCCATGGGCAGGATGCGTCTGCAGTCGTCACAGGGACTGCTCCAGCACCCCGGTGGGGACTGAGGTCGCCTCTGTCGCAGAGGTCACAGAGCACTCCAGCTTCAGGGATGCTGTCCCAGCCCCCTGGAGTAACGGACAGCCCGCTGCAGGAGCCCTGGTGCTGGAAGCGGTGATGACTGTAGATGTGAAAGACAACACCCTCCTTCCTCTGAGCGCACTTGGCTGGCACATCCTGTTCCACGGGAATGGTGGCGCTCTGTGAGTGGGTTCACAGGGGAGCCCTGTTATAAGGTGGTCCCGTATCCTTGCCCGTGGGCAGCCACTGGCCACTGCGTCTGGAGCCCCAGGTTGGGAACGGGTCCTGTCCCCACTGCGGTGGGGGGAGGGTGGGGGCCCAGAGACAAGGCGCAGATGCCCCAGGATCCTCGGGGCCCAAATGTGCAGGTGCACATGTTGGGAACTTTGCTAGAAAGGCAGGCAAGGCGCCTCACTTTCAGGAGGGTCCAGAGTGCCTGTTATTGACCAGCTCCCTCCCCTTGTTCCCAGGCAGCACCCCCCCCCCCACCCCGTCCTCATCTCTGCTTGGTTCCCTTCAACCCAAGTCTGTATCAGGCCCCTCGGGGTGTTCTGGCTTCAGTGTACCTTTTCCTGGCCTAAATATGTGCTTTTTGGTGCCCAGGACTTCCGGTTTCACTCTGCCTTCCAGCTTTGCACCCCGTGGGTTAAAGACACCCCCTCTTTCAGCCAGGCCTCCAGGAGAGCAGCCCCCCGCCCCCTTCAAGCTCTGTCTGCCAGGTCTGCAGCTGGAGAAGGGAGGGAGGGAGGCTCACGGGTGGAGAATGAATTCCCCAAGAAACAAAGGTGATTCTGGAAACTCCTGCCTCTTACAGTCTGGGAGTAGAGGTGCCCGATTCTGGTCCTGTGGTATCACCCACTACATCAAACCCCAAAGCTGATACAATGCAGGAGGAGCCACAGGCATGAGACTGGTGGGGAATGAACGCCAGGAGAGAGGGACCAGAGGGCAGCCTGGTCCAGAGAGGAGAAGGCTCAGCAAACTGTCATCCAGACCGACGCCAGGTGCATTTCGAGTCGGGGAAGTGACCCAAGGCCACGGCCGGTGGACTGTGACAGGCGCTGTGTTAGATGCTGTGTTTGGGCGGGAGCACTGATCCCATCCGGCTGATGAAGGAATAGTGCTCCAGGGGTTAGCCTGTCGCTGTGCTGCCGAGGGCAGACGCGAGCTTGTGGCCTGGGTCTGGTCCCCTCCGTGTGAAGGAAGGACTCTACCTCTAGCTGAGACCCGCCAGCCCCGCGCCAGACGGAGTCATCTGGTAACGCTCAGGGGCAGACACTGCTCAGCATTGCTTCCTGCCTTCTTTTCAGAGCAATTAAACGCGATCCAGTCGGGCTCCCAGGAACAAATAATTTAAGACCGATTCCCGACCGAACAGGTAACTGTAAAATCGTGGGCTGCTCGAAACAGCTCACACGGTGAAGCGCAGGACAAAATGAATAAAGTCGACTTAGAATTTAATAAGGCCTCTCTGGCACGCACATCGAGCTGTTGAGCTGTGCGCTGCAACGAATCTAAATTTAGAGGGGAAATTAGAGCAACAGTACCTATTTATTAACGCACCACTTTGCAGTGAACTGTTGTCCTGTTACGGGCAGGCAACTGACACATACTATCTTCCCCACTAAAACCACAAAATTTACATTTTCTCGAGCATCTTGTCTTTGATTAACTTTCCTGAGTGCTCTATTTTAAGAGCTATGCTGCCTTTTCATCCCATTTCTTTACTACATGTGTATTTCCAGGATCTTCTACTTTTCCTTTATGGAAACGAGTTGGCCGCGCCGAGATTCTCTCGGTGTTCCCCAGGTATGGCGTAATCACTGGTTGCCAATTATTCTTCCGTAAGGGATACTCTAAGGCTTATTTTAAAAACGTTTCTCCTCCGAAAACTGGCACAACACAAGGCCTTCGCGAGAGTCATGCCAATCCCAAAGGAGAGGCGTTCCTGTGCCAAAGGCTGAAGGCTGGAGGCCTCCTCGCCTCCAGACAAATGCTGGAGACTGCAGAGGGGCCAGGGCTCAGGATGGCCCTTTTCGCTGCTGATTGGAGAGGGGAGAGAATGCATTAAATGGTGCAGTGCTGAGAGGTGGCGAATCACTGCTCCGTTGGAAGGAAAGTTGTGAAAGTGGGTATGTTTCTCCCTAGGGAGGCAGTTCTCAAATTTGAAAACTGCGAAAGTGGATCAAATATCTGAAGAGGGCGAATGGAGAGCATAAGTCACTCATCTATTCATGCAAAGATGCAGGGCAGCGATCTGAAGGACCGGTGAGAGCTGATGAGGAAGAAGGTAAGAGTGTTCTCAGCACAGTGAGCAGCGTGGATAAAGGCCCTGTGGTCAGAGGGAGTAAGTAAGGCAAGTGGGAGGAATTGCAAGGCCAGTGTGTTTGGAGGTCTTAGAGTGAATCCTAGGAACCAGAAGGTATAGGGTCTTATGTGTCAAGTTCAGAAGTTGTGTTTTACCTTAAGAGTGCTAGAAAGCCAGTGAAGGTCTTCCAGTGGAGTGTGTTCATGCGGGTGCATGCGCGTGAGTATGTGGGCAGGTTGGAGCGGGGATAGTTATCATGACTTGATGTGTACTTGGCTGGATCCCTTCCGCTGTAGGTCAGAGAGCTGAGGGGATGGAGGAAGGCTAGTGGCCATCTACTGCAGCTGTCCAGGTTGGACACGGAAGGAATTTGGGCAAGAGTATGGTATGGAGATTGGAAAGAAGTGGATGGATCTGCGTGTCAACTGTAGGGTTTGGCGATGGTTTGCTTACCAGCCATTGGAAAGAGCAAAGGGTAAAGAACGACCTGTGGACTCCGCCCCCACAGCCAGGTAAATGGTGGCCATTCCCTGAGCTGGCCAAAGGGTGCTCAAAGGGGACGAGGATTAGGAGGGGGGTCATGGATTCAGATCACGTTTCAGGTGTCTGTTTGAGTTGTCTTTGAGGTGTCCTAAGGAGAGGACAGCCAGGCACCGAGGTGGATCTGGAATGCAGAAAGCTTCGGGCTGAGTCGTGCGTTCTGCGGGGTCCGTGCTGGGAGGTGACTGGATCTGAGTGCCACTGAGCTTTCCCAGACAAAGGGTCCAGCAGGAGAGGAGGGGCATCTGGACTTGAGCCTTCAGGAGCTCTACCAGCGAATGGCTTGGGGAAAGTCAGCAAAGGAGACAGAGACGGTGAGACCGGACAGGCAGCAGGTGGACAGAATAAGACAGGGCTTCCGGGGTCAGAATACGGTGGGTGGTGCTGAAGACTGCTGTGGGGTTAAATTAGATGAGGGAGGAGCATTTTTGGCTGAAGCGGTTGGCATTTTTTTATCATGCTAGGATTTTGCAGAACAAGCCTTCCAGGTCATATCGGAAAAGACTCTTTCTTACAGAGGCAGAATTAAAGGAGGTAATCTCAGCCAAGCACTGGTACACTCAAGGCACTCAAGTACAGAGGACGATTTCTCTTATTTTCTACAAGAAGGACGGTTTATAATTGGTACATCCGAGGTTTTCACCCTCGGCACTGCGGACACTCGGGGCAGGAGGATTCCTGGTCGTGGGGGCTGTCCTGTACACCATAGGATGTCTAGAAGCATCCCTGGCCTCCACCCACGAGACACCAGTATATCCTCCCTCCCCAGGAGTAACAAGAAAGACACGATCCACACCTGGGGAGCAAAAATCTGCCAGCTGCCCCCCCCCCCCCACTTTGGGGCTTATGCTTCACGACAAACTTTTGTTAATATTTATGAAGAGACTTAATGCCTTTTGGTGTCAAAAAAAAAAAAATCTAAATGAACATTGCTAGCAGGATGGTACCCTGTCTCCCAAAGCGTATAATCTCCCTTTTGGGGTTACCACACACTGACATCAGCATTTATCTTTGACACCCTGTGCTATTGAAATTCTTGACGCCTGAGAGCTGACTTCAGCAAACAAATTTAACAGCCTAGTTAAAACCAAATAGTTTTATAGAGAGGCTGTAACTTCTTTTTTTTTTAAGTTATAGCAGGACAGATTAGGGAGGCAGACAATAAAAGTCCTGTGGTTGCTCATATACTGTATACTTCTGCAGAGCAGGAATGCACTAACACCAGCCTCAGAGGCGGCCCGGGATGACTGCGTTTCTAGAATTCAGGGCTCCTTTCTCTCAGCCCTCCTCTGTGCCAGAACAAAGGGCAGTTTAATTTCCTGCTATACTGCGCAGTTTTACAGGAGCATTTGTTGAATTTTTTTTTTTTTTTTTTACCCTAAACGAACTAGTACAAAAATCATGCTAATCAGTTCCGATGGGATGCTGTGAGAAAGGGCAGGCTTCTCAACAGGATGGGGTGGCATTGTTTTTCCAAGAGAAGCCAATGATGCTGGAACAGGAGCTCTGGACTGTTTGGGCCACCCACAAAAAGAGACTCCTGAGCCCCTGGAAGAGGAATCACAGACTTTGTCTTACTTTTTCTCTAAATGAGTCAGAGAAGACTGTTCTTTTGTTTCACAAGGTATGCGTGTGAGCTAGTAGCTCATGGCTCCATTTCTGGGTCGATTCAGCCTCATCATGTTACAAATACGGAGTGTTCTGGATGGATATCATGGAGAATCTGCTATAGGATTATAATCCGGAATCACAAAGGACATAATGAAGGAAGGGGGAAGAGGGAAGGGCTAGTTTTTATAAGCCTCTTCTTGGCAGCCATGGCCCACTGGAGGGCAGAGTTCTTCAAGTGTCTTCACAATGGTGTGCAAGAAGTTATCTTCATTCTCACGAGGACAGTGGAAACCACCTCATGGGGTCATCTGGACCATGAGTCTCTTGATGGGTGTATTTGTCAGGGTTTCCCAGAGAAACAGAACCAACAGGCTATGTATAGATAGATGATAGATCTAAAAGGAATCGGTTCATGCAACAATTATGGAGTCCCATGATCTGGCATCTGGAAGCGGGAGACCCAGGGAAGCCCGCGGTGTAATTCAGGCTGAGCCTTCAGGGGAGCAGAGCGTGTAGATCCCAGTTCAGATCTGAAAGCCTGAGAAGCAGAGATCAGTGCCCTAGCCCACCACTCAGGCCCAGTTCTGCCTCCCCCCACCTTCCTGTTCCGCTCGGGTCCTGAAGAGATTGGATGATGCCCAGCCACACTGGGGAGGGCAGACTGCTTTCCCGAACCTACCAATTCAAATGCTCATTTCACCTGGAAACATCCTTGCAGACGCACCCAGAAACAATGTTTAGCCAAATATCTGGGGCACCCCATGCTCCAGTCAGGGTGACACATAAAACTGACCATCACAGTGAGTCTTTTGGGAAGGCTGTTCTGATTCCAGGAATGTCAGGATTTCTATCATGGAATAGAGGGAATTTTTGCTGAAAGAGCCCGGTAGAGCTTCAAATGCAAGTAGGTTGTGGGAACAGAGGAGGAAGGTAAGTCCCAGAAAGGTGATGGGACTTGACCCAAGTCCCACACTAAGTAGAGACAGAGGGGGACCAGGGCCTCGATCTTTTGACCCCTAAGCAGTATGCTCATCACCTTGGGCTGACCGTTTCGTGTGATCCCCACAAAAGACAAAATGGCGAAACGGCAGAGGAGCTCTGGGCAGCTGAAGCCCCTGGGTGGGGCGGGGGTGGGGGGTGGGGGTCAGCCTGCTTCCATTGGGCCATATGGTTGTCACTCCCTTGAGCCCCGTGACCGAGTTGTGAGGTGATAGCACTGCCATCTTTGTGCCCCATCCAACGACCCACGCTGCTTCTCTCCTTGTCCCATCGATCTTTGCCTTAGAGACACCCGCCATTCACGTCTTAGAAATTAGGTCATTACCTCCTCCGGAAGGGCCAGAGACAGCCGTCCGCACCTCCCTACCTCAGCTTCCTTTCTGCGTTCTACTTCCTCCTTCCCGCCTGCTGACCTCATGACTTCCCCCAAACCTAACTGACGAGCTAGAAACCCACAGGGAAGCCTGTGGCCTGCAGAGGGGAAGGGAGCCGTCCTATTTCTGGTTCTGGAAGATGGCCCCCATGGAGAGCTTCCGCGAATGACCCTGCTCATCGTAGTCGGTCACCTTTCCAGGAGAGGGTCCCGGGGCCCCAGCCTGGAACGAGTTATCCAGGAACAAGAAGGGCGCACAGCTTCGGCCTGGCTTAGCGGCTGGAGCCAAAGCACAGGAAGACATTGGCAATGTATACCTTGATTTCTCATTTTCACTATTTTTGTCACCACGTTTAGAAGGTTCAGCCTATTTAAAGGGAGGTCCTCTTTGCTTCACGAATGTGAATTTCTTGCAGAGAAAGTCCAGTTACTCAGTACTAGCCCTTCATCCTGGGCTCTCCGGCATTTTCACACAAATTTTTACAAACTGACCAATGTTTGTGGGACATGGAATACAGGCTATCTGTTGCGGACACCGCAGGGAGAGGGGGACAGAGCCCTGCCTTCATGGGGTTTCTAATCTAGAAGGAAAGTCAAACTGAAGCCAGGATAAGTTGACTAACAGTGAAGAAACTGTGATTTAAAATGTTCTTTTTGTTTTCTTTTTAAGCTTATTTGTTTGTCTTAAGAGGGAGAGACAGGATCCCAAGCAGGCTCTGCACTGTCAGCTGGGAGCCTGACGTAAGGCTCGAACTCACGAACCCGGAGATCATGACCTGAGCCAAAATCAAGAGGTGGACGCTTAACCGACTGAGCCACCCAGGTGTCCTGAAGAAGCTGTGATTTAAATAATAAGGATTTCTCGGAGCAGCAAAGGGCCAGAGGCCGACAGGGCTGTGCTTTCTGAGGTGAGCAGTGGCCATCTGGGATTCCAGGATTTGAACTCACTGGGTGCGGGATAAGCAGAGAAGCAGGTATTCTTTTAATCTTTTTTTAAAAGTGTTTTTATTACTTCTGAGAGAGAGAGAGAGAGAGAGAGAGAGAAAGCAGGGAAGGGGCAGAGAGAGAGGGAAACACAGAATCCGAAGCAGGCTCCGGGCTCTGAGCTGTCTGCACAGAGCCTGACGCGGGGCTCGAACTCACGAGCCATAAGATCATGATCTGAGCTGAAGTCGGATGCTTAACCGACTGAGCCACCCAGGCACCCCCAGAGGAAGGTATGCTTTAGACGGATTCCTCCTTCCTCAGAAGGTCACGGGCTCTGTGACGTGGGGACTCTGGTATAACGTCACCTCTGAGGCTGTCGTGTGTGTGAGGAACGAGTTAATACGCGTAAAGCTCCTGGAACAGCACCTCCCCATGGCAAGGCCAGGCTAAGCTGGCTGTTACGAGGCCCTGCAAGACAGGGACTTTTATCACAGTGTCACATAGGAGGAAAGCAAAGTCGTGCTCACGTGAATCACGCGGCTGGAACCCAGGTCTGGCTTGGCACCCCCTCCGCCCGGAATTCCTGCCCTGGAAGATACATCAGCACGCCCCGGGAAGGTGTTTAAATAACGACTTCAATTTTCAGGCGATAAAGACGCCCCATTGTAGGGTTGACCACAGAGTCAGTGTCAAGAGAGAAACAAGCTTCAGGGGGCTTTCTGTGCGGCACTCAAGGCCACGGAAACATTTCCTTCTTCCTCTTGTGTATTTTTCCCGTCAGGTCGAGAGAGTGCTCTTCCCTGTCAGTGCTAAAGAAACAAAAAATTAACCTTTTCTTCCCTCCCCCAATACACCTTATACTCCAGAAGCCTTCTGCAGTGCCAATGCCCTGGGGCACGAAAGTACACTTACGGGGAAGGGTACCCTGAGGCTCATTCAGGAAAGAACCGTTTCTTTCCAAATGTGGACTTACGGGTGCTTCGCATCTGACTCGTTTCTGCTTATCATGCTAACAGCTTATGTCTTCCATACATGTCTCCTCCAGCCTGAGCCTCCCGCATCTTTCTCGGTGGCATCCCTGCATCCCGTGTCCCAGGCTGGAGACCTGGCACGGTTTGCTGTCTTCTTCCCCTTGCCCCCAGCCTCCGCCTCAAGTGGCTGCCAATTCCCGCCCCTCCGGTCTCTCCCAAGCTTTCCCTCTGGAGACCATCCTTCAGGACACACCCCCACTGGCCTGTTAGTGCGCTTGTCAAGGATGGGGACAGGCGGGGGGGGGGGGAACTTCTGGGGACAGAAGTCCCCCAGCTCCCCTCCCAGGCCCGGGTCTGCCCCAAAGCTGGGCACGGCAGATGGGAGATGGGCTGACAGGGGGACACCTCAGAAACAGCGAAGACCAGCGGTGCTGGGGTGGGAAGGGAGGAGGGCCGGGCAAGTGGGCTCAGCCGGGAGCCCACCTCGGCATACGGCCAGCCGGCGGGGCCCTCTGCCACCTGTGCACTAGGATCTCAGGGCCTCCTGGACAGCAACTCTCTGTATTTGTTCCCCGAGACCTGACCCTGGGGCTGGACCCCTAGTTGGGCCTGAGAGAATTAGGTTGAAGCTAATGGAGTTCTGGGCACCCCTCATTTCCATTGGCAAGGAATACGCTCGATTTGGGAGCTTCAGGTCTGCGTGGGCTGAAGCTTCTTTGTCTCACGGGGACTTCCAGCTCCCACGGATTTGCTTTAGGGGGACCTGCTTCTCACCCTCCTTCGGCACTTTCCCAGGGGCTAGTGAGCGTTTGAGACTAGCTGTTCCCTATCGAAATGCACTGTCTGTTCTGACTGAGCACGCCTTGCTTTTTTGCCTAGTAGCCGTTATTCAAAGGACTCCTCTCCCGGAGCAAATTTGCCTAGCCCCCCTGCTGGGTAGTATTTCTTTTTTTTTTTTTTTTCAGGAGCACTTACCTCCTCAGAGCAGGGTTTGAGATGGGGACTACAGGAGACAACCACTGAGTGCTCAGCAGCCCTAAAATCCCGTGATTCTTTGATTCTAAACAAAGATTTCCTTATAAGGAGCTTGCTTAGGGTAGGAGAATTCTGCCTGGAGCTATCCCTGTGACCTGTGGCAGGCTGTGACCCCAGCGGGAGCTGGCCTCCTGGAGTACGCCTACCAGGTCCCGGGGAGAGCTCAGGGCTTGCCCTGGGGATGAGGGCCGCAGGCCTAAGGAGCACAGGCTGATTTTTAAGGTGTAAGAGATTCCAAGTCCTGTTTGGCCTGGCCACTTGTCCCTCCCGAAAGCAGCAGGGCAGCCCAGGAGGACTCTTCCCTCTGCTGCATGAAACGTGTTGCCTGCTTTGGCCAGATGTGACCCTTTTTCAACCTCGAGGGCCTGCAGTGGGTTCAGCATCTCTTGGCCCTCGGACGCAGACCTGCAAGGGTGGCCGTCACCGTTCGGTCCCAGCTGTCTCTTTCCGGCTCTGCCCTGAGTCCCTGCCTTGGGGCTCCAGTCCCCAGGCCTCAGGGATTCCGTTCGGGCTCCTCCGATGGCACGTGTCAGGGGACCTTGGACTCTGGGAGGTAGCTGAGGTCTTGTCGCGCTGGCTGCGAGCCTTGAAGCCACAGTAAGACCGTGCCGTGTTCTCCAGAAAGAAAAGCAAACCTTTCCTTGTACTCCACCTCTCGCAGATGTCTGGAGGGAAGAAGTGAGGTGTGGTGCGTGCAAGCTCCCCTACCCTCAGGGTCGCCCTCTGCGTCCAGACGCCCGGTGATCCTGTCTCCTGAATCGGCTGGGCAGTCCCCGCACACCCCATGCCCTTCCTCTGGAACTCTCTTTGGTTGGGCGGGCCCACCCCACGCACCCAGGCATCTGTGCCTGACTTCTCTGACTGCGCCCGCTGGGGGTTAGGTGTATGTCCCTGCAAGGCTACTCAGCCTCACTCTCAGTTTTCTCACCTGTAAAAGGGGAACTCACAAGGCCATCCCTCTTTTGCAGTAAGTGCCAGGCACGTAGCAAATTGTAGCAACTGCCCCAAATTTTGTGTGTTTCCATGCCCATGAACAAGGCAGCGCCTCCACTCTCCATCGAGTGTGAGTGAATCCGGCCCACGTCCCCGAGCCTTTTCTCACGTCCCCCGCAGATTCGGTTCTATGCTCTACCTGGGCTTCAGGAGGGAGGGATCATTAAAAATTTTTTTTTCTTAATTAGAAAAAAGGGGGCACCTGGGTGGCTCAGTCGGTTAAGCCTCTGACGTCGGCTCAGGTCATGATCCCACGGTTCGTGAGTTCGGTCCCCGCGTCGGGGTCTGTGCTGATGGTTCGAAGCCTGCTTAGTATTCTCTCTCTCTCTCTCTCTCTCTCTCTCCCTCTCTCCCTCTGCCTCTCCCCCATTTCACACTCTCTCTCAAAATAAATAAACTTAAAAAAAAAAAAAGAAACAATAGGAGTTAAATACTATTTACAGCTTCTCACTGCTTCAACAGTTTCTGGCCCCTTTGGAGGAGACGGGGGTGGGAATGTCGCATCAGGCTTGCTCTGGAGCTGTTATTACCGTCCACGCTGTCACGTAGTGGTTTGTCCTAGATGCCTCTGTCCTACGGGAGTGTCAGCTGGTCGGAGCGGAAGGAAGGAAGGCGGGAATACACGAATGCTACGGTGCCCGAGGTACTTGACCCAAGATTTTCAAAGTGATTAAAACAGCCAGCTGTGCTCTCTCCTCTTCCAGTTAGGGTTGAGAGTCTTCTGTTGGGCAACAATTTATTTCTTTCCATTTGAAGAATCTTGTGACTGCAGCTGTCTCAGATTTTTTCAGAAGAATAAATTTTGTATCACTTTTTCCTAGGAGTGTTGGGAGGAAGGTTTGGGGTGTGGACTTTCTGGTTAAAAACTGAGGGCGCGAAGGGGTCGGATTGTGTATTTTCTGACGGCTCAGTTCCTATTTATGGTACGGGGATGACTTTCTTCCCCAGGAGCCAAGCTGGAATTTCAGTGATTGACCAAGGGGGAAGTAATTCATTCCCTTCTGCCATCTCACCCTCTTTTCTCCGGGGCTCTCTCTTCCTGTTCAGTTTCTATTATGAACTTTCTTTGTCAAGGACGTTTCTCATGATTAAGTGCTTATACCTGCTGCTTCCCAACATATCTGTGTGGATAGATTTAGGACAGATCAAAATGCTAAAAATAGCCTGGTTTCCCTTTACTCCGGACAGAAACCTAAGGAAGATTTTTCACTGACGGCCTCTGACTTGTTTCCATTATTACAGAATTGTCCATCTTTGTGCTCTATAGTCCTCTGGAAGTCCAGATCTTCCTGGTATTAAAGAAAACATGAAAAGCTGGAGGAAACTACCTGGCACCACCTAATCCTTTCTGTTTAATAGAGATTGAAGATAGTTGGCCATCTGGAAAAGACACCGGGAAACAGAGGGGACTTTGTCCCTGAGCTGGGCTCTGAGCCTTTATGAAATGGGTCCTGATATCAAGAAGAATGTCTTGCTTGAAGCCAGTTTCATTCGGGGTGAAGTCTGCACTTGAAGTTCCTCTGCTGACCTGACTCTGTGTGCAGGTGGGGCGGGACGGATGGAGAACCTCGGCCAACAGCCCACCCACCTTGGGTCCCTTTCTGTAACCACGAGGGCTGTGTGGAACTACAACTGTAGGTCTTGTGGAAGTGAAAACTGTAGTGGTCCCCACCCCCCATGTTTATTTTGGGGCTTCTGGTTTGGGACTCACCTCACCTATCTGAAGGACTGGCTTGAAGTGGACTTATTTGGGACCTTTCTTTAAAGAACTCAAAAGCCTTTGTTTGTAGCCGTATCTTCTTTGATAATACCTACTGACATTAGAAGCAGAGATAGCTTCAACGACAGTTTTCCACAACTCACGTTTTTTTTGTCCCAACCTCTGTGGTCGCTGGCAGAACTGCCCTGAGTTCAGGTCTCATTCCCAGAATGTAGCCTGGGTATAAAAACCTGGGGCCAGGAAGGTCTGAGCCACTGGCGGTTGGACCTGTGGTATGACCAGAGCTAAATCGAAACACAGATAACAACTGCCCTCCTCACTCCCCCACCCTTCGGAAGAGCAGAAACTGAACTTGAAGCTGCTGAGAGCTATAAAGAGTGTTTAACTTCTTTTATTATTATTATTTTAAAGACAGCACACTCGAGTGGGGTAGAGGGGCAAAGGGGGAGAGAGAGAGAGAGAGAGAGAGAGAGAGAGAGACAGAATCCCAAGCAGGCTGCACACTCAGTGCAGAGCCTGACGTGGGGCTTTATTCCACGACCCTGGGATCATGACCGGAACCAAAATCAAGAGTCAGATGCTCGGGACGCTTGGGTGGCTCAGTTGGTTAAGCGTCCGACTTCGGCTCAGGTCATGATCTCACAGTTCGTGAGTCCGAGCCCCATGTCGGGCTCTGTGCTGACAGCTTGGAGCCCGGAGCCTGCTTCGTATTCTGTGTCTCCCTCTCTCTCTGCCCCTCCCCTGTTCATGCTCTGTCTCTTAATAATAAATAAACGTTAAAAAAAAGAAAAAGAGTTGGATGCTCATCTGAGCCACCCAGGCGCCCCAAGAGTATTTAACTTCTGTTTTTTTTTTTTTCAATTCTGATTTTTAAATGATCCATTCTGAGGTTGTTAGAACATAATGTAGAATTTGATTAGAGTAAAACCAGAGTGACTTGTATAACTTGCTTTAACCCCTGCAGGTGCAATTGTGGTAATATCACTTCCAAGCTTCCAATTAATTTATTACACATGCACATGCTCTTCTGTAACCTGCCTCTTGAGGGTATCTTCCAAAATGTGTGTAAACTTGGAAGGAGGGATAACTTAGTCCAAAGACGGTCGGTTAATTCTGCTTCTAAATGTCAGCCGTAGAAGGAACTGGAAAGTTGCTCAATCTCCACCATCGTACCTGCCCCTTACTATCACCTGGTGTCACTGCTGCAGATTATCCTGCAACAGCTCTATGGATGCTTGTCCATTATGCGTTGATGTTCTGTGTTCTCTGCCCTGCACAGGCTGGGATGATGGTTCATGGGTGGCCTCTCAGGGCACAGTTCTCTAGTTCACAAGGGTAAACATAAGCCAGGTGTTCCTGGAGCAGAGCACAGTGCCTGGATGCTGTGCTCTGAGGAGTTACCAGCATAGGCTATGCCAGAAGAGTCCTTCCCGACAAGCCTTAGGCCACGTATCGAGATCCAGCCAACAAGTAGACTCCTAATGACTTGCTAGGTGAATTTCTCTTTGGGACTCTTGATATCGCTTCTTACAGATCTTGGGTCAGGGCCACCACTGTTCTCCCCGACAGGCCCTTAATTTTGAACATCTGGCTCTTTTGTTTTTTCCCCCATAGGCTTTGGGCTTCCTTTATGTATCTCTTTGTCTTCAGTGGCCAGTTCCTCATACCGAGAGGAAGGAGATGTTTGCTTTTGTCCAAATACAACATGTCCACTAGGTGCCAAAGGAGGACCTCAGGTGAAGCACCGTTGAGCAAAGAAAATACATTCAGAAGTGGATTTGTGTCACGCACAAAGAAGGATGTGTGTGTCTGTGGCGAAGGGTGGCGGGTTGGGTAGCAAATAGTTTTGGTATTTGGTTACAAAAGACTCAAAACCCTAATGGTTTTGCATTTAACGGTTTGCATATAGCATTCATGGTCTCTGGGCTATGGACATCGAATCTCTCTACAAACTGTTCAATATCAGAAAGTCTCACAAGTTACTTGTTGGTAAAGTAACCCAAAGCTTCCAGATTGGTTTCTAAAATTTAAGTAATTCCTTTTCATAAGAACAAATTCTTCAAAATCTGGGGGAATATTTCTTTAAAAATGACTTTTGTATTTTTAATATTAAAAAGTAGACCTATGTTAAAGGCTAGTTTTTAAAGAATTCTTTAGAGCCTTAAGGCCTATAACCCTTAGACAAATACAAATGAATGCCCATCAAAGATTTTACTTAACTCATTAATTAACGAGGGAACCAATAAAATGTTACAACCAGCTCAAGTGAGAATTCAAAACACACACACACACACACACACACACACACACACACAGGCCATCAGGAGCACTGAAGTGAATTTACAAATAGATGTAAAACTGGTCAAAATCTATAGAGCGATAATCAATTGCATCACCACACAACACAATTTGCATTTCTAGAACAATAATTTCTATTATTAGAGGGAAAGTGGGATGAACAATGTTCTATTAAAACAGGCTACAACTTCCACCCAAGTGCTCTTGAACTTGGCCTATTTTCTTTTGCTACTCATTGTACTGACAGACTCTCTTCTACACCATTATTACTTTCTTTCTTCCCCAGGAAGAGAAAAAGTCTTCTCAGGATGCACATTAATTTTAGAACCTTTACATTATTAGGAAAATCAGGTGAGATAAAGCTAGAAGTCATTAAAAAGTTTGTAGAATCGTTTGGCTTTAGAAGAACGTTTACTTAAAATCTTTCTTTCCGGCCATAAAAATGAATCAAGGCAAACAATTAAACGTGAAAGTGAGCAGTAAAGAGAGACAAACGTATTGGTAATGGGGAGAGTCATTGTGTAAAGTTTGTAAGGTGTGCCCTTCCCCACGATCTCGACGGCTGTGACTTGTAGACTGGCGTGACATGTAAGCCCGTCCCCTGGGGTCTGCCCCCCACGGTGTTATACAATGGAAACGAGCCTTTAATTCTGTTGAAGTTCATATAGGGTCTTGCTGTGTAGTTTAGCCTGGTTTACACTAACTGGACAATATATAGTAATGCAGGGTTTGCACTATTCTGGAATGAGGCCCTATATACCGCTCTGACAAAACATTTTATGTGTCACTTTAACCTTGGATATTGAGAATTTTCTCCATATATCCTTCGTAAGAATAACCTTGCTCTCACTGCCGAGAGTTGAGTGGATTTTGGATGCCATGTGAACCTCCCAAGTCATGCGTTTCTTCTATGCGCATCTGTCTGTGGATGACCCATCTTGTGAGTCTAAGAAGGATGGGCCAGAGCAGGGGTTTTATAGTTTGGCTTAAATGTGGCTCCGGAATCCGCTCAAAAAAATACTTTTTCCTGGATTTTATGGCAAGGGTTTTTGCTGTCGCTGTTGTTTTGATCTCGTTTTCGGTTGGTTTTCTGTCCCCACCTATGTTTCCTTCTTCTGTTCTTACCCACTCACTAATGCGACAGCTCCAAGGCGGGCTTGGCCTCCCCAAGGGCTCATGACCGCTTGGTGAGCGGAGCACCTGTCTTGTTCACGGGTGGGCCCCTTGCTCAGTATCAGGCCCAGACAAAATTCCTAGCCAATGTTTACTGAATAAATTGGTAGTGCACCTCATAATGTAGGGCTGTGGGGCAAAGGGGAGATTTTGTATTTCAGTATTAAACCAAGTTCGGTCTAACAGGGGCGTTCTGATTTCCCTGTGTTTGGGGTCATAGCCTGGTAATATTGCTATTTATGTTTGGAGCAAGTCCAAGATCACCACTCTAGTGAAGGCACTTCCATCTGAGAATGGAATGAAGGCAGGATGAAAGGGAGGCCAAGCAGACAATGTCAAGAAGAGAATTGATGGAGGGAAACCGTTAGAGATCATCAGGTCCCAGGCCACAGTTACTCTGAAATCTGGACTAGACCCCACGGGGGCCACCAGAACCTGGGCAGCCCTGCACCCAGTCATGCTCCCTCCCTCAATCCCTAAGGACTAGGCTGTGGAGCTTGAAGGAGAAAAGTATGGACACCACCATGGTGCAGGGAGAAGACCCCTTGGCTTCCACTCAGGCGGCTACGGAGTCAAGGTTTTGCATTCCTAGTCATGCAAGCGTGACCTCTGCAAAATGGGAGAATGCTGCTGAATTCAGAGTCGTTTTATATGGATTAAGCAAAACAATGTCTGTGAAAATGGATGTGGCACATGCAAGGTGCAACACAGAGGGTCAGACCACGACCCGATCCGGGTGTTGGGTCTTAAACTGTTCCAGTGTCATCTTTTTTTTTTTTTCTCATTTTATCAGTGAATGATCTGTTTCCTCATCCAGGAGTTCAACAGTGCTTACTGAGCACCTGCTAGAAATCAGGGGTGCTCTGGGAATTGGGAATATTAAGATAAGCGTGTCATCCTGGGAGGCCTGACTGGCTCAGTTGGTTAAACAACTGACTTCAGCTCAGGTCATGATCTTGCAGTCTGTGAGTTCGAGCCCCGCATCGGGCTCTGGGCTGACAGCTCAGAGCCTGGAGCCTGCTTCGGGTTCTGTGTCTCCCTCTCTCTCTCTCTCTGTCCCTCCCCTGCTCACACTATCTCTCTCTTAAAAATAAACAAAAACATTTAAAAAAAAGTGCCATCCTATGCCAGCCTCTTTGTGGGGGGCAGGGATGGTTTGGGGTCACACCGTCTTCACTGTCAGCATGGAGACTCCAGGGACACACAGGCGAGGCATCAGTCCAAGCTAATGGATTCTGGCGGGAACCCCAGTGGGGATTCTGAAAGCCTCCTGCAGGGAGGCTACTTATGATTTGCAGGTGATTTAAGAGATTCTCCAAAATTTTGTCAAGAGTGAAAACATCCTGTGACCTGACATCTAATGGTGTTATGTTTGTCGCCCTCTAACCTGTGTAGACTCCTTATCATGTTGGTAAAAGAATTCTATTCAAGGGGGCATCTGGGTAGCACAGTCGGTTAAGCGTTTGACTTCAGCTCAGGTCACGATCTCATGGTTTGTGGGTTCGAGCCCCGTATCCAGCCCTTTGGTGTCAGAGAGGAGCCTGCTTCAGATCCCCGGTCTCCCCCCTCTCTGCACCTCCCTGCCCACACTCTCTCTCAAAAATAAATAAACATTAAAAAAAATTCTATTCAATCAAAAGCAGTCCTGCACTCTGGTTCAAGATTTCCCTTGATGTAGAACAGGACAGCGTTCCCACTAGACAGAGGCCTGTGAAGTGCTCCGTGAAAAAGGGTCAAACAATGGGAGACACATTCTTGCTCTAGCCTCCTCCTAAGGAGTCATCACGTACAAAGGTTTGGAGAGGATGCACAGACCTATTGGACCTTAGTTCTGGTTACCTCCAGGGCTGGGACTGGAGAAGAGAAGAAGAGATTATCAATATTTATTTTATAAACATCTGAATTGTCTGTTTACCAGGAGCTTGTCTTATTTTTAAGTTAAAACATTCTATAGGGACGCCTGGGTGGCTCAGTCGGTTGAGCGTCCAACTTCGGCTCAGGTCACGATCTTGCAATCTTTGAGTTTGAGCCCCGCATCAGGCTCTGCACTGACAGCTCGGAGCCTGGAGCCTGCTTCGGATTCTGTGTCTCCCTCTCTCTGTGCCCCTAACCCACTCGCATTCTGTCTCTGTCTCTCTCAAAAATAAATACACATTAAAAGAAAACTTAAAAAAATTCTATCAAATAAAGAAAAATAAACAAAAAAGGATACCAGAAAAAGGTTCTGAGAAGTCCTGCCCTAAGAAACCCAGCCCTTCCCACATGTCTCTGATCAGGCATCCCTTACCTGGCTCTCTGGAGCATTCTCTGGGGGGCGCTGTTCTCATAAGCATCCAGTTTCCTCGACTGCGTACGTCTTAGAATAATTTAACTCTAGAGTTAGAAGAGAGTTGACATGTAACCCATGAGCTTTATTTTACTTGAAAACAAAGTGAGGACCTGAGAGTTTAGGTGGCTTGCCTCATGTGACATGGCTCAGTGGTGGCAGATGGGGAGGGAGCTCCCCATCTCCTTCACCAGGGAGAAGAAGCCTCCTGTAACCCACTCCTGGGGGGCAGGACACCCTCACCTTCATAACTGAGACAGGTGAGCAAGAGGGGCCATGGAGACAGGTCATGTGTCCTGGGAAGTCAGAACACCAGCTCGGCCGTGTGATCTGCACCGAGACACTCACCATCATATGTCTTCTGGAAAGATAAATAAACTTTCAGATCTGGGCTCAGAGATTCACTGTCACCACCCTTGGCTACAAGAATACGTCATCACCCCTCTCTGTCCCAACGCCCATCCTCCACCAGGGTAGAGTCTGGGCGAAGGCGGCCCGCATCTTGGCTCTCCAAGGCATTGCAGCCGGACCTCGAGCCCTCACCTCCTTGATGCACTCCTGCCCGGCTTCCCAGATTCTGCAGACGCTGGACAGAAGCAGGAGGCACAGCAAATGACTGACTTTGGGCATCCTTCACCTGGGTCCCGGTAGGACATTTTGTGGGAAGCTTTTGTGGGTATCAGCCAGCTTCCCCCACCAAATGAGAAAGCGGCCCAGCGCTTCCTGTGATCGCCAAGGTGATTTCGGCCTCCATCCACGTCCCAAAGGAACTGTCTTTGCAAGGGGACACGGAAGGGACCAGGGGCACAGCTGCAGTTCTACAGCCAGCGAAACACAGGAGGCACAAAGATTTTAATCTTGACATTCCTTAATTCAAAAAATAAAACCAGAACACAACCGGCACGCTTGCCAAGACCAGGCCTGAAGCCTCCTCGGGAATGAGGAGCAGAGGACAGCCAGGGGGTGCCGGGCAGGGTCAGGCGGTCTCTGATCCGGGATCGCTCACATCTCTTATAAAAGGTAAGTGCGCCGGCCCCCCGGGGGGCCCTGAGCGCCACACCGCAGCTGTGATTTATGAGGAGGAGACTGGCTACGAATCAAACGGCTTTAAGTAGTAGTTTCAGTGCAGCAAACGAATTGACACGCAAAGAGAATGGAAAATGGCTCTCTGTTTTAATCCACAAGTGTCATAGAACTCGGTTTTCAGGCTGGAACAAAGTTTTTGCTCTCTTTGACAAAGCGCCTCTGCGTGGAGTACTCAGTGGGGGTCAGAGACCAGAGAGCGACTGTTGGGCGCCTCCTGGTCGATGGCTTTGTCACCTGAGAGAAAGCCAGCCTCAAAGTAGGTTAGTAAATGCTTTCTCCGAGGTCTTAGTGGGGATCCAGTCTTGCAATCGCTCCAAAGGGCTGCTGGGGAGCTCGTTAGCTACAGGGGATCATATATCCAAGAGGGGAAAAGAGTATATACGTGCTTACAAGCAGTTCTCCAAATACTTGCGTGTCACGGGGTATAATTTGTTACGGTTGTAAAAACCGAGGTTTTCTGATTTCTGAATAGACACAAGAAAGACCCTTAGGTCATCTTCATGCATTATGTTTCTATCGTATCTGATTGCTCCAAAATATCACATGCCTCTGCTTCACTGGTTTTCCGGTTCTTCCTGTTTTTGATAGCTCCTTGAGGTCACTTGAGGTGGTCACAGAAGGCTGACATCAGTCACCTCCTGTAGCTTTCGTGCAGAGCCCGAGGGGCCCCAGCGAGAAGCCTTCCGAGCTGGAAACCAAGGAGTCCGTTCGTCTTGCTGCTGGTGGTACAAGGCGTTCAGAGCTCTCAGAGCATCTCTGCCAGGAAAAAGTCTTGGGCTGTCATTGTCACCACCGCTTTTGCGCCACGTGAAATTGCTGGTCCTGGTGTGAACTAAATCCCGAAGGATGCAAAGGCGAGACTGGGGTTCATACCCGTCAGCCCCCCGCCCCACACCGTAGCTGGGGATGAGACAGAAGATGTGGCTGGAGAACACCAAGCCAGTGACCAGAATTTCTAGAATACATTCGTTCTGTTAATTTGAACATTGAATACCTCTTATATCTTAATAATGGTTCCTAATTATTTCACACGTGTAGATCTCATATCGCTCAAAAGATGAAAAGCTTCCCCCAAAACAGGGATCAAACTTATGGTCCTCTTGTATTTCTCAAAATGCCTAGCACTTTGGGAAAGAATAGATTGAAGACGTACTTGTTGCCTTGAGTCAAATGTCTGTGGAGACAGGAGGGAGCCACTGCATGATCATCGAAGTCCCGGAATTATTCAAAGCCCTGATTTCAGCTGTGGAATTGAGCACTCTTTCCCCTAAAGCCTCTTATCATAAATACAAGTAGAGAAAAAAGGGGGTTATTATGATACCATCTCTCTTTGCTTCTCCTACTCTCCTGCTGGTATTGAAATGATCAAGAGAGTAGAAAAGTGGCCAAAAAAACCAAGAAAAAAACCAAACCTACGCAGAGGCAATACATGAAGAGAGCCTTGAGACCCACAAATAAGGCAGCCCTAGAATGACTGAGCAGACCAAGACCTTAGAAACCCCTGCCTATTTCTTGTGAAACTATCAAGTCTCAAAGTGTCCGAATAACAGAGACTTCTTTTTGGTTTTGGTGATGGCTTTCCCAGCCGGGGCAAGCTCGTTTTTTATACATTTGCATATGTTTTCACCTTATGGTTTCAGGTTGACTTTGAAGTTCATTCTTTCAAGGACAGAAGGGAATTCCTAACAGATCACTAACAGTCAAGTTCCTGGCAAAGAATTTCATCTGCATACCGTTGCTGTAGACTTGGGTGTTCATGGAGATTTTTATACTTTCTGTTTTAAAAGAGAATCTTTTCATTGCATGTAACTGTTCTGTTTCTAATAAAATTTTGAAGCATTATATGCATCTATCAGAAGGTGATATGGCCTGAAGGCGACCTACAGATGGTCAGTATTTTCTAGATAGCCGTAATTGTTGGCAGGGAGAACCAGGCCATGTTACTTATGAGTTGTGCTCAGTGGATTCCAGCTAAGACAAGGACCCTGCCCTACAGATCCCAGAGGGGAATTGCTGCTGTGTTGGGTAAAGGGAAGACCAGAAAGTTTCTGGAACTGCTCACTTATTCCCTTAACAACCATTCATGGAAGGTATTGCACTGGGGGTTGAGAATATAGTGACCGAGGGCAATGCAGTCCGTGCCCTCCAGGAGCTTGGGGTCTCTCAGGAAGGAGGGCTGTGGTGATAGATATGTCCCGGGCTCCGGAAGGGATCCCCCAGAGTGACAAGGGACAGGAGAGGGGCCCTGCCTCAGCCAACCGAGGGAGGTGCTGGGGGAAGGGAAGGGTGTTGTTGTGTTAAGAGATTTGATTTCACTTTTGAGTGATGTGTCCTATAGCCAAAGAAGTGGGAAAGGCGTTTCAGCTATGCAGATAGATACCGGGATTTGAAAGGACAATATTTGGGTAAGGTGCCTTTTCCAAAACACAAATATGATAGAAAATCAAACCCTCTTTAATCTAAAATCCTGATGATTGGTGCATTAGGGGAGGCACTGGGCTGAACTCCTAGAGCACAGCCTCCTTGTGTTCTCATCGACCAGCACTATCGCCGGGCACAGGATAGGGGCCCAGTTTGTGTTTGTGGAAGAATCAATGAACCTCTTAAACTTTTATTTCCTTCATCTCCTTCTTTTCACACTGAGAAATTAGTAGAAGTAGAAAAAAATGTAACTGCGTCTAATTTAATGACTATCTTCTAAGACAATGTACTCTGCATTATCATAGCCTAATTTTCTCTACATAAATCCGTCTGGTTCTTCTAAGGTGACCAATCATTCTGCTACTGTCTCCCTGGCCCAGTGGAAGAAAGTAGGTTGGGGTTTATTTTTTTCGTTTTTTGTTTTGTTTTTCGAGAGGGAGCATTTTAAAATATGAGAAGTCCGTAAGCTGTGGGTTCCCTTTGTGCCAAAGTCAGAGGTAGAGCACGGGTTTCTGGTTTTTCAGTTGTCTTACCTTCTCACACACCAAGAAACCACAGACAGGGAATTAGGACCGAAAGACTCAAGCCCCACACATACCCCGCGGGCTCACTCTCCCTCAGCAGGCAACCAAAGGGGACACTCGCTTTTCAAAAGAGCTGCACGGAGACCCCAACCCTGAAAACGAATCGTAGCTACACTTCTGAACCAGCAGCCACGCTCCAGTTACTGTTTCAGTGCTCCACGAGAATGAACTCATTCAATCCTCACGGCAGAAGGGTGAGGAGGAAACCGTGATCATCTTTAGTTTACAGATGGGGAAGCTGAGTCACAGGAGGGCAAGAATTTGCTCAGCGTTACCAGCTGGTAAATGCCAGGGCTGGACTCGGGAGGCACGGAGAGTGGGCTGCAGCTAAAGTGCAGACCACATCACCTCCGTCCTGAAGAAGGGAAAACGCTGTGCCACGGATGAGACAAGTGCACCGGAACGATGCTGGTACATTTTGTGCTTAAAAACACTAGCAATATAGGATACTACGTGTTCAGTGTAAAACAACTTGAAAGGTTGTTATAAGAGAATCGAAATTAGAGCAGTCGTTGCTTTTTTTTTTTTTTCCAAGTGACTGAGATGTGCGTTTTGAGACCTAGAATTTGATGAGCATTCCAAGTCTCCAAAGAATCCTTCAGAACTAGTTCTTAGGAGCACATGAGACAATGTTCAAACCTACGAAGCAAGTACAGTGAAAAGGAAGCCTCCCCTCCACTTGTGATTCATAGTCACTGAACTTCCTCCCTCAGAGGCGACCAGAATCAGGTGTTTGTTGTGTAACCTTCTGGAGATATTCTGTGCACATACAAGCTTATGTGTCTACATAGAAGATTTGGGGTATGGGTGGGGGAAATGATAATTTACTACGTCCAAGCAGTTCAGCACTTTGCTATTTTTACTAAAGATTATATGAAGGAGTGGGTGCCTGGGTGGCTCAGTCAGTTAAGCGTCCAACTTCAGCTCAGCTTATGATCTCACCGTCCGTGAGTTCGAGACCTGCACCAGGCTCTGGAGTCTGCTTCGGATTCTGTATCTCCCTCTCTCTCTCTGCTCCTTCCCCTCTTGCGCTCTGTCTTTCTTTCTCAAAAATAAAATAAAAGCATAAAAAAAAAAAGATTGTATGCAGGATCAATACTTGGTCCATAGTAGTATATTGAGTCTCGTCAATGTGGTCATTACAGTTGCTTTTAATTGTTTTTTATGTTGCTTATAAAAGCAATTGATTTTCTCTCTAGAAAATTTGCATCCAGCCATCGTTCTAAATTCTCTTGGTGTCTGTGATAGTGTTTTCAATGATTCCCTTGTATGTTCCAAGTAAGAGGTCATATAATTTGAATTCCTCATTCTAATTTTTATACTTCAATGTATTTCTCTTATCAGATTGGATGGACTAGTACCTCTAACACAGTGTCAGTGGGCATTCTTGTCTTTTTCTTGACTGAATTGGAAGCTACTAGTTTTTCTCTATTAAACATGATGCTCATTTTGGGGTTGATGCACACACACAAACTAAATATCCATCCATCCATACTTAATTGACACTCTTTTTATAGATGTTATATTTTTATATCATATTGATGAATCATCTATCTTTTCCTGTACTTCAGAATATTTATTAAGAATGGATGTCAACTCCTATAAAATGCCCCTTATTCATAGATGGAGATGATCATTTGATTTTTTTCTTTTGATGTGTCCAACAATGATTTATGGTTTTTAATAAAAAAATTTTAATTCCAGTATTGTTAATATGCAGTGTCATATTAGTTTCAGGTGTACAATAGAGTGATTCAACAGTTCTGTATACTACTCAGTGCTCATGATAAGGGTCTCCTTTATCCCTTCATCCATTTCACCCATCCCCCACCCGAATCCCCTCTCACAACCATCAGTATGTTCTCAGTGGTTTGTCTCTTTTTCCTTTGTTCATTTGTTTTGTTTCTTAAATTCCACTTATCAGTGAAATCATATGGTATTTGTCTTTCTCTGACTTATTTCACTTGGATCGCCCTCTAGGTCCACCCATGTTGTTGCAAATGGCAAGATTTTGTTCTTTTTATGGCCACTTAATATATACTGTGTGTGTATATATATATATATATATATTTCTTTATTCATCTGTTGATGGACACTAGGGTTGCTTCCATAATTTGGCTATTATAAATAAAGCTGTAATAAACATAGGGGTGCATATATCTTTTAAAAGTTGGTTCCACACCCAGTGTAGAGCGCAATGTGGGGCTTGAATTCATGACCCTGAGATCAAGATCTGCCCTGAGACCAAGAGTCGGGTGCTTCACTAACTGAGACACCCAGGTGCCCTGTGCATATATCTTTTTGAATAAGTGTTTTTATACTCTTCGAGTAAATAACCTGTAGTAGGAATACCAGATAATATAGTAACTCTATTTTTAAATTTTTGAGCAACCTCCATATGGTTTTCCATAGTGGCTGCACCAGTTTTCATTCCCACCAACAGTGCACAAGGGTTCTTTTTTCTCCACATCGTCACCAACACTTGATGTTTCTCGGGTTTTGATTTTAATCATTCTGACAGGTGTGAGGTGCTATCTCATTGTGGTTTTGATCTGCATTTCCTTGATGATTACTAATGTTGAGCTTCTTTTCATGTGTCTGTTGGCCATCTGTAAGTCTTCTTTAGAGAAATGTCTGTTCATGTCTTCTGCCCATTTTTGAATTGGATTATTATTTTTTGTTTATTTATTTATGTATTTTGGTGTTGAGTTGTGTAAGTTCTTTATATATTTTGGATATCAACTCTATCAGATATATCATTTGCAAATATCTTCTCCCATTCACTAGGTTGCCTTTTAGTTTGTTAATTGTTTCCTTTGCTGTGCAGAAGCTTTTTTATTTCGATGTAGTCCTAGTAGTTTATTTTTGCTTTTGTTTCCTTTGCCTCAGGGGACCTATCTAGAAAAAATGTTATGGCTGATGTCAGAGAAATTACTGCCTGTGCCGTCTTCTAGGATTTTTATGGTTTCAAGTCTCAGATTTAGGTGTGTTTTTTTTTTTCCATTGTGAGTTTATTTTTTGTGCATCGTGTAAGAAAGTGGCTCTGTTTCATTCTTTTGCATGTAGCTGTCCAGTTTTTCCAACACCATTTGTTGAAGAGACTGTCTTTTTTCATCATTGTATATTCTTGCCTCCTTTGTCAAAGATTACTGGACCACTTAATCGTGGGTATATTTCTGGGCTGTCTATTCTGTTCTATTGATCTATGTGTCTATTTTTATGCCAGTACCATACTGTTTTAATTACTACAGATCTGTAGTATATCTTGATATCTGGGGTTGTGATACCTCCAGTTTTGTTCTTTTTCAAGATCGCTTTGGCTGTTCAGAGTCTTTTGTGGTTCCACATGCATTTGAGGATTATTTGTTCTAGTTCTGTGAAAAATGCTGTTGGTATTTTGATAGGGATTAAATGTGTAGATTGCTCTGGGAAGTGTGGACATTTAAACAATATTTGCTCTTTCAATTCATGAGCAGGGAATATCTTTCCATTTGTTTCTGTTCCAGTTTCTTCCAACAATGTTTTATAATTTTCAGAGTACAAGTCTTCACCTCTTTGGTTCAGTTTATTCCTAAGTATTTAATTCTTTTTGGTGCAATTGTAAGTGGGATTGTTTCCTTAATTTCTCTTTCTGCTTCTTCTGTTATTAGTGTATAGAAATGCAATGGACTTCTGTGTATTGATTTTGTATCCTGTGATCTTATTGAAATCATTTATGAGTTTTAATAATTTTTTGGTGGAGTCTTTAGAGTTTTCTATGTATAGTATCATGTCATCTGCAAATACTGAGAGTTTTACTTCTTCTTTACCAATTTGGATGCCTTTCTTTCTTTCTTTCTTTCTTTCTTTCTTTCTTTCTCTCTCTCTCTTGTCTGATTTCTATGGCTAGGACTTCTAGTACTATGTTGAATAAAAGTGGTGAGAGTGGACATCCTTGTCTTATTCCTGACCTTAGCAGAGAAGCTCTCAGTTTTTCCCCATTGAGGATGATGTTAGCTGTGGATTTTTCATAGATGGACTTTATTATGTTGAGGAATGTTCCCTCTAAACCTATTGTTGAGGATTCTTATCATAAACGGATGTTGCATTTTGTCAAATGCTTTTCCTGCATCTATTGAAATCATAGTATGGTTTTTATCCTTTTTTTTTGTTGATGTGATGTGTCATGTTGATTGATTTGTGAATATTGAACCCCACCTGCCTCCCAGGAATAAATCCTACTTGATTGTGATGAATGATTTTTAAAAATTTTTAAAAAATGTTTGTGTATTTTTGAGAGACAGAGACAGACAGAGAGAGAGAGCATGAGTGGGAGAGGGGCAGAGAGAGAGGGAGACACAGAATCTGAAGCAGGCTCCAGGCTCCAAGCTGTCAGCACAGAGCCTGCTGTGGGGCTTGAACTCACAGACCGCGAGATCATGACCCAAGCTGAAGTCACACGCCCAATCAACTGAGCCACCCAGGCGCCCCTCGATGAATGATTTTTTTAATGTATTGTTGGATTCAGTTTGCTAACATTTTGTTGAGGATTTTTGCATCTATGTTCTTCAGAGACATTGGCCTGTATTTCTCTCTCTCTTTTTTTTTGTAGTGTCTTTATCTGGTTTTTGTAACAAGGTAATGTTGGTCTCATGGAATGAATTTGGAAGCTTTCCTTCCTTTTCTGTTTTTTGGAATAGTTTGAGAAGAATAGGTATTAACTCTTCCATAATGTGTGGTAGAATTCTCCTGTGAAGCCATCTGGTCCTGGACTTCTGTTTGTTGGGAGTTTTCTGATTACTGATTCCATTTCATTGTTGTTCTGTTCAAATTTTCTATTCCTCCCTGATTCAGTTTTGGGAGGTTTTATGTTTCTAGAAATTTATCCATTTCTTCTAAGTTGTCCAATTTGTTGGCATATAAATTTTCAAAATACTCTCTTATGATCCTTTGTATTTATCTGAGTTGGTTGTTATTTCTCCTCTTTCATTTCTAATTTTCTTTGAGTCCTCTCAGTCTCTCTCTTATGAGTCTGGCTAAAGGTTTATCTTTTTTTTTTTTTTTTTTTTTTTTATCTTTTCAGAGAAAGAGCTCCTGGTTTCATTGACCTCCTTCTCTTCCTCCTCCTCCTCCTCCTCCTCCTCCTCCAACTCCTCCTTCCCCCCTCCTCCTCCTCCCCCTCTTCTTCTTCTTCTTCTTTTTAGTTTCTATTTCATTTATTTCTACTCTAATCTTTATTGTTTCCTTCCTTCTACTAGTTTGGAGTTTTCTTTGTTCTTCTTTTTCTAGTTCCTTTTCGTGTAATGTCAGGTTGTTTGAGATTTTTCTTGCTCTTTAAGCTAAGGCTGTGTTGTTATATACTTCCCTCTTAGAATAACTTTTGCTGCATCCCAAAGATTTTGGACTATTGTGTTTTCATTTTCATTTGTCTCTATGTATTTTTTGATTTTCGATTTAATCCCTTGGTTGATCCATTCATTGTTTAGTAGCATATTATTTAACTTCCATGTGTTTTTGTTCTTTCTAGATTTTTTATTGTGGTTGATTTCTACTTTCAGTGTTGTGGTGGGAAAAGACACATGAAATGACTTCAATCTGTTTGAATTTGTTGAGACTCGTTTTGTGACCTAAAATGTGATCTAATGTGGAGAATGTTCCATGTGAATTTGAAAGGAATGTGTATTCTGCTGTTTTAGGATGGAATGTTCTGAATATATCTGCTAGATCCATCTTGTCCAATGTATGATTCAAAACCACTGTTTCCTTATTGATTTTCTGTTTGGGTAATCTATCCATTGATGTAAGTGTGGTATTAAAACCCCCTACTATTATTGTATTAGTTCAATTATTTTCTTTTTGTTTATTATTGGCTACTTTATGTATTTGGGTACTTTCATGTTGGGTGCATAAATATTTTCAATTATTATATCTTCTGGTTGGATTGTTACTTTTATGATTATATAGTGTCCTTCTTTGTCTCTTGTTACAGTCTTTATTTTAAAGTCTATTTTTTCTGATATAAGTATTGCTACCTCAGCTTTCTTTTAACTTCCATTTGCCTGATAAATGCTCTTCTATCTCTTTACTTTCAATCTGCATGTATCTTTAGGTCTGACGTGAGTCTCTTGCAGGCAGCATACAGATGGGTCTCACTTTTTTATCCATTCCCTGTGTCACTGTATGTCTTTTGATTGGAGTGTTTAGTCCATTTACATTCAAAGTAATTATTGGTAGGTATGTACTTATAGCCATTTTGTTTCGTGTTGTATCATTCCTTTTGTAGTTCTATCTGTCCCTTTCTTCTCTTGTTCACTTCTCTCACAGTTTTCTGACTTTCTTTAGTAATATATTGGGATGTCTTTCTCTTTATTTTTTGCATATCTATTATGGGTTTTTGATTTGTGGCTACCATTCGGTTTATATATAATAATATAATACAGACTGCATCTAGCAATCTGTATTAAGTTGATGATTGCTTTACGTTTGGGCCCATTCTTGACTTCTATCCCTTCCCACATTTTAGTATATGATGTCATAATTTACATCCTTTTGTTTTGTGAATTCCTTGACATATTTTTATAGATAGACTTAATTTTTCTGCTTTTGTGCTTCCTACTTTTCTTACTCCTGCTTATGGTTTATCCTTTCTACTCAAAGAGTCCTCTTTAACATTTCTTGTAAGGCTGGGTAGTGATGATAAATTCCTTTAACTTTTGTTTGTCTGGGAAACTATCTCTCCTTCTATGCTGAATGATTGCCTTGTTGGATAGAATATTCTTGGGTGCAGGTTTATTCTTTCAACACTTTGAGTATATCATGCCACTCCCTTCTGGCCTGCAAAGTTTCTGCTGAAAAATCAGCTGATAGTCTTTTGGGATTTCTTTGGTATGTAACTGTTTTCTTTTATCCTGCTGCTTTTAAAATTCTCTATCACTACTTTTGCCACTTTAATTACTATGTGTCTGGTGTGGACCTCCTTGGGTTGATTTTGTTGGAGGCTCTCTGTGCTTTCTAGATCCAGATTTCTCTTTCCTTCCTTTTATTCAGGAAGTTTTCAGCTATTATTTCTTCAAATAATTTTTCTGCCTCCTTTTCTCTCTTCTCTTTCTGGGATCCCTGTAATATGAATGCTATTATGCTTGATGGTGTTACTGAGTTCCTTTAGTCTATTTTAAGTTTTTATTCTTTTTTCCCTCCTTCTCCCGTTCAGCTTGATTGCTGTCCATTACTGTCTTCCAGGTCACTGGTCCACTCTTCTACTTCTTCTCATCTATTCTTTATTCCCTCTAGTATATTTTTTGTTTCAGTTATTGAGTTCTTCCTCTCTGATTGGTTCCTTTGTATGTTTTCTGTCCCTTTGTTGAGGGTCTTACTGATGTCCTCCACTCTTTTCTCAAGTTCAGTGAGTATCTCTTTATGGCCATTAGTTTAAATTCTCTATCAGGAATACTACTTATCTCAGTTTCATTTAGCAGCTGTGCCGTGATTTTGCCTTGTTCTGCCATATTACTCTGTCTCCTCATTTTGTCTAACTCTCTGCATATGTTTCTATGTGTTAGGAAGTCAGCTATGTCTCCTGCTCTTGAAAGTAGTGGCCTTATGAAGAAGAGTTACTATAGTGTCCTGTAGTGCAATCTCCCCTATTTACCAGAACTTGATGCTTCAGGGGTGTCCCCTATGTGTGTTGCATGTGCCCTGCTCTTATGGTTGAGCCGCATTTGCCTTTAGTCCAGTCACATGCAGTGGTTCTCTTTTCTTGTTGTGAGCAGGGTTTAGCCCCTGTGTTGTTAGGGGGCCAGTCTGTGGTCGCTTTGGACTTGAGTTGAGTTAGACCTGTTGTTGGCCAGAGATGCAGTGTCCCCAAGCTGCAGAGTGCTTTCCCTGTGTTGTCCCCTGAGAAGCTATGGTTGGTGGTTGGGTCCTGCAGAGAGACCTGATATCTGCTCTTACCCCACCATGAGAGTTGCAGTTGGACTGGTGTGTGTGGTTATCTGCTCCTTTCACTGGGGCAGGAATCACTTTAGAGTAGTGTTGACCCCTGTCAGGGCTGCTACACACTGCAAGGCTTGTGGCACCACTTTGGATGAACTCTGGACAAAGGCACATTGGAGGGGGCAGGTCTGCAGGAGAATGCAGGTGCATAGTGTCAGCAAGGTCCATGCTGTCCGCTGCAGGAGGGGGTCTGAAACAACCTGAGAAAATTCTTACTTAGGTTGGCCAGGTTGAGAGAGGCAGATCTGCAGAAGCTCACCAAGGTGGGGCATGCTGTTAGTAAGCTAGGTGGAGAGTGTTGGCACTGTGCTAGCTCCTGCAACTGTCCCTGTATCTGGTGTATCTCAGCAGGGGCTGTTTGTTATGCTGTCTCTTTAAGGGTGGGGACTCATTTTCCTATTGCTCTCCAGCTCTCCCAGAGCCAAGTCCACTGAATTTTAAAGTTCAGGTGCTAAGCCCCACTGATTGTAAGAACTCATGAAGCCAGGCCCCTTTAGTTTTCAAAGCCAAATGTTACAGGGATTTGTCTTCCCTGTGTGGGCCCCCCATATCTGGGGTGCTTGGAGTGGGGGTCTACTCCTTTGCCCTCTCTGCACCGCCATGTCTCTCCCTCTCACCAACAGTCCTGTGGGTCCATTTGACTCCCAGCTGTGTTTCCATTCTTTCTACCCTCTTTTATGTGGCTGCTTCTCTACATTTAGCTCTGGAGGGTCTGTTCTGTCAGTCGTTCGGTCATTTTCTGGGTTATTTACACTGATGTGGCTGTTATCTAGCTGTATCCATGGGGGGAGATGAGCTTCGGGTCCTCCTGCTCCTACGTCTTCCCCAGAAGTTCCTCAATGATGATTTGTGTTAATCAACTCAATAAATTGTAAACATTCTTGAATTTTGAGATTAATGATACTTGGTTGTTGTATATTGTTCTTTTAATATCTTCTTAAAGATTTTGCATTGATATTCATAAATTATGGTTTCTTTTTTCATGTAATCTTTGTTGTTGTGTTAAATATTATGGTAGCTTAAAACAGGATTGGTAATCTTCCTTATTTTTCCCTGATCTAGAATACTTTAAAAGAACAGTGAGATTACCTGTTTCTTAAAGAATTGAATAGAATTCTCCTGCCAAATAATCTTAACTTACTGCTTTGGGGGAAGTGTCAACCCTTTAGCAATTTCTTTTTAATTTCCTCTAGAGTAGTTGATCTACTTTGAATTTTCATTTTTTAATGTTTATTTATTTATCAAAAATTTTTTATGTTTATTTATTTTTGATACAGAGAGAGAGAGGAAGACAGAGTGCAAGCAAGGGAGGTGCAGAGTGTGAGGGAGACACAGAATCCGAAGCAGGCTCCAGGCTCTGTGCTATGAGCACAGAACCTGATGCAGGGCTTGAACCCATGAACTGTGAGATCATGACCTGAGCTGAAGTTGGACGCTTAACCGACTTGGCCACCAAGCACCCCTAATGTTTATTTTAAGAGAGAGAGAGAGAGAGAGAGCATGAGTGGGGAGAGGGGCAGAGACAGAGAGAGGGAGAGAGAGAATCTCAAGCAGACTCCACGCTGTCAGCACAGAGCTGGCCGTGTGGCTTGATCTCATGAACCATGAGATCATGACCTGAGCTGAAACCCAGAGTCTGATGCTTAACGTAGCCACTCAGGTGCCCCTGAATTTTCATTTTTATGTAAGTTTTGGAAATTATTATTTTACAGAAAATAATATCTTCAATTCAGGTTCTTAGAATCATATAGAGTTCAGAAAAGTGGTGTCTTCTGATTCCTGAAGTTTCTCTCCTTGTAATTTCTTAGACTGTTTATTTGTGCTTTCTTATTTGTTAAAAATTAGGCTAAAAACATTAGGCTAGATAATAGTTGATGTATGTATGAATGTATGTAGGTACTTAAATTCTTGGATTTATCATTACTATCATTTTCACTTTTCTAGTTAGTTTTATATTTTGTTTACTAATTCCTCCCTTCTGTTTTTCTTGGCTTTCTTTTCTTATCTATTTTCTATCATTTTTCATTGGATAATCTACTAATGTATTTTTTATTTTTTCTGGTTATAATATACATACAGGACTATGCACTTTTCTCTGAGCTCTGCTGTAGATGTAGCCCATGGATTCTTCTAGGCATCCTTTTAGTTGTTGCAGTTTTCTAGTTATACAATTTTAGTCCTGACTTCTTTTCTGACTATGGATTGAGAGTCTTTAAGTTGGCAAGTGGTAGATATTGTTTGTTAGTTTTTTGTGTTTTGGTTTCATTATTAATTTCTAGTTTGCTCATTGTGATCAAAGCATTTTGTCTTATTATTTCTACTTTTGGGAATTACTTGAGGTTATCTTTGTGGCCTGATATTTTGGTATATGTATGTTTCTTTCAGTATTATCGAAGGTTTGAATTTTTGTTCTGGCATTCCTTTATAGAATACACCTTCTCTTTTATTTCTTCAGTATGTCTATTGCCTCTGTCAGTTTTTCCTGGGAACCGCCTTTTGATTCTGCAGATTGAGATGTTTTATTTCTGGAAAGTTCTCTCTTAAAAATTTTTTTTAAATGTTTATTTTATTTTTGGGGGGGGAGGGGCAGGGAGAGAGAGGGAGCCAGAGAATCAAAGCAGGCTTCAGGCTCTAAGCTGTCAGCACAGAGCCTGATGTGGGGTTCAAACCCATGAACTCTGAGATCATGACCTGAGCCAAAGTTGAACACTCAACCAACTGAGCCACTCAGGCTCCCCTGGAAAGTTTTCTTAACATATCTATTTAAACATATGTATTTAACCCTGTCCCACCTTGTCAATACCAATTAGGCATTTGTTGGATCTCTTGTTTGTCTTTCTTATCTTTCATTTCTTTCTAGTCCTTGTTAATTCTTTGCATATTTTCACTTTATTTTGATTGTTTTTCAATCTTGATTGTTATGTCTTTGGGTAGGTTCTCAACATTTTCTTTAGTCCTCAGAACTTTTCCAGCTAATTGCAAAATAACACAATGAAGGGCAGGGCTATGGACACATTTGTAGGAATTCTTCAAAGGACACAGGGACTTGGGTTTGAGAGCACTTTCCCCAGACTTTACTTGTAAAGTCCTCTGAAATGTTCAGAAGCAACTCTGCCCATAATGTCAAGATTCTCTTCTACTTCTTGCCTCACCAACAGACTACTTCCTGAATATATGGCGGGTCTGGCTGATTGCCCATCTAGCCCACCATATCCCACTTTCCTTGTGCCAAACTCAGACTATGGGAGCTACTCACTGCTCACCTCTGCCAGCTGTCCTCAACAACAGAGGTGCGCGTGACCTTAGACTATGCCACTTTCTTTGGGACTTTTACCCTCTCAGCCTTGTCTAAATTTCTGCAGCCATGGAATCCTCTTTTCTGCTTGACCAGCAGTCACCACATTTCCTTTCCATTTCTTATATACTTTGGTTTGGGATTACCTGTGCCTTTGAGTTTTGTCAAAACTTGCAGGTTGCCTTTGAAGAAGGTTGAAATTCCTTTTGTACTCTTCCATATTAAAATGGGAGGTCTCCATCATGTTTTCAACATATTTGTATTTTAAGTATAGAGAAGTTCAATTTTGGGGAAGGATTTTGTGCTGCAACACCTGTAATATTTTAGTACTCTCCCCTGGCACATACTTTGTCACAATTCAAGAATTTTTGTTACATGCAGAATTTTATATGGCTTATAAATTTTAAAAAAAATTTGTAATGTTTATTTATTTTTGAGACAGAGCATGACCGGGGGAAGGTGAGAGAGAGAGGGAGACACAGAACCTGAAGCAGGCTCCAGGCTCTGAGCTGTCAGCACAGAGCCCCACACAGGGCTCAAACTCACGAACTGTGAGATCATGACCTGAGCCGAAGTCGGACGCTTAACTGACTGAGCCACACAGGCGCCCCTATATGACTTATAACTTTAACTTGATTATCAGATAAAAGTTTTTGATATGAAGAAGTATTTATGTGATTTGTGAATTCTTATACTTAGGCAGTTATATTTTATTTTCTGCATAAATACAATTTTTGGTAGAGTTTACATGAAACTCTCTCTAAAATTTTTAATGTCTAACAAAACTGGTATCACATGCTAAAATCCTCAAAATGCTTAATGTTGCAAAAATATACACACTCATGTGAAAATATAACAATTTCTCTTTGCATGATTCAAATATTAAGGCCTATTTTCATCTCTCTTTTTTTACCATCAGGTGGTGCTAAATATGTCATATTCTTAATGATAAAATTTTCAGAAATATTCTCTACGTGTAGTTAATGAAGGTAGGATCTTTGGGTAGATTTGACACGATTATTGCATCAAAATTAAAAACAGCATGATTGGAAAGTACAGGAGTTTAATATAATTCTATAAACTATAGAGATATATTAAGTATCAATGTATCAACCACATTTTTATTGGGTCAGTATGAACAGCATCCTATGCAAAAGTGAATCTGTGGCCTTTTGGGAAGAACTGGGAGTACCTCATCCCATGTTTAATGAAGGTATGAAACCTTTTATCAGTATCATTTTACTCCTTCGTCTTCGGTAAGTTAAAGTTGGTTTACTTAACATCGGTGTATCTGATTTTTTCCACGTCATATTTGATTTTGGTTTATTGCATTAATTTTGATGCTTGGATGAAAGATAGTTTCTCCAATTTGCTTATTTGGAGACTGTGGGTGATGAACTTCACATAATTACAGCCTCAACAATTTTTTCTCTTACATTTACGCTTCTGCTTATTACGGATCTTGAAATGTAATTGACCTTCCAAAGGGGAGCAGGTGACTCTTAGGGGCTCTGAATTGAATTTCAGTGGCCAGACGGTTACACTGAATAGTTCGTGTTTAGCAACAGCACAATTGTTAAATTTCTTTAGAAAAGGGGAAAAAAAGAGAGAGGTCACGTGTTACTGATGCACAAATCCCCGGGGAGCGCTTACAGTTATCCAATGCTATGTTCTTGTAACACACATTCTCCTTGACAAATAGCTATTCTTTCTTATATTTTGAAACTATAGTAGAACTATGAATGCAGATATTTGGAGACTCTCCATTATCTATTTTTAAGAAGTGTCTTTAAATTGTTAAGGGCTTTTGTAGCTCTATTGTTAAGCCACCCTCACGCTAGGCAGTGGTGAGCTGCATGTGTTAAGTTCAGGGCAGCTCAGTGGTTACCTGAGCCAGGTGGGAGCTGACTTAGGGGACAGTGTAGGCATAAAAAGGGGGTGATCAGTCTTACCTCTTATACATGGGTGGCTCTTAACAGACAGGATGGTGAGGAGACTCGGAAAATAGCCCCCTTTCCATCCCAGTTTTCGTGTGTTCTCGTGGTCCTAAGGGACCGGCCCATCATCCTATGATGGCTCCTTGCTGATGGGGTCATAATGTGGAGGCCAGAGACGCTCTTGTGCTGCTCAGGCCTGGGGTATGGGTGAGGGAGGAAAAGAAGGAAAGGGGGGAGGCCGCAAGGGAGACCCGCCTGTCTCTGTAGTGACTGTCCCTGCCCCCTCCTGCGTTTAAGCTCCGGGGACTCTGAAGGCTAGGCAGGGAGTGCAGTCAGATGGCTGAGCCCTCCTGTCGGGTAACTGGGGAGACTGGGCACCCGTAGCTTGCATGACAAGGATTTTATTCTTGGCCAGAGTGCTGAGCTGTCAACGGTGGGGAGATGTTCTGGGCACAGTGACTTTCTTCAAATCACAGTCTTGGCCAACTGCCATCCATGTGAACAAATGGCCCCACTCACCTGTGTGCTTTCATGAGGAGCTTTTCCAACAGAGGGATCTGCTGGGAGGATCCCCTGACAGGGGCTTATCTCCCAGCTAAAGAGCATCTGAATGGGTTCCAAGCCTGGCCCTTTCCCAAAGGACGATCAGGCATGTGCAGGCCACTGTGTGACCTGCATGCGTAGATCACTATTAAAATAAAGCACATGCCAAGAATTTAACCAATTCTTCCTACCGGAGACATTTCATTCATTAATTAAATATTTTAGTTGTACCAACTTCTCTGGAACGTTTCTGCAGGCTTGGCTTTTTTTCCTTTTTTTTTTTTTTCTTTTTGGCATCAGTCTCTGTTTGGGGGATTACATTTTAAGCAGGGAGTAGAGGGATGGGGGGGAGACTCAAATTTTATGTGGTGATCGGTGGCTGGAAACTAAACACAGATGAAGGAGAGGGTGGCCGCCAAGGTCTCCATTTGCTGGCAGAGGATGGCCCCTGGGGTCATTAAGGGAGGGGACTTGAAAGAAGGGACAGAGAGCATTCTTGTTCAGGCGGAGGGTGGGGGGTGGTGGTTAACAGGCAGAAGACCAGACTCGGAAACTCTCAGGGGAGATACTGGGAGCTGGCGTAGGGTTATCTGGAGATGATTAGTGGAATATTAGGGTGGCTTCAGTTGGGACCTTAGCTGTGGGTGGGAGAAGGAAATAGGACATCAGGCTGGGAAGGAGTTCTCTGGAGAAGCAGAGAGGACAAGCCAAGGGCTTGGGGAGCAAGCAGGTGGGGGTGGGGCTCGGAGGGAGGACTCAGAAGCGTCCATCTCCCCCCCGCCCCCTCCACCGGGGTTCGGTTCCCTGGAGACCAGACCTGCCATCAGCGGTTCAGAAGTAGGCCATGGCAGGAGGGCGGTGCAGCCTCAGGACTGGTCCTCTAGAAAACTTGGAATGGACTAAACTTTCCTTCAGGCAATTCCCTTTCCCCTCCGAATCTGATCTTCTGTCATGGTGTCTTAGTTTGCTCAGGCTGCCATTACACTACACCACAGAATGGGTCGCTTAATCAACAGATATTTATATTTTCACTAAGGTCCCAGCAGAGTTGGCTTCCCTGGATGTCTCTCTCCTTGGCTTGCAAATGTCCACCCTCTTGTTAACTTCTTCACATGGTCACCTCTCTGTGCAAACGTGCCCTGGTGTCTCTCTCCTCCTGACGCCAGTCATCTTGGATTAGGGTCTAGCCTAAGGGTCTTAGTTTAACTTAATCACATCTTTAAAGACCTTGTTTCCAAAGACAGTTGCCTTCTAAGGTGCTAGGGGTTGGGATGAAAAGAATTTGGGGGGTGGGCACAACCCCACTCATAAGTATCTTGCTGTCTCTAGCCACCCAGGGAAATATTCCAGTTATGAAACCAGCATTTCATGCCTTTGTGAATCTCTTGAAGCTTAAACATGATAAGAGTTATCCAAAACAGTCACACATAATTTCTCTTTCCAGGGCTTAAAAATAAGGGATGCTTCTCTCTTGGTAAACAAGGAATGCATTTACAGGCATCCTCGTAGGCAATGAGGACTTATTTTGGACAGGCCAGAATTTCTCAAAGCCGGGGGTGGGTTCAGGTTTTGTGGGGTTTGAAGCCTATATGGTTTTTGGTACTCTCTTTGAAAAAAAAGAATACAAAATGATGAATATAACATTAAGAATGGAAGGTAAAATTTATTTAGGGTGGAGAAAAATCACAGCAAATTACAAATCTAAAACACTGACCAGTATCACAACCATAACAAAAATCCAGAAATCTAGCAATACCTGGATTACTGAACTGCCTGACACATCTCCACAATACCTTTGTCCCCTAGCGTTTTTGGCTCTGTGTTTTTTGAACGTCTCTTCGTAGGACAATAATTTTGGAATATTATTGCCTTTTGAGTGCGTAGAAAGAGAATTCAGTCTTTCTCCTGGCATGGCTGAGGGGTACTTGTTTCGGATTATTGGCACTCTAGGGAAGTCCCTTTCAGCTGCGAGACCATGTGCTGGCACCTGGGGGCCACCTCTGTAGGACTGCGATAGCCTCGAGCATGGAGCTGAGCCAACAGGACGGACAGCTGCCTTTCAGATCCTTCTTGATCAGACTCGGTGCGCGGTCAGGGCTGGCTTGTTGCAGTGGCCGGGGTGGCCACAGCCGCTTTCCATCCCCAGGACCACCACCAGGGCAGAGAGGGACGCCCCCCCAGGCTGGACAATCTGCATGCTTGCAGAGTGGGCTGGAGGCACTTCTTCCCCTATACATCCAGGAGCGGAACATGCGGGGCCTTGGAAGGGGACCCATCCAAGTGAAGGCTCTGGGGCTTCAGCTGCATGAGCAGATGGCATCTGCTTAGAAAGCCACCCTTGGCTGTCATGACCCACCCCCCAAGTGAAGATGGATGAGGGGTTTCTTTTCCTTCCTGAGTGTTATAGGGCAACAGAGATGAGATGTGTAAATGTGTAGCTAAGTTTCTGTCTCGTGGTAACTGTTCAGTCACTGGCAGCTATATGGTTATTAGTAAATTACCATCTGCTTTAATCATTCTCCTATGAGTTTTATCTGAACTTACGAGTTTCCCAGAGCCCGCTCATGCTTGTGAGAACTCACAGAACTGAGGACCACCTCCAACCAGGACTCTCTGGGTTCAGTCCCCGCTTCGCTGGAACACCTTGAACAGACATGTGGATGCTGCTTGGTGAACAGTGTGTGAATTTCCTTGCCACGTCACGATCTGAGCAGTTCATTCCCTCAAGGGGTATTAGCTGAGTGTGTCCTCCGGGGGCAGCATGCTGGGTCCAGTGGAGGATACACACAGAGAAAGATACCTGGCTCTTGCACTAATCGATTGCCCCAGAGCGGAGGGAATTCAACACGTTGTTCATTTAGATGCTTTGATCGCAAGGCAGACATTCTCTTCCATAGCTTAAGCCAAAGAAGGGAATTTATTGATTTATACAATCGAAAAGTTTAGGGTCGGACTCGCTGGCTCAAGTGAGCAGAACTGGAGAAAGAGCTAAATGGAGTCACGGAGTCTTGACCTGCCCCGGCGGGTGGTTCTGGTGTTCAGGTGCACTTTCTCTGCACGGCGGATCCAGTGTCTCCCCAGGTCAGATAAACCAGTGGAAAGAAAACATCAGTCTCCTATTTTCTTTCCCCCAGTATTCCAGGGACTGATGCTCTGGTTCTGACTGGCCTATACTGGGTCACATTCTCCCTTGACCTGCTTGTCGTTCCAGAATGACAGGCAGCTCCCGCGGCCCAGGCCTGAGCACCGTACCAGTCTAACCCTCGCCATCTGCCTTGAGAGTGGACGGGGGCCCCTGAAAGTACAGCCTGGTCCTTCCCCACAGCTGGGGCTGTGGGTGTTAGGTAGGCAAATATTGTAATATACACAGTAAAATAATGAACAGTAACTAGATTATGAAACTATCACTGGCCTTGTAGCATCTGATATAAATGATAAATTTGGCCACAATGTTGAGCAAGTGATCAAGAAATGTTCCTGATTTGATTTGCCTCCAGACTTTCTGGGAACACTGTTGTATTATTATCATCCTGCATATTGCTTAGTATATACAGCGTTTTCAAAAGGATGTGTTGAGTGACTTTGCTATAGGATTTTGCGGTGGGGAGGAAGAGAGCATATTAAGATTGCTTTGCCCTCAGGGCCTGAGATGATTAATTTCTGGGACCACAGGGCTGCATTCTTTTGAAAATACAATGCTACTCTTTTTCCCCCCGCTTTTGTAAATTTTCAAATTAAAATGTGAAGGGGGCCATGGGTTTGTGTCCCCTGGGAAGAAGGTGCCAATTCCACGAACATGGGTCAAGCCTGTTTATTCATGACGTCATAGGAGTGTTTAGTTTTTCTTGTGTTTTCAGACTTCATGTTACAGTGATTCCTTAGAGGCCATGACAGATGGATCTCAATATACGTTCCCTTATACGAACGAATCGTTACATATTCACCTGTCCACACACCTATCCTTGTCCTCCAACACCGTGTGGGAGGCCGCGTGGCTGGTGAACCCCAGGTGCAGAATTGGTACTTCCTCCTTGGGGCTACAGCCAGCACCCTCCTCCTCTGTCCAGGTCTCTCTCACATCAAGGGCACATATGTTTCCTTGTCTGTTCCCCTCCCCAACCAGGGAGGAGCCCGGTCATATTGATGCCGGGGTCCCCTGTACCCGGCACCAACGCCCGGCGCACAGCATGTGCTCAAGAAAATACGTACGAACCGAAGGATTAGGGCCGTTTTGAGGAATATAACCTTTAAAAGGCGGGGGAGGGTGGCTATGGGTTACTTTGGGAAAAAGTCTATTGAAAGAGGGTGGAACATTTAAATTCACGCTACAGCGTAAATACACAGAAGGTCATATGAAGCGTTTTTTATTCTGCCTCGGGACAGGCTCTGTGGGAGTCACAGGAGGATATAAAATGAGACCCTTGCCTGGTTGAGGAGCTCAGGTTATATTCAAGAAGGCATTAACAAAAACCCCAAAGCAGCATGCCCTCTAAGCCACAGAAGTGTGACACAGCTCTGTTCTCTCTACCCTTTGGAGGTTGTGTGGAAAAGGCAGGCCAGGAACTGACCTCGAAGGTGATCGGTTGGTCAGGATTCTTCCAGGTGCAATGACAGGAAACCCCAGTGGGACCCATTTGCTCTCTGCATGGTCTGGCTCTGGTCCCCTCGGGGGGGGGGGGCGTTGCCTCCGGCCGTCACCTGCACAGTCCCCAAGCAGCTCCAGCCTTCCGTCCTCATGGGTTTGGCAGAAAGTGGACCCTCTTTCCAGATGGCTCCAGTAAATGTCCTGGCTGAATTCCAACTGGCTCTGATCGCCCGCAGCCCTGCACCAAGCCCCATGGGAATGCAAGGTGCTGTGTCTCAGCCTGAATGGCCAGCTCCCTCCTGTTGCTGGGGTGGGGTCAGTAATCACACCTGTCAATAACGTGCATAGAATGTAGAATGAAGACATGAATAAATGAGTGAGTGAGCCAATCAACGGCAGGATGGACTGTGGATTTGGGGAAAGCCAGGGCCATAGTACAGAGTGAAATGTGCTTTTGGCTTCTGCGGCTGTATAGCCCTCTTACTTGTAGCCCCAAAGGGGGCCCAACACGGCTCACAGATGCACTGCCTCATATGCTGCCTGAGTTTACTACCTGGCAGCGGGACATGGATGCCACACAGCATGGGCCATGGCCGCCTGCTGATGGAGAGGCACCCGCTTTCTTTCCTGAGCAGGTGCAGGGTCCCCTGAAGGCTTAAGCTTCTGGCCCTTACCTGTCCCTGGATGGCCGAGCCCAGGAGTGGGCTGAGGCACGGTGCAGTGGACACGTGGGGATGTCGAGAAGCTGGTCTTGCTTTAAACTCTGACGGCAAGACAAGGCACGGGTGCTGTCCCTGCCGAGATGGTGCGGTTGGGCACGGCCTTCCAAACGTCAGAATCTCAGGTTCTGAGCCCACGGGGACTTAGATGCTGGGAAGGTGGCACGATGCAGGCTTGAAGGATGTGTGTGGCTCCAGGCCTCTCACCAATGGGTTCCCTCGTCCCTGGGGCACAGTGAGTCACCCTTACCACCTGACTGTTAACCGTTAATGTCTGACTCTGAACACTGGGGGCTCAGGATGTAGGCTGCACTCTGCAAATGGCAGGACCCTGCTGTGATGGTGGTCCCCCCGCCCCCCTTGTCGGGCACCCGGGTCCTTCTCCAAGTGAGCTCGCTCAGCTGTCCCTGTTCCTATTCTGAGTGTTAGTCACACAAACACACCCTCCTCCCTGTCTCCCACCTCCACTCTCTTCCTTATATGACGATTCCGAATGGAAATACGATGTTAGATACATAAATTAGAGAGAGATGATGAATCAAAGCACAAATACTCTGTATGACATATTGTGATCCATGGCATGGCATATTAAGTCTTACAAGGTGACTCTTCTAATTATTCATCAGTTTTCAGATTGATCTTTCAAAGATTTGTATTATTAGTCAGCTTTCTAAGTTGATATGCGGGAGCTGCCCTCACGTCTGTCTTCCCTGAAGGCTGTTCTGGTCAGTCACGACATCAATTGCACATCTTCAGGCCTGTTGTTTGGATTTCTTGTCCAAATCACCCAACTGGTCTCTCTGCCTTTGACTCTGCTTATCTCCCGTCCATTTTCCATGCCTGGGTCAGCGTGATCCCACGGAAACCCCATCCATTTACTTCTTTTGCTGACCCCAGAGGAAGATCCCTATGGCCCGTGCAACCCCCGGGAGCAGTCTTGGCTCTCACCTGCTCCCTGGCACCGGGTCCTCTGTGAAGAAAGAGATCAGCTTTCTGGCAGAGGGTCACTAGGATGACCCTGATGTTTGCATCTTCTGGATTTCCTCCATCCAGAGCTCCCAGGTTCAGTGCTGACATCTGCCACTTCTGGAACAGGCAGGCGAATTTGTGTTCCTAACTGCTGCATTTGCAGTGAACCAATCTCTCCGACTTTCCCCCGAGAGGCACCATGGGCCAGGAGACTCTCTTGTGCCCACTCTCCTTTAACCTACCCGCAGAGCTCTGCTTTTGGCTCTCTTACATTTTGCACCCTCAGTTTTATCTTACTGACCTGAACAGGACGGCACGGGTCGCACAGCCCCAGCACAGCTGGAGTTCAGGGTCAATGCCAGTTTCCGTTCAGTTGCAAATTCTTCTGCCTGTCTTCATGCCTTCCGCAAACATAAGCCATGACCTTTGTTCCCATCTGAGTTATCGACCAAAAGGCTTCGGTGCCGGGGAGCAGACTTTATTCTGCCATAACAGGCACTCACGGGGTTTGGTTTTGCAGTCAGTTAATCCTGTATTATTATTTTTTTTCAAGGAAACCATAACGAATTAGGTCAAGTTGATTGCTGAACGCCAGAAATACTACGTGTAGGGTCTAGGCTGCCATCAGATGGAGCTGGGCTTAAATCACAGCTTCCTGGTGTGGCTCTGAGTGATCCCAGACACGTGGGGAGCATCTCTCAGCATTGCAATCTGCCCCGTGGGAGCCATGACCTGGGCTTAAGTCCTGGCTCCACCCATGTTTCCCTGTATGACTTTTTTTTTTTTTTTCAACGTTTTTTATTTATTTTTGGGACAGAGAGAGACAGAGCATGAACTGGGGAGGGGCAGAGAGAGAGGGAGACACAGAATCGGAAACAGGCTCCAGGCTCCGAGCCATCAGCCCAGAGCCTGACGCGGGGCTCGAACTCACGGACCGCGAGATCGTGACCTGGCTGAAGTCGGACGCTTAACCGACTGCGCCACCCAGGCGCCCCTCCCTGTATGACTTTTGCTGAGTCTTAGTATCGAGTGCACACCGGGTGATGACAACGACTATGACCCCTGCAAATGGCTCAGGAAACAGGATCTATAAGAAACACCGAACTGTGTTAGCTCTTGTGTTGGGTACAGGTACTACTACTTAACTTCTCTTCACCTCAGATCCCCATGCCCGAAGTGGGGATCGGCTACTGAAAGCCGTCCCGGGGCTGTCATTAGAGGAAGGTGGGGGGGAATGTCCTCACCAGCATCTGGCCTGGCAGAAGTCCCCAGTCAGTGGCACTGGTGAAATGCATAGCACTCCCCCCATCTATCAGGAAACGAGACTGCACGGTAGGAGAGGGGCAGTGTGTGTGTGTGTGTGTGTGTGTGTGTGTGCGTGCCCGAGCTCAGCTCTAACAGATCTCCTCCTGTGTTTGGAAAAGCGTGATGGCTCCTTGATTTCACGAGTTCAGTCCCTGCAGTACACCCCATCACAGGTTGGTAATTACACCCTTGGCAACTGGTATTCCCTAAGGATTAATGTTTGGTGCCAGGTTTAATGTTAGAACCATAATTAGAATATTCATTATGCTAATGGCATTACACCATCCATCTTATGTATATTTATGTATGAGAAGATATGATGATTCTATACAACTTACTGGGGAGCAGGTAGGCTAGTGTATCGCGTGAGACATCCTTTTCCTAATCAGCTGACACAGGAAGGAGGAGGAAATGAATAGTAACCAAGGACCTGCAATGCACCCAGACCCGCCTTAGGTGCTGTGCAGACGTGATTTCACCAAATCCTCACTGTCGTTGTGAAACAGGCGTTGCCATTATCTCCATTTCATGGGTGAAGAAAACAGGTTTGGGGCAGAAAGTACCTTATTGCTGTCATAGTAGTTAATTGGTGCTTAAGCCGGGAGGTGGCCACAAAGTCCCATTCACTGAAGTGTGAATCAAGACGGGCACTTCCCTGTCCAGCTCTGGGGACCTGGAGAAAGACCTCTGCTGTTCGGTCCCCCATTTTCACCTTCCCCACGAGAGGAGTAGCCAGACCCGGCTGAGATGTTTGCAAAGCAGGTGGGAGTGTTCAGCAAGAGAAGGACGAAGACAAACATGAGAGAAAGAGAATCCCAAGCAGGCTCCGCACCGTCGGCACAGAGCCCCACGTGGGGCTTAAACTCACGAACCATGAGATCGAGACCTGAGCCGAGACTGAAAGTTGGAGGCTTAACCAACTGAGCCGCCCAGGTGCCCCTGAAAAGCACTGTTTAAATAAATGCAGAATCTTGGCACTTAAGTTCTTTATGAAAGGAATAGAAATGAGTTAGTGCTAAACCAGAAGCAGGGCTGAGAATAATGGCTGGTTCTCAGTCTTGGTCATTTTTAAGAGATTTCTAGTCTAGTCTAGGGGTGCAGTCTTTTCTGTCACTGTGACTATAGGGCCAAAGGGGCAGGAGCAGGAATGGAGGGGACCGAGAGAGGACGCGTTGAACATTTCAACCCTTCATCTCCCTGGAGGTGAGCTCTGGACTCGGGGCCTGGGCTCCCGCAAGTCCACACAGAGGATCTGGACAGGGCCCAGCAGGATGGCCCTGAGTGGGCCCTGGGAGCCCTGGGGTCTCCTTCCAGCTCCCATGAGCACTGTGTCACCTGTCCGGGCCCTCCCCTCCCCCCACAAGGTTACACTGTGCTAGCTGGAATTCTTTCAGTTGCAAGTGACAGAAACTCCAGTCATTTGAGCTGAAGCTTCTTTATCTTGGCCTGCAGACCAGCCTCGTTGAGGCAGTGAGAAACTTGGCAGGTGGTGGCTATGGGCTTACCAGCCCCAGTTTAGGACTCTAGAGAAAAGAAGGCTATCCTCTCTAAGTGTCCACACCTAAAATTCCAGGGAAGGTTCTGGATGGTCTGTTCGGGGTCACAGCTTTACTCATGTGCCTGTGGCCAAGAGGGTGGGATTTTGTGGCTGATTTGTTGTCTCAAGAAGGTAGGGAGCCGAGATGCCGGGCAATCGCAATCGATGCCTGCCGAGGAGAGGGAGTAATCCTCGTGAATTCCGAAATAAGCCAAAATGTGTTTGCCTGTTTTACCAGTTAAATATTTACCAACTTCTCCCAACAAAAACTCTCTTCTTCCCTTGTTTTCTTCCCTCTTTAGTGTAAACAAAATTGTTTTCAGAGGAGGAAGGAGTTCAATCTGCCTGTTCAGTATTTCTCCCATTAAAGAGTTGTTTAATCGCTGACTGGTTTCTCTTATCATTGGTAGGTGCAACAGATCGCCCTGCAAATCCTAGGGCACCCGCCCAGCAGTCAGGACAGACTCCCACTGTGGGAAGGGGGCTCTTCCACTGCCTTCATCAGAACAGAGCAGGGACACCTGGGTGGCTCAGTGGGTTAAGCATCTGACTTCGGCTCAGGTCACGATCTCACAGTTCATGAGTTCAAACCCTGCATCGGGCTCTGTGCTGACAGCTCAGAGCCTGGAGCCTGCTTCGGATTCTGTGTCTCCCTCTCTTTGCCCCTCCCCAGTGTGCACTCTGTCTCTGTCTGTCTCTTTCTCAAAAAATAAACTTTAAAAAAAATTAAAAAAAAAAAACAGAGAAAATTTAACTCCTCTCTACCCCTGTGTTAAAATGTACCCAGAGCAAGAGAACTTGCCCCGAGCACTCACACACACACACACACACACACACACACACACACACTACATATGCACACTCAAATGACTAAGCAACCAGGAAACCAAAACAGTAACAGCAACGGCTCAATACATTTAACAGAGAGAAATTAAAATTTAAGGCAGCGAAGAAGTGAGTGGACGGGTGGAACACTGAGACATAAAATAATAAGAGTGACCATGATTTGAGATCACATTTGGTCCTGAGGTTCTCAGCATCAGGACAAAGAGACGTTTTGTGACCTTGGAGAGCATATCAGTTTCTCAGGGCAATGAAGGTTTCCCTCTCAAGATAGGCATTATCTTACTCACCTTTTCTTTTCTTTTTTTTTAAGTTTATTTATTTTGAGAGAGAGAGAGAGGAAGTGAATGCACACAGCAGGGGAGGGGCAGAGAGAGAGGGAGAAAGAGAATCCCAAACAGACTCTGTGTTGTCAGCACAGGACCCAACACAGACCTCGAACTCATGAACCATGAGATCGTGACCTGAGCCAAAAGCAAGAGTCAGATGCTCAAAGGACAGAGACACTGTATTCTAAATGAGATTTCATGTCTCGATTTCTCTATAAATATCTATGAATGGCACAAGGGATTATTTTCTGAACTACAGAAACAGACTGCATGTGGAAGGGTCTATTGATAGGAAACACAAGTTGTGATGTTGAGGCCTTCTGGCCAGTCTGACTGGGTCCAAATGTAGAATTCTTCCAGGGGGACAGGTGGGGGCACTCGTTTTAGAAACTAGGATGTGGTTACACACGTCGATGAGTGTTCGGTTCCAGGCATGTTGACCTGTTGCTTGAACGATTTCGCGTCTCCATATGCGGCCACGTGCCGTGTCCCCTTTCTGAAATGCCCTGATGCCCTTAATGTGCTTCAAATGCTACTTCTGGGGAGGTTTTCCGATTTCTCCTCAGGCGAGCCTGTCTTTCTCACCACACTCGGCCGCCTGAGGGCTCAGTCTGTCCACATACGCCTTGCATGGTGCCTGGTAGAGCGCAGTTCCTTAGCAGTTGTTTGTCTAATGACTGGACAAAATTTAAAGGCCAATGACCTCTAGAAAATCGAAAAAGAGACACTAGTTAGGCAAACATCAGGTGAACTAGCTTACAGTCTTGAATTAGATACCATTTTTAACGCACAGGCGATGATGAGACAGATAAAAATAACATCTGCCAGGGGAATCCGAAGTAGGAACCTCCCAAAGGATTTAAATACTTTTATTTAAGCCATTCATCTGCAGAGAGCTGAAATCATGCTTATGTTGGAAGAGCCCGTCACTCTGTTGATGGTATTTGGAAGGCCTACTGCAAGTCTAGGCATTGGAGACCTAGCAAGGATAAGAGGGGGGACCCCATCTGTTTCTAGGGGGGAGAGACGCATGGTCAAACAGGTGAGGTCATTTCAGGCAGTGATAAGTAGTATAGAGAAGATGTCAGATGTGAAGGGGGGGTGGCTCTAGTTTGAGGAGGAGATGGCTCTGGAGCTGAGACATGAATGGGGAGGAGACGCAGCCACGTGAGGACAGCAGGAGAGCAGCCGCGTGGGGGGAGAGATGCACACAAGTCCCGGGGCTGGAATGAGATTGGTCTGCGCCAGGGACAGAAGGCCAGTGTGGCTGGCACTTTCAGACGACACACAAAGACCAGTCACGTGACCAGAAAGAGCTGTATTACACAAGGGTTGGCGGGCCCACTGATTTTGACTTTATTATGAATACGTCAGGAAATTGCTAGAAGGTTCTAAACTGGGGAGTGATGAGATCCCACCATAGGCTTTGCAAAGATTACATTGGATGCTTGGGTGGAGCCCGCTCTGAGTGAGGTGAGAGGACGTGGGGAGACCAGACAGAAGTGTGGCAGTCGCTTAGGCTAGCACCCATGCCCAATGGCCATGAGGAGTGGACGTGGAGCCATGCAGGGAACATGGGCAGCTGGACAGTGCTGTTCTGGAGCTCCCACTCATTGGACCCGTGGCTTCTAAGTTTCTGGCTAAGCTGCTAGATGATGCGAGGGGGAGGTGGCGGCTGGCTTACAGGGAAGGGGGAAGGGGGTGGGGCCGCTGAAGAGAGTATTGTGACCATGTTGCATTTGAGACACCTACTGGATGTCCAAGTTGGTTATCAGTTGTGGGAAGCTGCTTCATTACAATTGCATTCTAAAAAAAAAGAAAAAATCTCAAACTACATTGTATTCTACTTCTGTCACAGAGGTCTTCATTTTATTTGACTTCTAGGTGCTAAATGCCACTTTGCCCACCAGGACATCACCCTCCTTTGGTGTTTCTCTCATCCTTCTCTTTCTATTAACTTTGTTTCTCTTCTGTTGCTTTGGAGGAAAAAGGATAAACCCCGTCATTTCCCACTGCCTTCAGATACAGCATTTCAATATAGCGAATGCCTGTGGTTCATTCATTCGCCCGCTCATTTATTCAGCAGACTTTTATTGAATTCTGGCTCTCCGCTAAGCTAACATAAGAAGTTGAACTAGGTAGGTACAGAGACGAGCTAGAACAGAACGTGGGATGTAGGGGTGGCCGAGTGGTAAATAAGTAGTTCTGACATTCAGTTGCCAGGAACAGAGAGAAGAGGGGACCCATAGAGGAGGTGACCCTAGAGGAGGCTGAGGGTGTCTTTGCATGTGGAATTTGGGCTTTGAGAGGTTGGAGCCAAAGACTAAAATACTTTCACACGCTCTCCAGGGCTCCTGGTGGGACCCTTTGTACCTGCAGTCTCGTCACCCTGGGGACACGGTGCCCCAGCCATGACCCACTTACCATGGAACAGAGCTCGCTCTCTGGACCCCTGTTAGGCTGACCCTCGCTTCCAACTCTAGAAGGAATGAAGGGTAAAACCCACTGTGGGTGGTGAGATTGCTCATTGTCTTCTGTGGCCAAAAAAAGTCGGGGTTCCATCTGCCAGCGTTTTGAAATAAACATTCCAGTTTTTGCATCTGGTCAGACCCCACCCTGGTGGTGACACAGAAATGCACGTGTTAACGTGGCTGGCACGGTGGGCGTGAGCGGGTCTGTGGGTGAGCGTGAGCAGGCGTGAGTGTGTGCATCAAGTTGACTCCTCTGGCAGCCAGAGCTCACCTACTCTGAAAGAACTCATGTCAACGGGAAGATAAAACGCGTGCAAAGACGACTCAGAGGCAGAGAGAAGGGCTGTTTCCGTCGTGGGAGTATTTTCAGGCAGTTTAAAACAAGAGGCTTCCAGACGCGGTTGGAAGCTACACTAAGTAGGGAAACAAAGACCTCTGCTGCAAAGCTCACGTGAAGGGCATGCCAGCCATAAATATCGAGCGTTATTAAATGCAAGTATTTATTAAAAACACGAGGCTTTATTTGAAAGGATGTCTGGGCTTATTGTGCTTCGTGTCAACCAGTGTTAGCGCGTACGGCTTTACCTTTCAGAGAAAAGGTTCAATAGCCTGTGTTTAGTGAGATCCCTGCACCTACAAGCTGCAGATGGCTTCGTTTCCTAAGGGGTGAAACTGCATTTGGTGGAACTGATTAAATATAAAAACACCGCCATCTGCCATTTATCCGAATATAAAATGGTTTGGGCAGATGCTGACATCTTCCGAGATGACTGATTCATCCCTGACAAGAAGACATGAGCAGAAGCTTCCAGCTGCCCACTGCTCAGACAATGCCGGTTTACAGGGGCAAATGCCAGGCCACGCAGGTCGGTGTGGACGTAGCAGGTGAACAGACGGCACTTTCATAACAAGCAGCCGGGAATTTCTATGCCCGCTCGCCGTCTTGTCCCCACTCCTCGCCTCCCTTGACTTTTGGCCCCCACTTAACACAGAATATTCTACACACACCCTGCATTCTATCACGAGCCTGATGCCTCAGCCCTGGGGTAAGTGGAGGAGTCTATTTCGGTGCTGAAAACTTTCAAATGCTTTATACATGTGCGACTGCTGAGTATAGAACGATCTTTCCTAAGTGGACTGTAGGACTTCATTGCGAAATATATTGTTTACAAAGAGGCCGGGCCACATGTTACGGACTGGCTTCGACACAGCTGTGTCCCTTTTGCTAACATCCATGTTGCTCCGGTGCCCTTTGCAGAAGTGTATAAACTATATCTTCGGGTAGGAATGTTTTCCTAACACGTTTTTTTTTAACAATTTGGAAGGAAAATTTAGCCATCAAGACATTTATTTGGTGCTATGTTTATAAAATACCTTCTACTTACATAGTGATGGCTCAAATGATTTATCTTCTCGGATAGAGTTAAAGCCAGAGGTGAAGCTGTTTTGTCGTTGTTGTTGTTGTTGTTGTTGTTGTTTTTGCTGTCTGGTTCCTCACATTTTTAAATGTTTGCGTTCTTTATGGATAGTTAGGCAAAGTGATTTAAGACTATTTCTCGGTATTATTTCTGATTACATGCAGTGAGCCTACGTGTATCCCCATGCACTTGGGCTGCGATGACACATGCATGTAATTGTTCATGTTTGCACAGATATATTTCCATTTTGGTGCTGGTAGAAAATTTGGTTATTTTGAATCAAATGCTCCTTCACTCATTTCCTTTCTATTTCTTGTTGCCCATTTCTTCTGCTGTCTTGTCTGGTAATCATACCAGGAGCATTAGAATTTGTCTATTCCTCTGCCAGCAGTTTAAGTGATCCTTGTAGTAAGTGTTACTACAAACTTCTTTCTTTTCTTAGCATCTCTTCTCTCTTCTTCTCCTACTCATGATTTAGTCTTTGAACATTTTTCATACCCGGCCTGCCTATTTTTACCCGCCACTTGTCCGCTGGCCTTCTTGATGCTGTTTATTATCTCATTTCTCCTGTTCCTCCAGATTTGGGGAACACTAGGGTTCACCTTTTCGAAGTCACAGGACACCCTGAGGGGTGGTTTCTGTACTACGTCACCATACCTATCCCCACCCTTCTTCCCCAACTTTCTCTGTGTCCTTCCCTCACTTTTCTCTCCCTTTCTAGAACTACTTGCTGAGAGCTGGAAACACAGGAATAATCAGATACTGTTAGGGGTAGAACTGTGTCCCCTCCTTTCAGAAAAATTCTTCTGTTGAAATCCTAGCCCCCAGCCTCTCAGAACGTGGCCGTATTTGGATACAGGGGCCTTAAAAAGTAATCAGGTTAAAGGGAGGTCATTAAGGTGGGCCCCTAGTGCAATCTGACTGGTGTCCTCCCAAGAAGAGAAAATTGGGACAGAGGCTCACAGAGAGGGAAGACACGCGGAGAACGCAGCCGTCCACAAGCCAAGCAGAGAGGCTGGACCAGAGTCTCCCTCACGGCTCTGCAGAGAGCTGGGTCTCCGACTTCCTGTCTCCAGAACTGTGAGAGAAGACGTATCTGTTATGTAAGCCCCAAGTCTTTGGTGCTTTGTTATAGCAGCCCAGCTACCTAAGCCAGAGACCGCCGTGCCCTTGGGGGCTCCGCTGGATGGGAGCTCAAGTGGCCGTCTAATGGAGCTCGGAGAGTATGGGCGATCTGAAAGGGCCAGAAAGGCTTCTTGGAGGAGGGGGCATGAACGTGGCAACTTAAATGATGAATAAGGAGTTTTCTGGCAGGCATTTAGAGGAAAGTATTCTGGGCAAAGGGAAACCTGTGCAAAGTTAGGAAGGTGGAGGAGACCTGTGGTCATGGGTGTTTTGTCTAGTCGCTTGGGTAATGACGGTACATTTTCCCCGCACCCCCCCGTCCCTTGCGACATGGCGCTACCTCCTGCTTCTACATCCGCCTTCACTGAAGGACAGTCTCTATCCAGTGAGCAAGTACGCTTGTCTCTGGAATCCTAGGTAGTGTTTCAAATCTTGGACTTGAAATGTGAGTGGAGCATGAGTCCTGCTCATCTCTCTGCACAAGTTACTGGTTTAAAACAACAACAATACACGGCTGTGTCTCACAGCTCAGCTAGGCGCTTCTCCCCAGGGTCTTACAGTCAGATGATGACCCGGACTGGAGTTTATCTGGAAGCCTGACCGGGTGGGGCTGCAGACGGCTTCTTCGATCACGTCTGGCACCCAGCTCGATGGCTGAAACCGCTGCGGGTGCCTGGCTCTTCCTCTCCGGGCTGCTTCTGCACACGCTAGCTGGGGCTTCCTTGAACATGGCTTTCTCCATCACGAGCCTTTCAGGAGACCGAGGCAGAAATTTGCACGCCAGCCTCAGAAGTCACGCAGCCATGCTACAGCCACATTTTATCGGTGACGCCAAGCCAGCAAAGATTCAAAGTGAGAGGGGGCTGCAAGATGTTGGGGACACATGGTTAATTGGAGAGTAGTTCCCACGAGTATTTTTCAGGGAAGGACACCGGGTGTGTGCTGAGTTCCACCCCACTTGTGGTGGTGACGTGGTCTGTGAGGTCACAGTAACGGACTTGAATGGCAATCGGCACAACCAAACAGGTTTTCTTTGCGCAAGAAAACTGGACCCCCGGAGGCTCAGATGTAGTGACTAGGTCTCCTCAGCGAGAGCCAGAATGCCTGCATGCAGATGTCACAGGCCAGCGGAGTGTCCAGCTGGGGCCAAAGTTTATGAGCAACGGAGATCAGAGAGTTTTCTGGCTGGTCTGATGGCTACAAGGTGACTCAAGGAATAAGAAGCATCTCTTGTGAAGCCGTTAGCCATTGAATGCATGAGGGCCCATGAGATGACCATCCTGTCTGCTTATAGGGAGCATCTTTGAGCCCCTTGAAGTCACGATGGGGAAGCATTCGTGGAAAGCTTCTCTGAAACATAAGTTCGGTGAAAACTTAAACTGCGAGTTATCTTTCAATCCTACTTAAAAGAATTAATTCTTCCAAGCAAGGAGCCTTGTTGGCTAAAACGTTGCAAGAGTCATGGACGGCGGCAGGGACAGGACAGTTGGGTTTCACGTCGCAGGCAGATGCCAAGCGTGATCTGAACTTCCTAAGTGTGGCTTCCTTCCCGGGCTTGCCCACCTTTCTGGCGGCTCCGGCTCCTGATCCTCAGGTGGCATCGCTCTGTCCACAGCCCCTCTAATGGCTCTCCCTAATTTGCGCCATTTTCCCTGTGATATTACTTTTCATTTTTTTCCCCCTGCAAGCAGATTTCTTCTGCCATATGCTCATTTAATTCTAATTGTGGTGCATGAACATCTTGTGTAGTAAGTGGCCGTGTCTCTGGAGGCTCCGTGAAGCTGAGTGCTGTGTGACCCGTGAAACCATGTCAATGTGAGAATCTCATTGGGCAGGTCTGGTAAGTCGGATCTCCCATTCCTGATTAAAAATAGCACGGGTCCAGAATATTTTTGTCCTTTTAATAGGAAGGCCATACTGTTTGATTGCTCCCAAACTGCATCACGATTTCATATCTGTTGGGGGGGGGGCATCGCTACGCAACGTATTTTTAGGAGTTCAGTTTCTCTGAGTACAGGACCCCAAAGTTTGAAACTGGCAAGCGAGGGCTGAAAGAAGGAGTGTTAATTTTTAAATTTCTCACGCCACGAGTAGAAGTTTCCCAGGCCTGGCAAGTTGACAAGATGTTGACGGTCCTCACCAGTAGGTCTTTTTGGGAACGTCCAAGGCACGCTTGCTTTCAGATATGCGCCTTGTCAGTGGAAAGGTTGGTTTCCATCTGTTCGATGTCACCCTGTCTGTGCTGCAGGTGAAGGGAGGGGGAGGAAGGGCGGGGATGGCAGGCTGCCCCATGGTGCTGAGCTCCTGCCTCAGAGCTAAACAAGGGGACGGCCTGAATTTGGGGCAGAACTGTAGCATCTCTCTTTCTGGAAACTATCTGATACCTCTCTGTTCACACTGGCCAAGGGTCATCAACCGTTTCCTCTCCGTGCCCCTCCTACAGGCTGTCCTTCCCGAGAAGCACTCCCGAACTTGGGAGCTCTTTGGATGGATGCTCAACGCTGTCAGTTTTTGTGGTGTGGTTTCGGCCATCTGGAGGGGTGCTGGCGACATCTTTGTTAATCATTCCAGGTGAATGGTGGTGGCCACCCCGAGGCTGTGAGCTCAAGTCTGTTACGTCAGCAATTTGATAGAAAGAGATGTTTTCTGTAAATCACTATGAACCAGGTTCTTTCATACCTCTGAGATTTTCGTCGGTTCTGTCTGAAATGCCCTTCTTTCCCTTGTGTACTCATCCCTAGCAAAACAAAACAAAACAAAACAAAACAAAACAAAACAAAACCCCACAGCTAGATTTGAGTCACTTTTGTTGAAGTTGATCTCCATCCAGCATACAGAAATGATCAACAATGCTAGTTTAAATTTTTTTTTTTTTTTTACCGCTTACTGCCTTTTTGGCCTCCGTTGGCTCATTTGTCACTCTTTGTATTTCCAAACTATTTGCACATGGATACACTTCTAATCTTTTGGGTTATATTTTGTTGCCTGGTTCTCTTGCCTCGTTCTGCAGAGACGTCCACCAGACCAGCACAGGGTGTTTTCAGGGGAAAATTAATTCCTTTGCCATTTCACAAAGATTTAATCTGATCTTGTTTTTTGTTTTGTTTTTTTTGTTTTTGTTTTTTTTTTCACAAGAACTGCGTTCACTGTGTAATGGTTGACAGATGCTTTTTGTTTACCTTACGATCATGTTTCATAGTTTGGCTTGCTGTTTAGAAGGCAGAAATACCTTGAACTTTCAAGAAATAGCCTAGACCAACTCCTTGAAGTCTCCCGTGGTGGTTAAACACAGCCTTTCTTCAAATCAGCCACAGTGGGTGCAGTTACACCATGGAAATTGGCAGACATTGCAAATCAGGCTTTTCTTGTCTTGTCTCGTCTTTCCTTTTTTAACGGAGAGCCAGTTTGCTGTTGCATCTGTAGTTACTGCGGGTTGCTTTGCGCCCCGTGGGCTCAGATGTATGATTTAGATACGCGTATGGCTCGTGAGGCATTGGTATTCTATGGGACTGTGATAGATGTTCATTCAGAAAAGAAAAGGGATTTTGAAGAATTATGGGGTAAACACGGTTAAAAAAGGACTTCTTATGGGCTTTAAAAATGGTAACGTGCATTGTGAATATTCACGACAGAGGGAGATATTGAATGAGGTCTTTCCTTAGTTATTTAATCAAAGAACCCTCTCCCCCCAGCACACTTAACCTGCGATGTCACTGACTGAGAGATCCTGGTTGAATTCTTTGTCCTGAAAGTGTTACGAGCTAGACTTATCTCAGTTATTCCTCCAGTGGGTTTGTGAAAGCTTGCTGTAGAATGGGTGCCACCGGAACTATGGGGGAGCTCCAGGACTTCCTGGTCTGCACTCGTCTCTCCCTCTCTCCCAGTTCTCACCCAACATCTCCTTTGTATAAAAACATCCTTATCGGGAACGCACAGTCTTTGGGACTTGATGACATATCTTTTTTGAAAGTCTAAGTAAATCTGTTGTGTTTGTTTTTCCCCAAGTGCCGTCTTCCCTTCTCTAAAATCCAAATTGGTTAGATATTGCTGTAAGGAGAAGGCTGTCCCCCAATAATTGTGTTGATGTGCTGGGTGATACTGCCCTTGACTATGGGTCATGTCTGCGTGTGATGCATGCAGTGGTGCTAATCTAAATACAACGTAGCCACACGGCTTCTCCTCTTATAGCCGTGATTCAGCGCCTGTGTTTGCACAAGCCTGGGACGGGTCATTTTGCCTAAATTCAGTGAAATGTTGAAGGCCACATCAATGTTTCTTATCAAGCGTTTTTGTATGTTTTTAGCATTTTTTAGTGGTCCGTCGATATGAATTGTGAGAAACAGTTCAAATGAAGTGTGACTAACAAGAAAAGATTTTAATATGGAACCGAGACTCAGAAAGGAATTGTTAACTCTATGAGTAAATACACGTACACTTTCTCAAGATATTACCGGCATGTTTCCTGAGGTCTGTGCTCTGATGGTTTGTAAATCTGTCTTATGGGGATTTTCCTGGGGGATGGAGGGGTCAGAGGTGACTAGCGGCCTCTAGTCACCTCTTAGACCTTATGGACGGTCTAAACCAGTGAACTTTCTGGTGATAGATGCCCTTGAAGTCTCAGAGCTGTTGGGATAGGGGACGTCTCACGTGAATATTCATGAGGTAGGAGCTGCTGCACCCAGCTCAGCTTGGCGATTGGTGACAACCTCAGACGGGCTTGGATGTGATGATTTCACTTTTAGGAGCTTAGGTGAAAGAGTAACATGCAAGGATATTCACTGCAGCACCCTACAGGTAAAAGGTGGAGAACGTTCATGTCTAGCAATGGGGGATTTGTAAACCACACTTTGGTAGGAATGTAACATAAGTACTAAACCAGTCACTTAAAATGATGATATTGATTTGTACTTATTGACATGGGAAATATGCATCACCTATTGTTACATAAAAAATAAAGCTGCTGATCAAACAGTCTGTTAGTGTAAGTACCTCTTTGGGACAGATTTTATATGTGTATGTTCGTTAAACCCCACAAATATCTGTGTGCATATGTGTAGGAATAACATGGAGGTTTACATATCAGGGTGTTAATGATAGATTTCTTTTAAGGAAAGAAACGTAGGTTAAGTTTCTTCTTTGCGTTTTCTTCATTATCTGATTTTTTAAAACCACCACAGCTTTGTGTTATTTATTTATTTATTTATTTATTTTTTATTTATTTTTGGGACAGAGAGAGACAGAGCATGAACAGGGGAGGGGCAGAGAGAGAGGGAGACACAGAATCGGAAACAGGCTCCAGGCTCCGAGCCATCAGCCCAGAGCCCGACGCGGGGCTCGAACTCACGGACCGCGAGATCGTGACCTGGCTGAAGTCGGACGCTTAACCGACTGCGCCACCCAGGCGCCCCCATTTTATTTATTTATTTTAAAAAGTAACCCCTAAACTGTGGGTTTTACATGTCAGGTCTGGGTATATTTGCGAGAAATCCCTTACTTTCCACTGCTGGGAGCCACTCCCATCTACCCACCACCCGCCGGCCCAGGCCCATGTGTTTCTGTCTCCGTGGCCAGCCTGACTATGGGCAGGGGTACCTGAGCTCTGTATTCTGGAGTCCTATGATCTGGAGTTCAGCCTCCAGGGGTCTATCTGGAATTCTCCTTGTTCCTGAGCCCTGTATGGGGGTCCTTGGCTTTCTTGGCTTTTTTTTTTTTTTTTTTTGGATTCCTGTCTTTGAGTCCTTCCTTGTAATCTGTAAGATCTCTGTTCTTCCAGTGCCGTCCTATCTTTGTCAGCTGCCCCTGACATTGGCATGTGGCCTAACCCCCTGCTGTGGTTGCCGGCATCTTGCTACCTGCTGCCAGATGCTCTGAAGACCTCCCTTCTTAGGGTCCATCACCCACTGAGATGGTTACCTCACTGGCCACCCACCATATGCCTGGGATCTGGGATCTGTGCTGTACCCACCAGGCTGGACTGCCTCTCAGGGCCCGCAGGGGGTCCTGGCCCCTCATCACTGTGACTGGCCGTGCGGTGGGTCTCCTCCCTGCTCAGGCCTGCCCCATTTCGCCTGGCACCCGCATCCATTCTCGGGTATGAATTGGGGGAGATTCCACCCCGTGAGGCCCCATGGCCTTAGACAAACCAATTCAGACCTGATGTGAGATATATGTGGTCGAAATGATAAATCTGGATAAACTCACCCATTTAATGAGAAGTCTGTTGGAACCAACAATATGCCAGGCACAGAAAATCTTATGTGGAGTCATGACAAGAGCAGTGTGTGGATCATGGGCCCTTCTGAGGATTTGGTGAGGAAGCTTCTGTGCTGTCATTTTTGGGCACTCTGCAGCCTTCCCCCATCCATTCCCATGGGCCTGCTTTCTGATAGAAAACCAAAGGAGCTTTGCCAATGGACTATTACGACTAGGGATCAAGGGTCTGTCTTTGAGTGGTCTTCTTGGATACTGTTCCAGCCCCAAGCCAGGCTAGGGTGACACCGGGCAGGCATCACACGTCACCATCCATGTGTAAGGTCACCTGGCCCGTCCCGGGCCAGCTGTAGAGCTTGGGCCTCTCTCTGAGCACCAGCCACTGTCTGTGTGCCAGGCTTTGTCTCCTGCCCCACTCTGTGTTCATCTCTGCCTTTTTCGCAGTATTGGTCCTTCGGCCCCCATTTCCATCACTGATGAGTTTTGCGGGACATGCTTCAACCCGTAACTGTCCACGCTCAGGCCCCTAAAAATCCGTGTCCTTCTCACATGCAAGATGCACGGCTACCCATTCTCTTGGCCTAGTCGAGTGACCCTAGGTGAACCACGAGGGGCTCTGACATGTAGCCTATCTGGGAGACAGGTTTTTTAGGTGGGTTTACCATACGCAGAACGCGTTTGTGTCATGAACTCATCGGATACAACCTGTGGTAGATAGACCGGGCCTGAGGCCAGTGGAGCAGACGTTTGACACAATTATTTTAAAGCCTGGAAACGAGCCCAGGGGGTGTCAGTGGGAGGTAGAAGATCCCAAGGCTGGCGGGGGAGGGGGAGGGGCCAGGTCGAGACCCTCTTCAGGTTCCCGCTGCTCCCACTCTGTAACACGCATTTGTCTGTGTCTTGTCTAGCGGGAATTGATTTCTTGGTGGCTGACCTCAAAATCAATGCATTTTTTTCAGGTAGTGTATGTAATATGCATGGTGTGGGGCAGAACTGGGGACAAGAAGTCACCTGAAAGGCCAAAAGCATCCTGGAAATCACCATTGTGGGTTCTCATGACTGTTGGTGTCTTCTCTTTAGTCCAACTGTTTGGAATTCGATTTCGGGGATTCTACTGCATTGGTATTAGCGTGGAGAGCACACCAATTATGCTTTTGGAAGGTTGGAGAAGTTCTCTCTTGCTGCCCAGGGAGTCTGGGAGGGCGTTCATTCTCTTTGGTGGCTCTCCCACCCCTCTTGTTACTCAGTCACGTCCCAGCCACGCTGGGGGAGGCCTCTGCCTCTTGTACGAGACGTCGGCTTTTCCCTTCGGCTTTGTTAAATGTCCTGGTAAAATACACACGGTCTCCGGCGGTTCAAACGATGTTGCTTTTGTGAAGCAACATCTCCCTATTCACTTCCACTATCACAGGCCTTATCTCAATAGGTAAGATACATGCCCCTTAGTGTTAAAATTGAATAAATGGGCAGTGGAAACAGTGTGAGATGTGATTGCCTAGAGTAACAACGGGAGGCTCTTTTCTTGCTGTGGCCAAGATACCCTTTTTCGCGGTCCCTCTGTGCAAGTCACTTAAAATCTTTTCTTTTCCTGTCTCTTTCTGCCTTATCCCGTTCGAAAATTCATTTTGCAGATCAATATTATACCTCCGGTGCCAAATAATTGATACAAAAGCCTCTTCTCATTCAGAGGCCATTTGCAAAAAAGGAAAATCATTCCTCTGATGAAAATTGGGCTTTAAAAATTTTGCAAGGGAATTAGCTATAGAAATGGCGCTATTAGAAAATGTCCATCGTAAATCATGCAAGTACAGCACTTAAAGCTTATTAAAGTCATGCTTTACTACGCAGAGCAATTTTGGGCTATTGTGAATGTGGCTCATTTGTATTGTATCACTATGTAGTCTAGGCCACTGCACGGAGTTTCAGAAGGCTTACAACCAGGTGCACAGACTGAGACCGAACGTGTGTGACACCTGGGAAATTCTTGTTGCCAGAATAATGTCATTTGTTTCCCCTCGTCAGCAGAAAGCTCATCCATAGAAATCTGGAACAGAAGTTAAAACAGACACAGCAAGGCTCTGCCTCTGCTCTCTCCCCTGTTTCAACTACTTACCCTGGCATGCTATCCTCCCCCAGCTCAGTGCCTCAGTTTCCTACCTGCACCTGCGCCCTGTGCCTGTTGGAAGGTGGAGTGAAATAACACACACTAAGTGTTGAAAAGAAAGCCTGCATGCAGTGAGCACACAACTAATGCTAGATATTATTTAAAATTTTTTTTTTCTTTAATTTTGGGGCTTCTGGGTGGCTCAGTCGGGTAAGCGTCTGACTTCGGCTCAAGTCACGATCTCACGGTTCATGGGTTCAAGGCCCGAGTTGGGCTCTGCACTGACAGCTCAGAGCTTGGAGCCTGCTTTGGATTCTGTGTCCCCTGTCTGTTCCTCCTCTGCCTGTGCCCCCCCTTCTCAAAAATAAGTAAATAAACATAAAAAATTTTTTAAATTTTATGTTTATTTATTTTTGACAGAGAGTGAGAGAGAGAGAGAGACAGAGACAGAGCATGAGTGGGAGAGGGGCAGAGAGAGAGGGAGACACAGAATCCCAGGTAGGCTCCAGGCTCCGAGCCATCGGCACAGAACCGGACGTGGGGCTCGAACCCACAAACCGTGAGATCATGGCCTGACCCGAAGTTGGACGCTTAGCTGACTGAGCCACCCAGGAGCCCCATATACTATTTTTTTTTAATGTTAATTTTGAGAGAGAGCGGTGGAGGGGCAGAGAGAGAGAAGGACAGTGAATCTCAAGCAGGCTCCACACTGTCAGCATGGAGCCCAACGTGGGGCTCAAACTCATGAACTGTGAGATCATGACTTGAGTCGAAGTCAAGAGTCAGACGTTGAACCAACTGAGCCACCCAGGCACCCCTAGTCTTAAATACTAGGATCATTGTTATAATTCCACTAGCCGCCCAGATGCAGCTTGGGTCCTATTCTTCAAAGGTAGTACTCAGCACAGCCACGTTTATGTCAGATGAGGCTTTCCACAACCGGAACTGCAGGGTGTTGTGCTGGGGAGCGTGTACAGCTACTTGTGGAACAGCTCACAGACTGGACATTCGTGCTTCTTGGAGCTAAAACCTGCTTTAAGCAAAGTCCACTCAGACGTGTCAGGAGGACCCGAGTCAGGTGGCTTCCAACAGTGCACGGGGAGATGGCAGAAATCACGTATGGCTTGATCCTTTTACATAAAACCTACCGAATTTTGTGACCTGAACCCTGGACGTCGGTCTTATATACATTGTCAGCTCACTGTTGCAGTGGTCACGATGATGTATTTTGACAGTGACGTCTGTCAGCCCTTACGTGGCCTGTGTTTGTTCGGTTGGTGGAGCTGCCTATGTGGGATCCCGTGCCACCTGCTACTTCCTGTGCATCTTCCCCAAACTCCAGGAGCTTTAAATTAACGCCGCTTCTGCTGGAGGAGGAAGGACCTCTGGCCTCAGCTATAACCTCTAATCACATGCCAACAGCCTGTGCTGTTGCCAAGCACGGGATTGCATGATAATCATCAAACGCTTTCGAGTATCCTCTGTGCACAAGGCCCTTGGGAAGAGTAAACACACAGGATTTGTCATGAGACTTGGTTATGGTTGCAGTAAAGGTGAGAATTACTATAAAACCAGGAGCCAGAGCTCATTTCCGTGAGAATGTGCAGCTACCTCTCCCCAACCACAGTTTTACCCGAGTTGTTAACAAGTCAATCTATGGACACGTGTGAGTTTCATTTGCAGTAAGATGATGCCGGGGCCTTTCTTGTGCAGCTAGGACCCAAGGGTATAAAACAAGACATGTGAAGTGCTCCCAGATCCCACACAGAGAGCTAGAGCTTGGGGTCGGATACCCCCGTACCACCCATCACACACCCAGACGCATCCCCGGCCGTATGAGAAGAGCAGTGGGGAGAGGAAGCAGGTCTGGTGGCTGGCCTTCTCGGGGTGCAGCGTCTGGGGTGGGGATAGGGCCCTCTCTCATAGCTGGAGCTCCCTTCTCATCCCCCTCGGACCCAGGGAAGGCTTCCGGCCATGGCTACTTCCTGGTCTCCACTCCCTGGTCTGTTTCCTTTGCCTGCCCGCCACTCTGTCAACAGCCTCCTCATTCGTCTCATTGACAGCCCTCGAACGCGCCGTCTCTTTCCTGCTGGGACCTGACTGAGACGCCAGCCGCCTCACTAACCCTCCTTCATCCTGAGCTAGCGCCGAGGACCTCGCCATCCGATGCTCCTCATGGGCCAGCGGCATCGGCACTACCTGGGAATTTGTTCGAAAGGCAGAGTCTCTGGCCTCCCCCTTCCACCGGGGTCAGAATCCGTCCTTTAAGAATATCCAAGGGATCTCCACGTGAGTCTGCGGAGCACCCCCTGGAGGGGGAAGGAGGTGTGATGACGGGACCATGCCCTGCCCGACACTCCACCGTGTGTTTATAAACAAGCAAGGCAGGCTCCTCAAACACTGGCAACATACCTCTTCTTCCCTGTGCCTCTCCTGGGCACAGAACAGGAGGAGCTCATCCGTTCTGGATGCAACCAGCCTGGGTTCCAATTTGCCTCTCCCCCTCACTAGCTGTGCCGTTCAAGGAGAGTTCCTACCCCTCTCTGTTTCCTTGGGGGAGGGCAATGGTGCTTCCTTAGAGGACGGTGATGATTAAATCACAGGAGGCATAGGAAACAAGGACCAAGCCAGGTGGATATACATGGGAAGAACAACCCAAGCAAGGAAGGATGGTGAGGGTGTTGGTGAAGAATAACGAAGGCGCTAAATGTCACTAAATGGATGCTGAGGAATATTGGTGGCAGGCATGGTGGTGTCATTTTGGGCAGGAGTGGAGGTGGTAGTTTTAAGTGATGCACAGAAAATTCGCTTGTGCGTCTCTGCTCATTGATACAAGACGATCACCTGCAATGATACTCACTACAACATTTGCAATTACTGGAGAGTTTGCAAGGCCCTTTCGGAGACATAAAACAGATACTGAGGAGTATAAGAAGCAAAGCCCTGAGAAGATAGTTCCAGGCAGCACTCAGTCAGATGGAGACCTTCCGGCACAAAGTTGACTGCAAATGAATCCCTGCTTCCAAATGTAATTCTGCAGATGCACTTTGATTTCACAGCCATTGATCAATAATTCATTTGGCTTGTGACTGCTGATGACATGATTTAATATGTCCAGCTAAATTATGTTCCCATAGGAACACTCATGCATACCAAAGGAAAAAATTACAATTACACAGTGCCGGCCACTCGTTGAAGCCAGCCTGCATACGGGCCTGGACTTGCTGTTTGAAGAGAAAAGGGCCTTGTGATCAAATCAACAGAGGCCCCGAAGCAGAGAGATCTCCATGAGTACAGGACTAGAGAGACCTTCTATTAATGTCACCCTAAGCAGGGGCACCTGGCATTATCGGTCAACAGGTATAACACGCAGCACCGAGATCAGAAGTGGAAAGTCCAAGGTGATGTGCACCCAGGAAAATGAAAATTGCTTGGGAGAAACCCTAAGCACTCACTCGGGCTTTGCCCTTGTGACCCTCGGCGGGTGTCTCTGCCTACTTCTCTGCAACCCTCTCTCGGCCTCCTCGCACGTCTAAGGGCACCATGACAGAGGGTGTGTTACCTGCAGCAAAAATGCTCCAAGGCTTGGTTTCTAACAAAGAAAGGAATCTGGAACCCAGGAGGTTTGGTGCGATACAAAGTAGGACACTACGAAGAGTCAGAATGATCGCATACCTCCTTCGTGTTCACTGTGGTTGAACATTTGAAAGTCGAATCGGGTACGTTTCTCCTCATGTTGGGATCTCCTTTCCCCGGCTGCCGCCACTGCCCTTGAATGTAACGGCGACTACTGTGTAAAATAGTAGCTCAGAGCCCTGGCTTGGCATCAGACTTCCGGGCTTCAAACGGTAACTCCATTGCTCCCTGGTTGTGTGAACCCCTCTCTGCTTCTGTTGTCATGCTATGAACTAGGCTTAAGAATGTCATCTTAGCCCTGTGGTTGTTGTGAGGGTAAATGAGCCCTCAGGTTCACATTCTTAGCACGATGCTTGCTATATGCTTACAGTACATAAATATTAATTATGCGTAGTCTTTATTGTTATTGTCAGTAGGAGTATTACTATTATTATTACCAGAGGTCTCCTAATTGGCCACTGTTCACACCGCAGCCAAGGTAAAATTCTAGAAGACCTATTCTGATTAAAAAATAACCTTAGTGTCTTCCAAATTCCTATAAAATGAAGATCGTGGATTTTTGGAAGAATATAGAAAACACCCATGACCTGGCCTGCTTATCTTTCCACCTTTCTCTAGCTCTGCTAGCTTATTCCCAGGTTTCTAGAAGTCCTGCATTTGTGAACTTGTATGTTCATGCTATCCCTTCCTTCTACCCACCTACCCATCCACTCACCCATCCATGCACCATCCATCCATCCACCTACTCACCCTCCCATGCACCCACCCACCCACCCATCCATCTATCCATCCACACACCCACCTACCCATGCACCCACCCATCCATCCATCCACCCACCCACCCATCCTCTCAACAAATATTAATTGAACACTTACTCTGCCATGTGCAATGCTAAGCATTGAGGATGCTATGATGAATAAGTAAAGAAAAACAACAACAAAAAATATTTGGGATAATCACAACTGTTGCCAAGAAATGTAACCAGATGATGTGGGTAGAGATGTTTCTTCAGGCAGGCTAGTCAGGAATCCCCTTGTGGGTAAAAGGCATCTGAGTGAAGACTCAGGAGGCTGCTCTGGAAGGGTCTGGAATGAGAACATTCTAGGTAGGGGGAAGCCAAATGTTGCAACAAACAGTCCCCAGATTCCAATGGCTTAACACAGTAAGTGTGTTTCTTGTTCACTTTAGAAGCCAATATGGGTGGGCGGGGCCATTGTTCCCCCAGCTGCATCGATGATGTGACCTCACAGCCTCCGAGGGTCTCAGCATCTTGTGCACCTGGCAGTCAGGTGGTACAGAATGAAATTGTGGGAGATGGCAGAGCAGGGGCAGTGCAGTTTCAGGGGCTGGACAGAGCAAACATCATGCTTTACCCATACTATGTGCCCAGACTATGGCAAGAGGAGCTCAGAATGTTCGAGTAACAGAGAGAAGGTGCCCTTGGCTAGAGTTTCGCCTGCGAGGGGGTGAATGGGAGGGTACAGGGGCAAGAGGTAGGTTGTAACAGTTTGGATTTCATTCTAATACCAAATGGAAGGCTTGATAAAGAACTTTACGCTAGGAAGTGGCATGGAAAAATATATATCTTGAGGAGACCCTGGGGATGTGGAGACAGAATGGGGGAGTGTATTACTGCTATAAAAATTGCCACCAATTTAGTGGCTTAAGCCAGCACATGTTACTCTGTGACAGTCTGGCTGTCAAGAGTCTAAATTCAAAGTGTCAGCAGGGCTGTGTTCCTCCTGGAGGAGCTTCAGGGGAGAACTTGCTTCCTTGCCTTCCCAGCCTTTGGAGGTCCCCCCCTACACCTTCAGAGTGCACCCCTCCAGGCTCATGCCTCTGGCTGTCATTCTACTGTCCCTGTCTTACAAAAACCCTTCTGATTACCCTGGCTCATCCAGAAGATCCCAGATAATCTCCCCATCTCAAAATCTGTAACACAATCGCAGCTGCCAAATCCCTTTTGTCACATAAGGTAACATGGAGGTTCCAGGGATTAGGATGTGGACATCTTTGGGAGCCATTATTCAGCCACCACAGGGAACCAGGGTGATGACAAGATGGCCAGTCAAAAGGTTGATGTCATGGTCTCAAACTAACATAGCTGTGAGCGGCCAAGAGAAGTGTATGCATTTGAAAGCTGCTTGGGGGCAGAATGCACAGGTGATGGTCACGGGCTAGTCCCCGGAGATAATGAAGGAGGGTCAACAGAGACACCCAGGTTTCTTGCTCAGATGTTATTGATGAAATTGACCGGAATCATTCAAAAGAGTCTATTCAGTAACCAGTGATGAGTGAAAATTCTAAAATTGTCTGTAATTTGTAAGGTTTATGACAAGGAAAGAACTCATAATTATAAACTGGTTATCACTGGATATTACACACTGATTTTATCTGAATCATTAATTAGCAAATGAATCAACAGCTGCTGATATCTCATAAACAAGCTATTCTAATTTGTTTTTTAAAAAGTACCATGCAGTAAAAGGGAAGACCTATAGAGGTGAAGATTGAGAAACATTCCTTAGAATTATTTTTATGTTTCAGGGTATCTTCTAAAAACGGTATTTGTGAGCTATCAACCTTTACTCAAAAAGCAAAGCAAAGGCTGAGCTACAATAAATTAAACACTTTCATTTACAAATTGATGTGCAATAAACAGATGTGTATTTTCTTTTCTTTCCTTTTTTTAACTTTTTTTAACATTTATTTTCACTTGAGAGACAGAGACAGAGTGAGAGAGGGGGAGAAGCAGAGAAAGGGAGACACAGAATCTGAAGCAGACTCCAGGCTGTCAGCACTGAGCGCGACGAGGGGCTCGAACTCACAAACCATGAGATCATGACCTGAGCTGAAGTCGGACGCTTAACCGACTGAGCCACCCAGGCGCCCCCAGATGTGTATTTTCTAATGTGTCAAAGATGTTTGAGATCATTACTCTTCAAAGACTCTGAGACTTTGCTTTGACTTCCATTTTCCCCTTATGTCTTCTTCAGCTCTGTTCTGGTGATCTCCTGCTGTATGGGGCTGGTTAACTGCCCCATAATGTGATGGCTAAAGACAATAACCATTTCGGTATGGTTTATGGTTTTGTGGGTCAGGATTTTAGTCAGGGCTCAACAGATGGCTTCTACTTCCGTTGGTGTAGACTGGGATTACTTGTTGGCACCCATCTGGTGGCTGTTCTGGTCTGGACCATCTCAGATGGCTTCTCTCACACACCTGCACTTGGCAGGGTGGACAGCATGGCTGGGCTCAGTGGGATCTCCCTCCATGTCCTCCACATGGTCTTTCTGGCATGGTAGTTCAGACTTGTTACACCGTGGCGTAGGGCTCCAAGGAACCAACACAGAAGCTTCCGGTTCTCTTAAAAGCAAGTCTTTGGAGGGAATGTTCTTCAGAGCCCCAGTGGAGCAGTGGAGAAGGACAGCCAGATTTATTTGGAGTCTAAACATGGATCAAATGAGATATAGGCCAAGTGTTCCACAAAACGACTGTCAAAGATAAAGGCACGCTTTAGGACCTGTCCCAGCCAATAAATTCACTTGGATGAAAGGCCGTATGTAATAAAAATGTCGCATCGAAGAAATTAAATGATCTTGTCATTTATAACAAGGATTAATAGAATTTTAAAACAGAATGAGCTAAAACGAAGCTTGGTGAGTCACGATGGCCTTTCACATTTGCAATATTCCTGAGATAATTATTAATTAACACACCAGAAATGATTCTAATGTAACATTATGGTACAGATTTAAACACCCAAATGGAAAATGCTTCTTATTAAGCCTTCTCATCCTTTCTTAAAATTAAAATGCTAAGCTAATTAAAACCAAAGGTACTTTAAAAACAGTTTGCTTCCAAACAGATTTTTAATATATGCCAAGGCAAATATGAGCCTAGAACTCTTTGGTGGGGGTGGTGGTGGATAGAATCAGAAATTTATTAAAAATGAAATTTCTAATGCATATCCTAGCAGCGTCCCCTCTATCTCCATGTAACCTATATGGCAATAAAGACATTTAAGGCACAATCTGGCTCTACGTTGTGTATTTCTTAAGAGCATTAGTCAAAACTTTCTCAAAAATAAATCCCACTTTGTGATTATTTTGCTTAAGATATTCCTTTGGTCTTCCATTGTCCTCAGTGTCAATGTGGGTTTCCTTGCCATGACCTAGAAAGCCCTACATGATCTGGTCTGTACATATTTTTTCTCCCTTGTCTCATTTTTGTTATTGTTGTTATACATCAGCCATTTTAGCCTTCTTTTACTTTTTTGGACATGCCAAGCTTGTCCTTGTCCCCCAAGTTTTTGTATTTTCAGTATCTTCTAGAATGTTTTTACCCCAAATCATCACATAGCCAGCTCCTTCTCACCATTCCGGTTCTAACAGCCAACTCTGTGATTAGAGTCTAACCTATTACCCTGTGTTATTCTCTTTAAGGTACTTATTCTCTAAAGTATCTTGAGATTTGTTTATTTATTATCTGTCTCTTCCAACTAGGATGTCAGGTCCATGAGCAGCAGGTCCTTCTCTGCTTTGTTCAGATCTGGATCCTGGATACCGGTAATTAGTCTCAGTCAATTGCTGTTGAATGAAGGAAGGTGCTTGCTTGCACCTTCCATAAATGACAATACATGACTATGGAGCAGCTGGCTGGGGAAATCACATTGGGTTTTAAAGAAGTTGCTCATGTCTCATTGTGAGACCTTGAAGAAATTTAGATAAAAGCGTGTGGGCAGGAAGTGGGAAGCATACACATTAATACGCTCACTTGCTCTCTGAATCAAAGAGAAAGGAATCAAGAATGAGGACATTAAAATAAGTCTCAGAACAGCGAGGGGTCTGAGGGATCGATGTGAAGAAATAGAGGCTGATGTTTTGTGATGTTTTTTTCAATCTGAGTCTCTCTTTCTTTAAAAGGCCCAATTTACTTTCTTTCTAGATTTGGAAGTGTTCAGAAAAGGCTTGTCAAATGTTTATTTGGGAATCCCAATAGTCTCTCTCTCCTTAGTCCTCTTGGCCAATGTTGACTCAGATAAACCCACAGTTGTCAATTAATGGCTTATTTACAATGGCTTATTCTGTTTTGCCCTGCCTCCTCTCTCTTTTTTCACGTAATGGTCACCCCAGTCTTCTCTGTCCTTCTGCGCCAGTTCACCTTCTGACCCGGCAGCACCTGCTTCCCAGAAACTTATCTGACAATGTGTGGATGGGTCATAGAGTTTTCTGGAAAATTGCTAGTGCTCTAGCACTAGGGACAGTCTTCAGAAAAGTCTCTGTCTTAGAAGTTTTGATCAAATTTTTAAAAAAAGTTTTAGGATTGTATGAGTGCTTTTTTCCCTTCTCTGTCTAAACGACTCTCTCATAATATCCTAAAGTCATACATTTGTTGTTATTTATCAGGAAGGTCTATGGCAGGAAGCGGAAGATCTGGTCACCAGCCTGTTAAAAATGAGCCTGGAATACTGAAGGACTCACTATATAGTACGTGTTAATAGTAACAGTGACTATAAATCTATACATAAAAAAGCTGAAGGAGAAAGAAAACTTTATCAGGGACCCTATTACCTTCTCATCGGTCTGCAAGATTACTAGAGATTACTATAGTTTTCCTTTAGCGTGGCTCTCATGTAATTTAGAAAAGATAGATTTAAATCAAAGACAATCTAGATGTCTATAGGTGTATATATTATATATGTAATACATATGCTGAGTAGACAATTCAGCGAGCACGGATTGAATGTCTCTATGTGCCAGGACACAGGGGGTTGAGTCAGCAGTGAATCCAGCCCAAAGCAAGGTCACCTCTGGTCAAGAATGTGCATTTGTCAGGAAGTAGCTCAACCACTTGATGATGTTTCTGAAATTCTAAAATATGGTTTCTGATTTCAAAACATTGAGCGATCACCCTCTGTTCGTACTTTATCGCATTTTTGTCAAGAAAGAAAACCACCAAAGCAATAGTTGATTAAAGGGGAATGATTCATCAGGTCAGGGGGCCACCAAGCCACCAGTGAGCTTGGATAAAGAAAAGGTCTATTTTAGGAAATTAGCAGGAGCAGGGGAAAGAGCGTAGATTTGGGGATTATGAATGGCCGTCCTGAAATCCCACCCAAACTCTGCTAGTTGTTTAGCCTCAGTTCATTTGATCTCACCAAGTCTCACTCATGGCTTCGGTGAACCAGAGGGTAAGCCTCACCCTCGTCGTGCTGTTATGGGAATCACTCAAGGTAACACAGGTACGATGGCCAGCACAACACTGCGCCTGTGCTAGAACTGCTGAATAATCGCAAGTGATCATGGGGCACCTGGGTGGCTCAGTCACTTAGGTGTCCAACTCTCCACCTCGGCTCAGTTCACGATCTCACAGTTTGTGAGTTCAAGCCCCACGTTGGGCTCTGCGCCTGCTTGGAATTCAGTCTCTCCCTCTCTCTGTCTCTCCCTGACATGTGCACCTGTGTGCTCTCTCTCAAAATAAATAAACTTAAAAAAAAGTGATTGCAATTACTTTCCTTGGGTTACTGGTTTGCACATGTACACCTAAAACTTTCACCTTCAAAGCACTATTTGTGTGTATGGCTTGTTGCAGTCTCCCTCCTGTTCATCTGCACCTTGGTGATCCTGTCACCTCTCCGAGGCTTGGTTTCACATTGAAACTTTTTAAAAAAAAAAACTTTTCCACTTCTATTTATTATAATAATTTGCTTAAAGATCACACCTCAGTCGTAATCATTATTGGAGTTTTAAAAATCACGGTAATCATTCCTCACTCTCTAAAAAATAGTCTTGTAACCAAAATGAAAACATGTGACTGAATACATGAAATAATTAACTTGTTACATTTTAGAAATAATAATAATAATAATATTTTCTCAATTATTAAATTAGTGATTAAGAAAGGAAACTATAACACCAGTTGCTCAGTAAAATGGGAATCCATTCCAAATAGGAAATATAGTTATAAAGACTGAATGTAGACATTGAATAAAATATTATTTACTAAAATGTGATTAAAGAATGAATTACTTAATATTTATGTTCACATATATACTCATGTATTTTTAAATATTTTTATTTATTTTTAATTATTTCTTTTAATTTGAATCCAAGTTAGTTAACATACGGGGTAATAATAATTTCAGGGATAGAATTCAGTGATTCATCACTTACATATAATACCCAGTGCCCTTCTTAATGCCCCTCACCCCTTTAGCCCTTCCCCCCACCCAACACCCCACCAGCAACCTTTAGTTTGTTCTCTGTATTTAAGGGTCTCTCATGATTTGTTCCCCTTTCTGTTTTTATATTATTTTTGCTTCCCTTCCCTTATGTTCATCTGATTTGTATTTTAAACACCACATCTGAGTGAAATCATGATATTTGTCTTTCTATGACTGACTTATTTCTCTTGTCATAATACACTCTAGTTTCATCCATGTTGTTGCAAATGGCAAGATTTCATTCTTCTTGATCGCTGAGTAATATTCCATTATATATACATATATATACACATGTGTATATGTGTATATATACATGTGTATATGTATATACATATATATACATATATATATGTATATATATACCATGTTTTCTTTATCCATTGGATCCATGGATCCATGGATCCAATGGAGTAATATTCCATTATATATACATATATATACACATAATATTCCATATATATATATATATATATATTGCTGGGTTGCAGGGTAGTTCTATTTTTAGTTTTTTGAGGAACCTCCATACTGTTTTCCAGAGTGGCTGCACCAGTTTGCATTCCCACCAACAGTGCAAAAGGGTTCCTCTTTCTTTGCAGCCTTGCCAACATCTGTTGTTGCCCGAGTTGTTAATTTTAGCCATTCTTACAGGTGTGAAGTGGTATCTCATTGTGATTTTGATTTGTATTTCCCAGATGATAAGTGATGGTGAGCATTTTTTTCATGTGTCTGTTAGCCATCCGGATGTGTTCTTTGGAAAAGTGTCTATTCATGTCTTTTGCCCATTCCTTCACTGGATTATTTGGGGTTTTTTTTGGGGGGGGTGTTGAATTTGATAAGTTCTTTATAGATTTACCTAATCCTCTATCCCATATGTCATTGGCAAATATTTTCTCCCATTCTGTCAGTTGCCTTTTAGTTTTGTTGATTGTTTCCTTTGCCGTGCAGAAGTTTTTACCTTGATGAGGTCCCAATACTTTATTTTTGCTTTTATTTCCCTTGCCTCTGGAGACATGTCAAGTAAGAAGTAGCTGTGGGTGAGGTCAAAGAAGTTGTTGCCTGTTTTCTCCTCTAGGATTTTGATGGCTTCCTGTCTTACGTTTAGGTCTTCCATCCATTTGGGTTTATTTTCGTATATGGTGTAAGAAAGTGGTCCAGGTTCACTCTTCTGCATGTCGCTGTCCAGTTTTCCCAACACCATTTGCTGAAGGGACCGTCTTTTTTCCATGGGATATTCTTTCCTGCTTTGTCAAAGATTAGTTGGCCATACATTTGTGGGTCCATTTCTGGGTTCTCTATTCTGTTCCATTGATCTATGTCTCTGTTCTTGTGCCAGTACCATACTGTCTGGATGATTAAAGCTTTCTAATACAGCTTGAAGTCTGGAATTGTGACACCTCCAGCTTTGGTTTTCATTTTCAGGATTGCTTTGAATATTCAGCGTCTTTTCTGGTTCCATACAAATTTTAGGATTGTGTGTTTTAGCTCTGTGAAAAATGCTGGTGTTATTTTGGTAGGTATTGAATTGAATATGTAGATTGCTTTGGGTAGTATTGACATTTTTAATTTTTAACAATATTTATTCTTCCAATCCATGAGCATGGAATGTTTTTCCATTTTTTGGTGACTTCTTCAATTTCTTTCATAAGCTTTCCATAGTTTCAGCGTATATATTTTTCACCTGTTTGGCTAGGTTTATTCCTAGGTATTTTATGGTTTTTGGTGCAATTGTAAATGGCATTGATTCCTTCATTTCTCTTTCTGCTGCTTCATTATTGGTATTTAGAAATGCAACTGATTTCTGTGCATTGATTTTATAACGTGCAACTTTGCTGAATTCATCTATCAGTTTTAGTAGTTTTTGATATCATGTCATCTGCCATGAGTGAAAGTTTGACTTCCTCCTTGCTGCTTTGGATAGCTTTTATTTCTTTGTGTTGTCTGATTGCTGAGGCTAGGACTTCCAACACTATGTTGAATAACAGTGGGGCAAGTGGACATCCCTGTCTTGTTCCTGACCTTAGGGGCAAAGCTCTCAGTTTTTCCCCATTGAGGATGATATTAGAGGTGGGTCTTTCATATATGGCTTTTATGACCTTGAGGTATGATCCTTCTATTGCTACTTTCTTGAGGGTTTTTATCAAGAAAGGAAGCTGTATTTTGTCCAATGCTTTCCCTGTAGCTGTTGAGAGGATCACGTGGCTGTTGTCCTTTCTTTTATTGGTGATTTATCACATTGATTGATTTGCAGATATTGAACCAGCCCTGCATCCCAAGTATAAATCTCGCTTGATCGTGGTGAATAGTTCTTTTAATGTATGGTTGTATCCAGTTTGCTAATGTCTTGTTGAGAATTTTGCATCCATGTTTATCAGGGAAATTGGTTTTGTAGTTCTCTTTTTCAGTGGGGTTGTTGTCTGGTTTTGGAATCAAGGTAATGCTGGCCTTGTAGAATGAGTTTGGAAGTTTTCCTTCCACTTCTATTTTTTGGAACAGCTTGAAAAGCATAGGTGTTAACTCTTCTTTAAATGTGTGGTAGAACTCCCCTGGAAAGCCATCTGGCCCTGGACTCCTGTTTGTTGGGAGATAACACTGAAACTTTGATTCTTAATTCCTGGTGACTCAATGTTTACACAGTTTTCATTTCTAATGTGGTAAATATTGATAACGCTCATAAACAAAACTCCTTTGGAATTCCAGTGTTTTAGAGTGTGAAGAGGTCTCGAGACCAAAACCTTTGAGGTCTGTTGATCCATTTAATGGGATTAAAGCTTAGCTGGATATGTGGCATGGGATTCTCATCTCTTACGACTGCCAGTGGATATGGAGGCTGGGCTTGTGCTCTGCCCAGTGCCAGATTGATTGCTAACCTTGCCACCTCACTTTGCAGGATGGTTTCCAGCTCACAGAGTTGGTGGACAAGCCCTCTGTCTTTCCGGGAAATCTGCATGGCAGTTGAGGTGGCCACACCGATGACCCACATGGCAGTAACTGCTGCTTCTGCTTTTCTGCTTCTGGGGCAGCCCGAGTGTTGTGGGGCTACTCTGTGGTGGCCTCAGGTTAACAGTCACCTGCACCCAACGCCCCGAGGGGCGCAGCCCCGTGACGTTGACCGCTGATCAGAGTCCCGACAGATAACCATCTGCCGCGTCCCTTCACCTGCAACTACAATTGTAGACAGAGCTCTGAACACAGTTTGGGTTCTGTGGTCTTAGGTTGGTAACTGCCTTTTCTACACCCCGTTCCTCTTTGAAACCGTGTTCCTGGGCTTGGCCCTCAGAAGAATGGCCTCCTTTGACTGAGTTTTCTGCTCTTTTGCCACTTGGGGTTGGAGAGGCCACACGTGCTGTCAGAAAACTCTTCTTACTCCTGGCGTATTTGTGGTCTCTCTCATTCTTCTGTTGAATGCATGACCCAGTTTTCTTGCCTTCCTTCACCACCAAGCGAAGGGGAATCAGAACAAAAAAAAAATATTTTCAATAATTTTATGAGGAAATTCAGACGGACTGAAATTTCCCATTGGTTTAGCCCATGGGAAATTTCATCTTCGGTTTGTTTACACCGGAGTTTCCAGAGAACTTCCAGGACTTAATATTTGCTTGACTATTCGGTGAGTGACATCATTTTACCCAAAATAGTTACATGCAAGGTCTGAATACAGAAACAGCCATGTTCTTTGGACTAGTTTTTACCTTTCTTATTATTACACTATTCCTTCTCAGGGGGGCGTCTTGTCTGATTAGTGTATTGTAGTATGATACACCCCTTCCCATTCTCAGTAAAACAATAGTAATAATGATATTGATTTGCATTAAGGGGTTCCGCAGTCTGCGCTTACTCCTTAGAGACCTTTAGTTTCATTTTACTCTGAAACTACCACCAAAAATATATAGCAAACCGTATAGCGTATCCGGAACACCTGTAGAGCATCTCATAGGCAGAGTCTGGAGGCAGCAGGTTCAACATTCGCTGGGCATCCATAGTACGTAAGCAGCATATTTCCTTGTTTTCAGGGTTCTACACCCCCCCCCCCCACATGTACTAGCCTCTTCCCTTCCTCTTTTCTGAGACTTGAAATTCCTGGAATACTGGGGGTTCCATCACGATGGAGAGAAGAGGAGGAGAGGTCTCCAGGAAAGGACGCTGGCTACCAGCTTCCACCGCACGGCGTCCTCCAAATAGAGAGAACGCAGGCTCTGATGATCCCTGATTCGGGAAGAACACTGGCCCCAGAGAACTCAGCCTGGACCCCGGGTGTCAGGCCCCAAGTGGGATGCTGGAGACTAGCTCTGACCACCAGGGAGGAACTGGTCCCACCAGGCTCAGTTTTAGGGGCTGGAGGTAGGATCTTCCTTTCCTACCTCACATTGACTGCCCTGCCGGATCGCACAGCACTTCCGGTTCCGTACAACATTATACGTTTAAAGGTCACCATCGATGCCTCTGCCGTGTAAACCGGAGGGCCACGGCCCCGGAGCAGACTTGTTTGCGGTGGCAGTGTCGACGGCCCGGGTGAGTCAGGACGGCCGCACGGCTGGGGCCGCCTCTTCTGGTGAGGTCCCCCTGTCTGCACAGATGTTCCCGTGGCCTGAAGCGCCACGGTTTGGCGCGTGCACTGCTCGTGATGCATCATTTATGGACTAGCCGGTTCCAGGGCCCATGATGGCCCGTGCGTCTCCCGGCCAAGAGCCTCAGCTGTCTGGGGCATTTACGACAAGGCGAGCCGGCTCCGCACGGCGCCTGGAGTGGCCGTGAACGCCCTCTCTCGCTCTCCCCTTGGCTCACTGGGGCAGGGTCACGCTCACCTGCTTCGGGTCAGGGACCCCCGGTGAAGTGCAGAATGGCGATACCCGGGCGTTCTCTCCATCGGGTGCCGGATTGGGAGGGGGCCTTGGAAATCGTGCCGTTTAGCAAACACGTACTGCCTGTGGTATTAAGCCTTCCGCCTAATTGTTTCCCCTAACCCCACGACCACCCTCTGAGGAATACACCCAGAACTATCCTCCTCTTCGCAGGCAAGGAAACCAAGGTCAAGAGTGGTTAGGTAACTTAGATACGGCCACACAGCTAGAGGTTCAGTGGCCGAGTGGCCACTCCCGGGAGCCCAGCGTTGGCGGTGACGCTGGTCACTGCCTGAGACGGTCTCTGCGTCCCTTGCTGGCTGCTCCCCGGGCCTGGAGGGCGGGGGATGAAAGCGAAGACCCCGTGCCTGCCCCCCACACCCCGTGGTGCGGGCACGTCCAGGTGAGCACAGAGAACTCGCACGTGGGGCTTTTCAGAGTTGAGGTCGAACTGGAACGTGCACAGAAGCTCACTTATCCGACCGGCAGCTCCGGGATTTCTCTCGGTGACATGTCACCGTGTCCGACGCTGGGCCCACCAGGGACTGGGCGCTCGAGGGCCGGGCCTGCGTGAGGAGGACAGGGTCCTGCTGACGCCTCGCCGTTGCTGCTCAGGAAGCACTCCTTGGAGGAACAAGTCGATGAAAAGTGACGCTGGCTGCCGCTGGCTTCTCTCCCGGCCCCTGTGAAAGCTGGCCACCATGTGGAGGTGACCGGGGCCGGGGGCGGGACAGCTGGGGAGGACCCTCCTGCTGGCCTCCAGGCCCCCCGTTACCTCACTCAGCCGCCTCTGGGCTCTGGGTTGAGTCCAAGCGTGTATTTTCAGAAAAGACTCCGTTAGGAAAACAATGTGTTTGCAGCAGGCAGAGGGAAGGCAGAGGGGGCGTCTGGGGATGGTGATGTGGGCATATGGGCAGAACCCCCTGGTCGGGCCCGGAAGGAGAAGACGGACGGTGACGTCTGGGTCGTCCTCAGCGAACAGGGGTTTAGTTCCCTCTGGCCTCGGAGGGGGTGATCCGTACTGTCGTCTCCAGCCTCTAGTGAGGGCCATGAATATTATATTCTCTCCAAGAAAAGCAAGGCACCGCACAATTTCAGGAGCCCGGTGGACCCCCTGGATCTGGCTGGCTTTAGAAACTTTGCGGTAGAGGGGCGCCTGGGTGGTTCAGTCGGTTAAGCATCCGACTCTTGGTTTCACCACAGGTCACGATCTCATGGTTTGTGGGTTCGAGCCCCGCATCAGACTCTGTGCTGATGGCAAGGAGCCTGCTTGGGATTCTGTCTCCCTCTCACTTTCCGCTTTCCAGCTCATGCTCTCTGTCTCTCTCTAAAGGAAATAAACATTAAAAAAAAGAAACTTTGCACTAGAGAGAAGAAAAGGGATCATCACCGTAGGCCAGGCCAAATGAACAACAGTACAGGTATCCGAGGCTGTCCATTTGTTCTTTTATTTATTTACTTATATTTTCTACTTACTTATTTATATATTTTTTTTATTTTCTATAATTTATTGTCAAGTTAGCTAACATACAGTGTATACAGTGTGCTCTTGGTCTTGGGGGTAGATTCCCATGATTCATGGCTTCCATACAACACCCAGTGCTCATCCCAACAAGTGCCTTCCTCAATGCCCATCACCCATTTTCCTCTCCCCTCCACCCCCCATCAGCCCTCAGTTTGTTCTCTGTATTTAAGAATCTCTTACAGTTTGCCTTCCTCTCTGTTTGAAACTACATTTTCCCCTTCCCTCCCCCCCACGGTCTTCTGTTTGTTGTCTTTTAAACATCTGTATCATTTAATGAAATTACAGTCTTTAGCATTAAGAAATGGTCACAAGAATGCTAGTTCTTTCTATGTGTCAACTCGTTTTGTCCCTTGACTGGACTAAAGTTCACCTGGAAAAAATTCTGTACCCCTGAAACACAGAACACATGAAGGGTCATTCAAAGCTCTCTTTTGTGGGAGGGGGAGGCTCTGAGAGGCGAGGAACAAGTTCACCAACTTACTTCCCTGTAGGGTCACGGAAGAGGTGCACATCTTTACTAAATGTCTTCAAGGGCTTCCAGAAATCTGCCTGGGATCCCTGATGAAATGGTCACGGGACGTGATATTACTGCCTCTGCTGCTATCTGAGGCTTTCACGGGTTTATCTAGGTTGACTCACCCGGGCCACACGGCCAGGCCAGTGCACGGACACGGGAATTCCCAGAACCCCCCCACAAAGCTGTGTCCACGTCCTGCATTCGATGTTTTTGCCTTAATGAGGCTGTTAGCCTTTCGGCAACAGGAAGCAGTCACATCGCAGAGCCTGTGACCCCAGCCCTGGTCTGGACACTGGGCGTGAATAGAATCGGAGCGGGGGGGTTTGGGGTGGGGGGTCCAGGTGGGAGCAGGGCTGTGACCTTGGCAGGGGCGTTGGCTTGGCAGAGACCTTGCCCCAGGCCTGCCTTCTTGGACCGAGCCTCTCTGTGGCCAGCTGTGGCCCCATGACCCTGGCCCACGCCGGGGACGGCGGGAAGCGTGGTGGGAACGGCCGCCCTGTGTTAACACACCTGTGTTTTCCTCCCAGCTGTTTGCTTCACAACAGGGTTGTGCCTCTGGCAATCGTGAAACGCATGACACTGCCCACCCATACCCGCTGCTATGTAACATTTGTTGGCACTCACCATCGGGGTTGAACTGCCTTATTGTATGTATTTTTATTTAAAAAGGGACAGCAGAATCCTTTAGGTCTGGGAATAAGCCAGCCTGGCCCAGTGTTGAGTGCAGAAATATCCCATCTCCCTTCTGTGCCCAGGATTATTTTTGTTTTCTTCGATACACAACCTAGATACGGCTACAGCAAGGAAATCGGTTGATTTTTGAAAGCAGAACTCCTTTCCTGTTTATCGGTTTTGAAAAAAAAAAAAATTCCACTGCTGTTGACCATGATGCCAGTTTATCTCTGTGGGTGGTGTTCAGTTCATCTGCTCCGGGCTGCCATATTGCACCAAAGGAAGTAGCCATCGTGTCTTCGAGCCAAGGTTCGTGAGTTAATGTCATTAGTAGGATTGATCCTTAGCTCCTGGCACACAGGTAGGGCCTGGTGGTAGGTGGGACGTGGGCTGTGGCACGAGCCCACCGTGGACACTTAGGAGTTCGGTGACCGCGGCAAGTGTCTTGCCAACCGACCCAAGCTTCCCGGGGCCTCATCGTGATGTGAACGGCATGCCCTAAGTGGGAGGGCGCTGTCGTGGCTGGTGGCTGGAGCTCTCAGTCTACTGCCTCCTGGCCATGTCTGGAGCCACTCCAGTTCAAGCTCCATAAGGGCAGAAGCGCGTGGCTCTTCTGTCCTTTGCTGTATCTCCAGAGTGTGGTGCCCAGTGCAGAGCAGCCGATCAACAAATATATATGGACTAGATGAGTAAATGAGTGACTGAACGGATACTAGGGTGTGTGTTGGAACATAGCCTTCTCGAAGCACGTTCTTTTCATGAGTAAGGTGCACCGGATGCCTCAGGAGAATTTTGTGCCCGCCCAGCCGCTCTCTCCCGCCTGCCTCACCATGCTCCTGCCTCCATGGATGAACGAAAGAGGTTGAGTGAAAGGGGGACACGTCCTTGAAAATCCGCAGGCACCCAGGGGGAGGGTTCTACTGGGAGCCCGGGTATTAAAGATCTTAACATTTAAAATTGTGCATTTAGCTTACAAATTGTTGCATGCAGTGCCTCCTTACCTTCCTCCTTATCTTGACCGGGGTGGCCAGCTTCAAATGTGCAATTCACATTCCTTGAGGCCTCGTCCAGCTCGCGGCAGCAGAGGGAGAGCTGGCTTCCAGCCCCAGCTGCCCAGAACCCTTCTCCCTCCACACGCATCGCCTCTCACAGTGCCTCCTGGAACTCACTCCACCTGCTGGGGGCCTCCTGTCAAGTGTGCACTCTCCAGACCGAGTACCCAGCCCCTCAGTCACCACCTGCAATGGCGACCGTGGTCCCCCCGCCCGGATTCAGGGGTAGACACATCGCAGTGGGTTTTCTGGAGGAGGACAGAAGACCAGGGAAGGGGCAGCACAGGCCCTGGAAAGTGGCTGGGTGATACCTGGGCCAGGGATTCTGGGGTCCTGGGTATACCCCAAATATAGTGTAAGTGGGGTCCTGTCCCCCGAGGGACATGTCCTGGTCCCACAGACTCCCGCCCCCTTGGAGAAAGGAGCAGCGGGGGATATCAGAACGGGGTCCTCCAAACCGCAGGACCAAGGTAGGGGCTCCACTGGTCAAAGAATGCCCCCTCCTTATGGCTGTGACACATGATAGGCCCCGGGAGAGGAAGGAGCCCACAGAAGGGCTGGCCTCTGTTTCCCTCACACAGGACGTGTTGGGCCAGGTTTTAGGCCAGTGTGGTAAAAGCTGCTCCCTGCTCTGCGGCCTCCAGGGCCCAGCCGGCTCTCCTGCGCCCTAAGAATAGCCCTGCAAGGCACCTTCCCTGACATCACCTGCTCGTGATTTGCACACCAGCCCCGGTCAGACCAGCCTAAGTCCTCACTCCACCTCAGAGAGGAAGTGGAGGTTCCAGAGGCCGGAAAGGCCTGGTTGGGACCGTTTCCGCCCAGAAGAGGTTCAAGGCCTCAGCCAGAAGCATGCGGCCGAGTGAAGGAAGGGACGGGTGCAGGCCCAGAACCCCCTTCTCTGTTAGCCTTCCCCAACCAGGGTCAGGATGGTTCCAGTTCGGCACTATGGCGCCGGCCTGGGCTCTGGGTTTTGCTCCGTCTCGAGAATGTCAACAACCCAGCCTGCTCTGATGGTCTAGCGCCCTAGCTCTGGGGGCAAAGGTGGCCCTGGACAACTTGGACGGGGCCCTCCCTCCAGACTTGCAAATTAGCCCAAGACTGAGGCATGTCACAGCCTCCCTGTCTGCAGTGACTTCTCCGAGTGACCCCAGGGCCCTGAGTCAGAGGCAGTTTGCCCTGCCTTTTGAGTCCCTAGGCCTCACTCGTCCCCTGGATCTCCAGGCTCTTACTCACGAAGCACGTGGGCAGCTTCTGGCCTCCCTGAGCCCCTCATCCCCAGCAGGGTGAGGGCACCAGGCACGGAGGCTCGTAACATTGTGTCTCCTTGTCCAGGCTTTGAAGGTCCAGGCTTCGAGGCTACCGGGAGAGGCGACTCCTAAGAAGTATAGGTGTTTAGTGCTTGTGGGGTGTTGGTGAGCAGGTGCAGGAGATGGGGGGGTGCTGGCCGCATGTTCTCAACCTTTCCCCTCTGTGTGTGTCAGCCTATGGCAGGGCTTTTCGGGGCAGCTGTTTCCAGATGTCCCATGTGGCACGGGGACCCTTACTGTCTCTTGGTGGCCAGTGGAGCAAAATGCAGCTCCGTTCTGCTGTGTATCCTTCCCTCCCTTATTTTCCCGCCCCCTCTCTGTGCCTGTCCTGGACTGTATCTTCCGGTAAACCAGGCGATCTAAGCCTGGCCTCAGTTTCTACCTCCTAGACAACCTGAGCTAAGTAAGGCCTCGAGGTAGCCATCTGGGGCCAGGTTTCCTCAGTCTGCAGACGTGTCCCCTTCAGACGGCTGCTCCCGGCCTTCTGCTCCAGCTTTCATGTCCCTTTGTAAAGTTTCTTCTGTTCCAGCTTCCCTGGAGGAAAAAACAAAACAAACCAAAAATGAATCATAGAGCGATAGGCGCTTGGCTGGAAATCCCGACTCACGAGCTTGACCGGAGCGGTCAACGTATCACAGCACTTGGGAAAGTGACCGCTGCAGTCAGCCTGTCTGTCTGTGCTTGTATCACAGCACTTACTGTGTGGCCTCGGGAAGGTTACTCGGCCTCTCTGGACCTCAGCATCAGCTTTTGCAAGATGAGGATAATGCCAACATCCATGCCACAGGACTGTTGAACAGATTAAATGAAAGAAGCTCAAAGCCAGGCCCATAGTAAGTACCCAAAACATGGTAGTTAACATTATGAGCTACCCTCTTGGTCAAGTCTTAGCCTCGTTGACCTGCCGGCTCTTCAAATATTTGATAATTGTTACCATTTGTTGAGTGTTTTCCTCACACCCAGAACTTCACCCAAACCTCTTCGCTTAACCGTTTGGCACTTTGTAGTGAGGAAACTGAGGCTTAAGATGAGCCAGAGGGCAAACGTGTTGAGTCAGAAGTTGTGCTCAGGTCCGTCTGATGCCACAGCCTCTATTCTTTCCTGTACACGGCACTGAAGAACATTCCCATTCTTCCCTTAGGCCCAAGGTACCTGCCCTTTCTTTTCTCCACAAGCCTTCCAGGCTGGCCTTGGGGGCTCAAGGAGGAAAGGGCAGGTGTTAAGCCACAGTGAATGGGCTCCACCAGGAGGGGAAGGTATGAGGGCTGGAAGCTGCGAAGAAGCAAGCTCATGGCAGGTGTTACCATGTACAGCAGGCCTTTCCTAATGAGCAAAACAAGAAGAGAAAACTGACAAACAGAATTTGGCTCCGTTTGAAGGTGTGAAGAGAACAGCCCAGCTCTGAGAGACATTTCCATGGAGCGCAAGACCCAGGAGGCCTGGCTCTGCCGATGCCGGGAGGGCTGTGGTCACTGCCCAGCTTGGAGAGCAGCTGAGGCCCTGCCCTGAGGTCAGGCTGATGGACTTGTCTGCAGTGCCTCTCTCTCTCTTTAAGGTTTATTTATTTATTTATTTTGAGAGAGAGAGAGAGACAGAGAGACAGAGAGAGACAGTGTGTGTGCAAGCAGGGGAGGGGCAGAGAAAGGCAGAGAGAATCCCAGGAAGGCTCCACACCATCAGCACAGAGTCCAACGCAGGGCTCCCGAACTCACGAACTGTGAGATCACGACCTGAGCCAAAACCAAGAGTCGGAGTTTGACTGAGCCAGCCAGGTGTCCCTGCAGTGCCTCTCTTGAGGACACAGACACGTCTCCCCTCTGAGAGTCCGTGTCCCCTATGGTTGGACGGTGAGGGGCCATGAGAAGGGCAGCCCTGAAAGAGTCTGGCTGACACCTGCTGACAGGTATGACTGGGGTGGTCAAGCCCCGCCATTCACCTGGGCCGAGAGAAACACCGTCCTGTCACCAAGCAGTAGAAGCATGACTGTTATTAGTCTTTCTTTTCGAATTGATGCAAAAGGTGGCTTCTTCCACCCTCTCACATGTGTGGTCACCTGGGGTGAGATGCAAGGACAGCGTGAGGTTGCGGCCGCCGTTGTTAGCTCCTTTGGGACGGCACTGGTCGGGTCCTTCCACTGCTCAGTGGTGGCAGCCATCAGGGGGCATCAGGGCACTCCCGACAGTTGTTGGGGTTATGACGCTCTGATTTTTAGAGCACTTGGCCGTCATTAACTAAATGCCCACCCCTGATTACCGCCAGGCCGAGCTTGGCCGAGGTCTGAGGTCTGCAAACGTAGCATGCCGTCCATGCCACCTCCTCTGCCAGCTGCGAGGAACCTGCTTTCACTGGCAGCGATGATAACATCTCGGGCTTGACCTAGTTTTTTATTTTTAAACTTCACGGGCGTTGTTTGTCTAACTCAGCCTTTCAATAGCTGTCTGAGATTTGGCCTCTTACGAAACCGCCATAACAAAAAGAGACCTTTCAGGCAGCCATGGGGGAGAGGGGTGCTTTAAGGACCAGGAAATGGGAAGACAAAGCCCCGGGTGATTTTCAGGTATTACAAAGGGCCTTCTGATTTGTATTTTAGAGGAAATGTGGAAGGTCTGTATTGGCATAAGTGATACCATAACGCTAAGTAAAGTGCAGATGAAATTCCCCCTTGTAATTTACCAGCTTCCCTCTGGTATTCGTGGATTTCAGAAGTAACACCAGCTGGGTTCATCTCCAGAAAATTCCTCCTTGGGATTGCTGATCCATTATTGGGAAGTGTGGTGGGTTTTTGTTTTGTTTTGTTTTGTTTTTTTCTCTCTTTCATTAAAGAAAGTGTGCTTTGGCCCAAAGGAGAAATGTTTTGAAGATAGATCTGGATTTGGGTTTTGGTTCCGAGATTTGGTGACTTGGGACCCTGGGAAAGTGCATTTCTGATCTTCCACTTCCTCATCTGTAAAAGGGGGATCGAAGTGAAGATCTCAAGGGGTCGTCAAGATCGGAGGTAACGTGCATGGAAAAGAGCAGAGAGAGGAGTTTCAATTAGTGCGCGTTCGCCGAGACAGAACGGCCGGCGGGCGGGCAGAGTTCGAGCAAGTCACCAGGTAGTGAAAGCACCGAGGCTGCTCCGTCAACGCGAGGTGCTTCTGTATTTTTCATGAAGAGTGAAGGAACAAACACGGGCAGCATCTGTCAGCGATGAACCAAATCACCGGTGGGAGAAACAAGATAAAAGCCTTGTAGGGCCCTGTGCTGCCTGCTGGCTCTTGGTTCAAAGACAAGGAGCACCTGATAATTCCTTAGGAGACTGTCCCTCCACGGCAAGGACAGCATGCCGGAGAGGACTTGATCACTTAGGGACTCTGGACGGGTAAATAAATCTCTACTTCCTGCATCTTCCAACCCAGATGCGAGACACCCGCTCGTTTGTTTTTATTAAGCTGATTGTGTTTACCTTCTGAAACTTCGCCTCAAGGCAAAGCAAGGGGCTGGGAGTAGAAAAGTACGGGTGTTAGCTTTGCGCGGTGGCAGTATCGAAGCCAATGAGGTTTATCCGAGGCGCGATTATTGCTAATAGAAAATATGGATGTCATTCTAGGCTGTTCCCAAGTGCATCCCTTCAGCTGCTGGATTTACGCTCCCTCACGTGTAGGTGAGGGTTTGGAATGGGGGTGCCTTGGGGGCTGTCCTGCTCTGGGATTCTGGGGCCCCTACTAAATGGGGAGTGGCCATCTGGGCCACGTTCTACTCATGCTGGGGCACATCCCATTGGCAGAACAAGCACCTGGCCAATCCCATCGTACACGGGGTAGGAAAGCATGCTTTCTTCCAAGGGCATGGGGGAGTGACTATTTGCTAAGCTATAATTCAATTTGTCACTGCCCGTCTGAAGGCAAAGAATTTAATTAAACAAATTCTCGAGCTCTCCGTCAGCTTTGTGTCTCTCCAGTTCCTATATAAAACATTCCAGGGAGCTTAGCTCTTCATCAGTGGAAACTGTCTAGTCATGCCCTGATCAGAATTCAAGGCCAAGCAGGGACCATTATTTGAGCTGTAGATTTAGCTGTTTGGTATTCACACATCCCTAATGATCTTGGAAAGTATAATGTTTTCTAACAGCTGTAAAGACAAGAGATTCTAACATGATCAACTATACATAATATCCATGGAATTACATTGAGTAATGTAATGATGTGTTATGCTGTAATTAACACATTATGAATACCTAATTTGAAAGGTTAATGAAATTGACAAACATACGAACACTGTGGGTATCATCAATAACACTTAATGACAAATCTCTTGTTTTCATTTACGGAATCAAATAAAATGGGAAGATTCCACCACTACAACTGCATTTTTTTTTGGTCATAAATTAAAAAGAGTCTGCACGATATATTTTGTTTTAATTTGGAGTGTAGGTTTGCAGAGTATTTTATACTGCAGATCTATGTGTAAATGATATTTAACACAACAAGCTCATAATTATTTTAAATGATCATTTTGTAGTTTTTCTGCAAAGGGTTATACTTACTAAGGGGGAATATTTTTTAGTTAGATCAAAGGAAGCGCCAGGACCAAGGGCAACTGCCATGGGAAAGCCATCCTCAACAGCAAGCTGTGTTCCTGCAGGAGGACCTTCCCATCTGGGCTAAAGATTTACAGTTTGTCATCTTAAAACCGGGAAGAATGATGTAAGAAGAAAATTTTGTTTCCCTTCAGATCCCTGGGTGAACTTTCAGTTTAACTGATAGGTTTTAAAGCCATGGAATCTACATCAATAAGCTAATTAATGTCAATAAAACTCAAACAAATAGAAGGGGCCCACTTTATTTTCATTTCTGATATAAAAGTCCTAAAAGAATGGATATCATCCATGTTAATGTTTTCATAGAAAGAAAAATTTTGTTCTTTTTTTTAAATTTTATTTTTATTTTTTAATTTACATCCAAGTTAGTTAGCATCTACTGCAACAATGATTTCAGGAATAGATTCCTTAGTGCTCCTTGCCCATTTAGCCCATCCCCCCTTCCACAACCCCTCCAGCAACCCTCTGTTTTTTCTCCATATTGAAGAGTCTCTTCTGTTTTGTCCCCCTCCCTGTTTTTATATTATTTTTGTTTCCCTTCCCTTATGTTCATCTGTTTTGTCTCTTAAAGTCCTCATAGGAGTGAAATCATATGATATTTGTCTTTCTCTGACTGATTAATTTCACTTAGCATAATACCCTCCATTTCCATCCATCTAGTTGCAAATGGCAAGATTCCATTCTTTTTGACTGCTGAGTAAAACTCCACTGTGTATATATATATATATATATATACCCTATCTTCCTTATCCATTCATCCATCGATGGACATCTGGGCTCTTTCCATACTTTGGCTATTGTTGATAGTGCTGCTATAAATATTGGGGTGCATGTGTCTCTTCTAAACAGCACACCTGTATCCCTTGGATGAATGCCTAGTAGGGCAATTGCTGGGTCGTAGGGTAGTTCTATTTTTAGTTTTTTGAGAAAAATTTTGTCCTTGAGTTCTTACCTCTACATCAATAATGCCAATACTAATACCAATACTACAGTATTGATAAGAGTAATGATAAGAAGGATGACTTCACATTACACAAAATACCTTAAATACACAATTGGTTGGACCCTTTTAGAAAGCCAGTAAAATTATTGAGAAAATGTTGTAACTCCATTTTGTTAACGATGAAATGAAATCTGGAGAGCTTAAATGACTTGCCCAAAGTATAATGGTTAAGACATGACAGGCTGTGACCTGCTAATTCTGTGCTTTTCCCGCTAAGCTTCACATTTCCATCTCTAGGCTTCCAGAAGCCATAGTTTTCTGTTAGCCATTTGTAGTTACACATTATTTTTGTTTTAAGTGATTAGTTTTCTGATTGTCAAAGTAACAAGTGGCCATTGTAGAAAATTTGAAAATATAGTGGAATATAAGGAAAAAATAGTAACCACCCTACTCCTGGAATCCAGCCCTGCAAAACTAACACATATTAACTGTTTCTCGTGTGTGTGTGTGTGTGTGTGTGTGAACTCCATCCTTCTTTGTCCTAGGTTTTTCAGATGGTTGGATGTGACCAATCAGGATTTTGGAGGACACCAGGTCACAAAGCTGACCCAGTCCTGAGCCTCATGGAATCACAGAATCTGGGAGTCAGACAAAATGTAGGAATTGCTTTTGCAACATCTCAGGAAAACGGGCTTCCCACTCCCATTTGACAGCCTCAGTTATTGTCAGGCTTACCGCTCATGTGTCGCTGTCCCCTGATGGTGTCTCAGGCTGTCCCAAGGCTGCTTTCTGGGTGGGGAGGGCTTCTTGGAGAGTGCTGAGAAGTTGGAATGTTCCCTCTTCATTCCTCAGACTCTCCAAGTCCACTTCACAACCAATTTCAAGTCACTTAACCTCTCTGAGCCTATCTTCATCTGTCACATGGTGATAGAAGCGTGGGATCAACACCTTGAATGGTGCCCAACCAGCGCTCATCCTCCATTAAGTGTTAATCCCTGAGATTGGTATTATTGTCATGACCACTGCCTCTGCCTACCTCGTTGGCTGTAGGCATGGACTGGGTCCACTAGTACTCACTGGTTCCCCAGACGCTGTGCACCTGTATGTCTCCCCCTGATTCCCGTACCTTCCTCCTTAGGGGAGGCTCTGGAATATCCTCCTTCCTAGCCTGGTGCCCACACCATGCCCCCTCCCACCCTCTTTGAGAACTCTGGTTCACTGGAAGGAACTCAGCTCCAACCCACTTGCCTGGGGCACCCGGCCTCAGTGTGGGAGCCCAACGACTGGGGTGTGGGTGGGGGTCCAGCCTTTTTTTTTTTTTCACTTTTGGAGTATTTACTTAACAACCATGAGCCTCAGTGTTCTCACTCTTAAACCAAAGGGAATGTGCTGTGAATATGAATTGAGGCGAACCCCTGAAGATGTGTTCAGGTAACACGTGTGCTTGAGGTATTGGCCATCTCCTCCTTCACAGGCATTTTCTCTCTTCGTCCTCACTGCCACTCGGGAAGCAGGTGTCGCTACAGGTAAAAACACTGAGCTCTGTGGGAGAAGTGACAGGCTCAAGGCCACCCAGATCCTCTGACTGGGCTCAGAGGTGAATCTAGGACTCCAGATCCTACGTGTTATCTACCATAACGTGCAAACGTACTGTGACTGATCTAGTAGCTTTTCAAACTTTTTTGAATTAAATCAATTAAATCAAGTACAGCAGCAGAATACTATGATATTCTGATCTCGTATTTAAGTAATTTATTTGCATTTTATGCTGGGTTTTGATGCAGGACCGGGAAATCAACAAAACTTTTATTTTAAAGGGGAAAAAACTAGATGGATAGAGAAATTGCCTTCTCATAGCAGAGTACCAAAGGGAGTGTCCCAGGCTGCTTATTTTTTGGAGATTGAGACCCCAAATGTCACAACACTGGCATTCAAAAGCCCAAAAGGTGAAGCAGCTTCTTCTGGCATATTTGTGATGTTTCCTGTCACCAGAGTCTGTGCCTGGGATAACAACAATACATCCATGCGCTTTACTCTGCACAGAACATTTTTTTCAGCCTTGCTCGTTAGTAGATGTAAGCCAGCCAGTAACCCCGTGGTGTGTGTGTGTGTGTGTGTGTGTGTGTGTGTGTGTGTGCGTGCGCGCGAGCATACGCGTTGCATACTGCCCCCATCCCCTCGGGGATCTCCCTGGCAGCCCACGGGGGCTGTCCCCCTACCCCAGATTTCGTCTTGCAGCTTGCCCTTCTGAAATTGCTTCAGGTATGATTCTATCTCGAAGACTGAAGATCGGACTTGAAAAGGAGCCAGCTCTCATAGTGTCATTCCTGACAGATTTCTTAATTAATCTGCTCAGATTGTCAATAGTGTAATTCACTGTTGATTTAGAAACTAGTTATATGAGCACTGCTTAGTGCCATTGTGGGAAAACATCTGAATAATTCAGCTAATAGATGGGAAACTCACCCAGATTGCTGGGGCACAGGGAGCAAAGAGCTAACTCGCATGAGATGAGCTCGAGCAGGGTGATTCCAGCAAATTCCAGGGAGCGGGGAGAGGTTGTCATATTATTGGGGGCAGCAGCTGCCTGGTTTAATTATTGTCATTTCGGTTTTTGGAAAAAGGAACGTGGGCCTGGTATTCTCACAGGCAGAGGCCATTAGCACACTCTTGAAAAATATTGCAGAATTTCAGTGTAAAATGTGTGATCTCGTTGATTACTAACTCAGAGCTACTCAGTGTGTTAGTGGGTCTCATTCTTGCGATGCCATATTATTTTTATATGATTCTTATTCAACATATGTGAGTTTAGTGATATGTACCATCCAAGGAATATAAAAATGACTTCCTTCTCTTCTGGGAGATTCATAATTATTTGGGGGTTTCCTAGAATTGAATAGATGTCTCCTGAGATTGGGGGGATCACCCATTTTACACCAAAACTTGGAGCTGTGTTGAAAATGAAGTTTATAGGTTGGTGAGTCTGCTTATGTGAAGAGTCTTACGTAAACATAAAAACTCAATCACTTTTAGTTATATACTTAACATTTTGTTTTTATTGAAAATCGTAAAATTATATGAAGTTGAGCTGTTATACTAAATTTTTTTGCCATGGTGGTTAGAGTTTTAACAACCCTTAAGTGCAGATGAGTTAGTGGCTAGATGTAAATGTTAATCAGAATCATGGTGCTTTTGATAGGAAATGTTAATTCAGTTCCATTTATCTGCAGCTTCTCACGCTTGTCTTCTATTTTCTATCTCCCTTTCTCCCCCCCAACATCCTCGCATGCATGACAGCTCATGTGCACACACACGTGCACACACACAAACATACATGTGCACACAGTACACCAACACATACACACGTGCACGCACCCACGTGTGCACACACAGGCACATGCACGCACACTCTTGTCTGTCACCTCTCTTCCAGCTTTCTATGGCGAAGTCTTCAGAAAAAGGGAAAGAGCAAACAGCATCCAAGGCTGATAGCCTGACACTGACGGACTTCTAGCAGGTGAGAGGCAATTCTGCATGGGGTTCTGTGGCCTTGGATTTGAATAAAGGCAGGACTGATTTTTAAATCCTAAACTACACTGGGAGCTTTAGGGGACACGATTGCCTTTTGGGGGGTTAGTGAACAGAAATGCAGCAAACGGTCCTTGAATGCATCTTGGCTGTCTGGAGAGGACATGGGTAAAGTAGGGCGTGGGTTAGAATCCGGCTTGGCTGGAGAGAACACGCCAAGTCACAGTGGACCACACGGAGATAGGGATTCTCTCTCTCACCCAGGAAGTCTGGCGTGTGCAGCCGGGGGCTGGGGCGGCCACTCCACGTCACCGGGGACCCAGGCTCCTTCTGTCCTGCTGTTCCACCATCCTGGTCCGCGCACGATTTGCTCAAATCCCATGGTTCATTCATGGTCAAGATACGTGTGGGCGTTCGCGCTATCACACCCGTATCTCAGAGAGAAGGAAAGAGGCAGAGGACAAGGGGCACCGCTGCCCTCCCTTCTGCTTTTATTAAGCAGCTGTTCCGGAAGCGCTCCTTCCTTCGCCTCCACGTATTTCATCTTGCACATCCTTGGCCGGAGCCCAGAGGGCCACACCTAGCTGCGGGGAGGCTGGGCAACGTCGTCTTTTCAGCTGGACACAAATAACACTGACGTTGTGTTACGGGAGAAGAGGGGACCGGGAATTTGATGGTAGCCTGAAGGCCACTTCCACAAACAGTAGACGCTATACAACAAGCAGTTGTTACAGCTCTAATGAAACCACAAATAAGGGCTTCCTATTTTTACCGAGTGCCTGGGTATTTTGAATGGAGAAGATGATTTGAAAGGATGATTGTTTCACGAGAGCCCGAGACAACAGCACTGATCACGGCTTTCTGTCACTTGTGCTGTCTACAACCCCAGCTCCGGTCAGGGAGTCGAGGGGCTGATAGATGCTGTCAGTATGGAAAGAATGGGTGACAGGTCCCTGAGTTTTCTAATAGCATTTGGAGAACGGTATGCCTTTTGTTGAAAAAAAAAAAAAACAAAACGTATTGTTATTTATGTGTGTAACACCAGCCTTGTCTGATCGGGTATTCCCTGGGAATCCAATTTGTAAATAATTACTTGACAGAATGGAACTGGCTGGAAAAGTCTGAATATGCGGAGGCATATTAGAGGCAAGTTAGGAAAGCCAACCCTCAGGGCCCAGACACAGCGGACGCACTTAGCCAGTCATTAGCAGAGGTGCTGGGAGCAGCTGGTCTACCTGGGATCCTGACGGAACGCCTGTCCCCAGAGAACGGATACGGGGACAGCCGGGTTTTTCTCCCTGTGCAGAGTGGGAGGGCGGTGTTCAGGGGCAAGGAGGTGCTAGGGACTGAGGATTGGTGTCCCTGCCAGATTCTCGTGTGGAAGCCCAATTCCTAGTGTGGTTGCATTTGGCGATGGGCCTCCGAGGAGGTAACCAAGGTTAATTGAAGTCATGAGGGTGGGGCCGTGATCCGATAGAATCAGTGTCCTTGTGAGAAAAGGAGGATATGCCAGGGCCTTCTGTGGGTGGAAGCACCTGGGAGAGGTCACATGAGGATAGCGAGAAGGCGGCTGTCTAGCGAGAGAGACAGGGAGAGAGCTCTCGCCAGCGTCCATCCCGCTGGACCGTAGTCTTGGACTTCCGCTTCCTGAACTGTGAGACAATAAATGCCCCTGCTTTGAGCTGGCCTGGCTGTGCTGTTTTGTTACAGCAACACAGACGCGCTAATACGGGGCGGTGAAATGGATGTGGGTGCCTCGGAAAGAATGTCAAAGCCAGATCCTGACAGTCTTGACTGGTCCCGTGGCTGTCCCGATGCTTCTGTTTTCACCACTGATGGGGCGCCAGCCTGGGCCTCCTCACTCGATTTACTCTCTGCGGTGAACACCCAGCCTTCCCCTCTCCTACTGATTCATTCTTCAGGTTATTCGTTTTAGCAGAGTGAGCACCTAGCAAGTCCCAACAGCCACGGGAAGAGGAAGGAGCCTGAGCTCTCGTGGTGACCCAGGGGGCGAACGCAGACAGCGGGGCCAGTATTCGTTACCTCTTCAGTGCCCTTCCTGCCGGCAGGGTCTACGGCAAATGCTCAGTAGTGCTGAATTGTAGGAGGCTCGCACTAAGCCTGCGAGGGAGGGGCTGGTTTTACCCTACTTTGCAGGAAAGAAAGAGGCCCTGAAGGTGAAGTGACCTCTCCATGGACAAACTGGACCTCTCCAGCTGGTAAAACTGGTTAAGTGGCAGAGCCTGGGGTCACAGCCAGACGTGGGGACCAGAGCCCCACAATCAACTCTGCGGTCAGACCAAATTGTTCCAACCCAACTTGGAAGTGCTTCCGTGGCTCGGGACCCTCTCAGGGGTGGCGGGCCAGGGAGAGTCTTCCCAGAAAGTCATGTCCGAGTGGGGATCTGGAAGACAGTGTAACTGGGTGTGAAGAATGAGAGGGAGGCTGCAGGCAGCAGGGGCAGGGGAACAGGGGAGCCACGGGGTGAGCTGGGAGCGTAGGATGCCCGAGGAGGTGAGGGTGGCAGGGACACGGGAGAGGGAGAAGGGGTCTGCATCACGGAGGAAAGTGAAAACCATAGAGAACCATCAAAGAGTTTTTATCAGGGGGATGACAGGGTCACGCTGCATTTTAGAAAGATTCCCATGGCTACACTGTGGGCGATGGGTGGGTAAAGTGGGAGAAGCAGGAGCTACTTTGGAGGCGGGGAGAAGGATGGTATAATACCCAGGATGCCTGAGCCGCTTGCGAGGTTGTAGAGGGAACTGAAGGGATCACCCTGCGGTGAACGGGAGGGCTGACTGGTTTTCTGGAATTTGGGGAGCTGGTTATTAAACACGGACGGCCATTCTTAAAAATTAAGCTGTAACAGGGTGCCTGGGTGGCTCAGTCAGTTAAGCTTCTGACTTGATTCATCTCGGGTCATGATCTTGTGGTTCAGGAGTTCGAGCCCCATGTTGGGCTCTGCATTGACAGTATAGAACCTCCTTGGGATTCTCTCTCTCTGCCCCTTCCTTGGTCTCTCTCTCTCAAAATAAATAAACTTCAAAAAAGTTAAGCTGTAACAATGTATAATTACATAAACTAGAGTAAAAACAAAGATGAATATTGAGATTCATTACTTCCTGATTATCTTACTGTTACCCCTTCATTGTAATCTATTCTGTTGAAGGTACTTACGTCCGTTGCCCGCGTCTGGTGGACACAAGGGTGTGCAAGGGTGTGCTGTTGTGAGTGGTGTCACATCTGTAACTTGGGACCGCCTCTGATTCGGTGGGAGTATTTACACCAAGGAAATCGGCAAACATTACAGATGAGGTTTTGTCTCTTCAGCACGCTGTGGATGAGTCACCATCCTCCAGAGATAGAGCCTGAAAGAAACCTCCGCCTGCCTCCAGGGTCCACCCGCAAGCCTTCGCCAGCCCTCTCTTCTGGAGCCTCCTGATGAGCTTGGCACACCCTCCCCAAACATTAACCTCTGGTAACCTGCTGGTGTCTGCTTTTATGGTCATTCTCCAAGCATCTTGATTCTTCTGTTGGCAGAACTCAGCACAGAGTAGAGCTCACTCTGCGTTCGTGGGATGAACCCACACGTGAGCGGGTGAGTAAATACGACTTCAGTTTTCTACATTTGTGTCTCTTTGGCCTTTGGGGTGGGCCGTACCTCACTAAAGGGCACAACACTAAGGTTATGATAAGCCCCAAACTGCTTTTGGCCTCAAAAACAGCCCGAAGCTGAAGTGACATTTCACACAAATGTGAGTCGCGCTTGATGTTGAAGTGTTTGCTGAGAAACTACTTGAAAAAGGCCACTTTTGGAAGAAACTACTTCGAAGGCGACTTGACAGTCCACTGAGCTGAGAAAATGTGCCCAGGGAGCCAGGACCCACACATCAAAGGGATTCGGAAGGACAATTTGCAAGGAGAGCCACACGTCCGGATCACCTTGGGGAAAGCGGTCTTTGTCACTGATCCAAATCAAGGGCAGGAGGGTACAAGGACATCAGATTTGTTTGAAGAGAACAGCATCCTGTTAGTCTTGGAAAAGAATGACATGAAGCCACCAAAACACCACTTCCTCCCCTCCCCCAGACCTGTTCGTCACCCGGTGAGACTCCGTACATCAAAGACTCTCTGAGCCCTGTGTCTGCCTTGTGTGTCACCCTAGTTAACGATTTGAAGGCAAATGCTCAGAACACTGACGTGAGGGGGTAGAAAGAGCTCCCTGCCCCTCCCATGTGGTTCTACCGTGTCCCCCTCCTCTGGGGCTCACTCCTCCAGGCCTTGGCAATTTTTCTAGGTCCCAAGAGGCGGTGGACCCAAGCTCATGGGTTAACTCCACCAACCCCTGTAGGAGCCTGGGTAAATGACTTGAGTTTTTTGCCCCATCTGTAGGATTCGACTGTTACTTTGGCCTGTGTTACACCCCCGCCCCCACCCCCCACATGGCTACAGAGAGGTCCGGGGAAGTGATCTGTCATAGACTCCACGGAGCTGCAAGCTGCTGTTCTTAGCTTTGTCAATGCCATTACTAGTGTCTGGGTCCCCTCTTATTTGACACGAGAAACCTAAGGCCCGGAGATGTGAAGTGACTCGATGAGGTCCCTGCCAGGGCCTTACACGGGGGTCTGGGAGTGGGTCCCGTGCCTCCTCTGTTAACAAATGCATTCTACTCTCGGTGCCCTTTCTTGTCAACTCTTACTTATCAGCCTCACAGCAGGTGAAGTCATCCAATAACAGAAAGCCACTGCCCATTTTGCTATGAATTTCTACCCAGGGAATGCGGACACACCCATACACCCCCCAACCTACACCTTGCGTCATTCGGTTTTAGGATTAGTAGAAATACATACGCTCTTTTTTTTTTTAATTTATTTCAGAGAGAGAGAGAGAGAGAGAGAGAGAGAGAGAGAGAGAGAGAGATTGTGAGTGGGGGAGAGGGACAGAGGGGAGAGACAGAATCTCAAGCAGACTCCATGTTCAGCATGAACCTGATGCGGGGCTCTGTCCCACAACCTGGGATCATGACCTGAGCCAAAGTCAAGAGTCGGATGCTCAACCTACTGAGCCACCCAGGTGCCCCCAAATACATACTCCTTAACGAGCCACATGAACTTGGGGGGGGGGCATGCTCTCGCTCTCCTGGTTTGATACGCTATAAAATTGGATTTTGCAAATTCTATTCCTTCTGTACATTGTGCCCTCAGGATCATAGCTCTCTGGATAACCTGGCCTTACACAGACCTCAGCCACCCCCCAAGATGGTCAGTGTCCATCTACTTCTAGCCCTTTCCCCGGGGAAGTGTATCATTCCCGTGCTCTACCTTCCAAAGCATCTCCTTGGGACCAGTGGTGCCCACATCAGCACTTGCTGCGTTCACTTGCACGCTGAGCGGTTTTACAAGCGGGACAATGAACCAGACACAGAGCTGATGACTGCAGTATACTCCAGTGAGTGCCTGGAGGGGCAGCAAAGCCTTTCAATGGAGGGCAAAGCCTGGGAACATCCTGTCTCCCGCCAGCGCCACCCTGAGTGTTCCACTGTCCCTTTGGCCCAATGACAGAGTTGGTCCTCAGTAAATGTTTATTGAGTGAATGCATTCCTGAGTCATCCCTGCCTTGCCAGGTTTGCTCATTCATTCACTCATCCACTCATTCAATCAGTGTTTCAGTCACCTTCTGTTGTGTGCCAATTATGTGCTAGGCGCTATACTAAGTACTGAAAGCACAGAGATGCATTAGATTCACACTCTGCCTCAAAGAACCTCATTCCAACAGGGGAGACAGAAATATGCACGATCACTTTGCAATGAAATGAGTGCAACTGTGGAGATGTGACAAGGCGTCCAGGAGAGCAGGCCTGGTGGATGGGAGGGACAAGGTATATAAGGGGTAGAGGAGGGATCAGGAAAGACCCCCTGGGTGGGGAGGCCAGCAAGTCCCCCTGAGGTACGAGGGCTGGAGAGCAGTGTCGGCAACAGTTTGCCCTGAAGGTCCACGGCCAGCAGTCTTTTCAGAACAGACGATGTCACCTCTCAGCACAGCTTTCCACCAGAGCTTCTTGCTCTGGCCTCTGGGGTGACACTTGGACCAAGGGGAAGAACACCTGGCTCCTGAGTCTGATTGCTTGACCCCCTTCCCTTTTCTTTCCTTTGCCAGCAACTTCTAGGTGGGTTTAAGAAAGTCGGAGTGCAGTCTCCACTTTTGTCCTCCAGAGTCCACGGTCCAGTTAGGAACACTGCTCCCCTGTTCACTACCCAGTGAACTTCATCACCTCCCATCCTTCCTAGGACAGAGTGCTCCTTGAGTGCAGATTTCGAATACAACCCTCAGATAGGACAGTTTTAAGGAACTTCAAAATGCAGATGGCCTCCTGGGTAGGCCTCAGGTTCCAGATCAACCAGAAGTCATTTAGAAACACTGTGAACTCTGTGACTAGCACCCACAGCCAGTACCTACCTTATATCTGAACAAGTGTCCATTTCTTTACGTTCCTTTTGGTTGAAAGAAAAGTCTGGGATGGGCAGACTTAGGGCGAGGTCCTTCCAAAGCTAGGTTCTTGCTAACAAGCTCACAGAAGCACCACGTCAAATGGGACTTGGATTTAATACTTGGTTCAAACTACTGATTTTATCGATAAGGAAACTGAGGTCAGGGGAAGTTCCAAGTAGCTCTGAACTAAAGCAACTCGTGGGTGGCAGAACTGGAGCCCAGCGTCTTGCCACTCAGGCCCTGCGCCTCCCACCACACTTTATCATCGGCATCGGAGCAGTAACTTCAATTAAAATTGATCGGGCATGGTCACCTACGCGACAAGCATTGTACCAGGTGTCGTGGGATACGGCACCAGTGGAGAGTGCAGAGCCCTGGTCTTTAAGTACATTGGGGTCCAGTCGGGGTCAAAACTCCTGTTTGTTAAACTCACGTTCAATGGCGAATGACATCGTTGTGGAGTACAGAGGTGTAAGTAGCTACAAACTCCGGACAGTTCTTTTGAAAAATGGTATTTGAACCAGGACATGCACAACATACTGAGATGGGCGAAGACGTGGTAGACGGCTCCTGATATGCTCTGTCTCTGGAACCTACTTGGAAATCAAGGACTCTCTAAAAGCCCTACTTCCACTACAATTTTGACCATCATTCTTGCATTTTATTCCTAAATAAAATAGAAGTTTTGGCTTCCTTTTTCTTCTTCTTTTCCATTTTCCTGGGATGGGTGGTATTGTTTAAAGCTGTGAGCACACACGTGAGTACACATACTCCTTTGCACGCATGCTTATGCGCTCACAGGCACGCTCTTGCACACATACACATGGGTGCGTGTGCACGCGCACACCCACGGACACACACACACTAGGAGCTTCCTTTTCAGGAAGGAACAGCAGCGGTTCACATGAAGAATCCTGCACCATAAACTCTTCTTCAGCTAGATTACATGCGGGACAAGTGCTGACTTTCAATTTATGCCTCTGACATGAGTCATTGAGTGCTCTGATTCTCAGTTTATTTGTCCTGTCTTCAGTACAACGGATTGAATGCAGGGTTATCCAGCCATGACGTGGCGCCTTGATGCCTCCAACCTGGGGCTGATGAAACCTGAGCGCCTGGCGCTGTCTTCCAGGAACACGAAAATTTGATTTGGGCTGGAGCCAGCCTCCCTCCTGCTCTGGAACCTGGGTGGAACGTCTGGGGGAAACACTCAGGTCATCCACTGCAGCCTGGGGTATTTGCATAATACCTGATCTCTCGGGATCTGGCCTCAGATGTCGCTTACATAGCTTATCACAGTGATGAATGTTGCTTTCACATCTTCCGTCCCTCGTCTTTTGAAGCGTTATACAGAACTATGGTTCCATCGTTAAAGGTTCAGAAGATAACTGCATTCATTTCTAAATTAACGTTTCAGATTTCCAAACTTGCCTGGGTGCATCTCTCTGGAGATCCGGGACAGCCCCCCAAGCCACCTCCCAGACCTCCCAGGTGATGCTCCCGGGAGCGTTTGCAACCCTCACTGTGACTGCAGCTGATAAGTAAATCTCCAATGTGCTCGAATTTCCGCCAAGCTTACATCTTGCAACAGAAAGCAAGGTCAAGTGGACTCTTTCATTTGTAAGGACACCCATCCAGGCTCAAGAAGACGTTCCTTAAACAGATACCATCTTTTAAAAACTCCAGGAAGCCAAGCGTTAAGCAAAAGTGGAACTTGAGACTTTTTCTCTTGGTTCCCTATTACGAGCATTGACTGTGTGTTTTGCAATTGCATTCGTGTGCACACTCACACATGCACATACAAGGGCACACACACGTTCAGAGTGGACTCCTGCCCGAGGTGTGCAGATTCCCAGTGGCCCCAGAAAACAGCACTAGGTATTGACATTGGTGGGTAGGTTAACAGGATATTCTGGACAGGCCTGTGGGATAAGATACCTCCCAGCCACCAGACTAAACTACCAAAAAAAAAAAAAAAAAAAAAAAAAGCAAATGAGGAAAAACAGTCCTTTCGAAACACATCTGATATCCTATGATATCCTAGCTCCCTATGCACAGAGATGACCACATTCTTCCAGAACCATGGAAGGTGCTTAGACTTACAGGTTAAAAGAAAATCATAGCTCTGCTCCTGGACTCCCGTGCTGTTTTGTCATTGTCTTCCTGCATTGGCCTGGGAAAAATAATTACATCTTTCTGAGCCTCAGTTTCCCCCTCTGTGGAGTGAGAAGTTTTATGAAATGTCATCTCAGATCCTTTGTAGTTACCAGATCATGGGAAATCTCTCCACAACAGATTTTTAACCCCTCGGGGCCATGGGTCATTCTAAATACCTGTTGTAAATGTGGACCTCCTGTCTAGAAATAAATGCAAAGGCATAGAAACACACAGAGTTTATGCAGAGAGTGTGAGAGAGGATTCAGAGAATTCTGGAGCCTGCGCTGGGGGACATGGTTATAACTCTCAGAGGACATCTCTAAAGACAGTCTCTCTGAAAAAGAAGTGAAAGATAAATCACATGGGGGAGATTTGGGTGGTGGCTCGGGAGGACTGTGCTGGATCTCCAGACAGACACAGCGTGCCTATGGTCCCATCTGCCTCATCAGAGACTGTGTCTTGTGAAAGCATAGACTCAGAAGCTGTTCGACTGCTAGAACCTTCAGAGACCAAGGGGTCTAAATCTTGAATTTCACCGGCTAAAGTAAGCGGGTCCACCGTGACTGGCTCAGCGACAGGTCAGAGATGAACGTCCCAAGCTTGGGGGCTTGCCCCAGTGTCCTCTTGATTAGTGACATTGGCCTGCAGTAGGTGACAACCCCAGAGCGAGTATCCAAGGAGGGGCCCACACCCATTAATCGTCAGCTCAGCAGTGCGGTACTGTGAAAAGCAGCACCACTGAGACAATTATGGGGCGCCTGGGTGGCTCAGCTGGTTAAGCATCCGACTTCGGCTCAGGTCATGATCTCATGGTCCGTGAGTTCGAGCCCCATGTCGGGCTCTGTGCTGTCAGCTCAGAGCCTGGAGCCTGCTTTGAATTCTGTCTCCCTCTCTCACTGCCCCTCCCCTACCCACGTTCTGTCTCTGTCTCTCGAAAAAATGAATGAACGTTACAAAAAATTAAAAAAAAAAAACAGAGACAATTACAAAAATGACAGACAGCGTGGAGGGTGACGCGCTAGGCGCTTTACGAGAGCGGTTCCATTTACTCCTTGCAGCAATTTCCTGAAGTAAGTAGCGTCCTTACCGTTGTCACCTACTCCAGGAGTGGCAAAACTGCAAGTCCAAAATGGGAGTTTGTAAGATCGTGCTCTGAGGACTCCCAGGACTCTCGTCAGTCCGTCTGTCTGTTCTCTCCTGGAGCACACCCAAGCCACTCTGTGCTTCCTGCTGCTCAAAGGCCTTCATTGCCACTGAGCAGCGTGGGTGAGGAACGGTGAGCCTGGCGTCCTGGGGTCTGAGACACCCCGGCTGGTGGCTCCATCCCAGGTGAGGTGGGGTTTGGCTCAGCAGCTCTTTACTTCTTCCATTTACCTCCTGCTTCTCTGGCATCCCCTCTCCGTGGGGCGTCAAGTGCTCAGACCAGAGGCATTTTGTAGCGATGTATAAATTGCTTTATAGCAACCGGCCCATTATTATTTACAATAATTTGCGTTTTATTTCCAAATAACAGTTTGCGAACGTTTTTCTCCTTTTCCTTTTTGGGTTCACGGTCCTGATTTTATTGTACCAAGTTCACCAACTCCACACATACATTCATTAATGGAACAAATAGGAGAACTTCCTATTCAGAGGTGCGTGGGGGCTCAGTGCTCAGCACAGTCACATTGTTTTCTTTTTTCCCCTTTGACTGTTAACAACACAAAACTGTGATAAAAGTCTTGGTTTATATCCAGTTATCCAAATGCTTGTGGTGGATCACTTGTGTGTGGCCTGTGTTACTCCCCAGATATGATTCCCTGCCTTGGGAAGAGTCAAGAGTGGTTTGGCGACAAGGGGAGAATCCTTCACGGCCATGATGTGTCCTGTGTGCCAGGGCCTGGAGAGGCAGAGGCGAGTGTGACACAACCTTGACCTCTTGGCAGCCTCTGTCACTTGCCTGTATCTTGCATTCACTTAGATCCCTGACTAAAGTGCGGGAGGGGACCAAACCGTGGGAGGAACAGAAACCAGAGATCTGGGCTAGGCAGGACCCTCCCTGCTAACCTCAGAACTGCCATGGTGTCTTCTTGGTTTCCTGTCACTTGCCAGAAGGAATGGAGTTTTAGTCGGTTTCTCGATGGGTCAGATACCATGGCCTTTGGGTGGGTCTGACCCAGGTTGGCTCAGTGGGAATGTGCCCAATGTTTGGGTTGCCCTAGGGTCTGCTCAGGGCATGGGAAGTTCAGGGCCACCTGGTGGGCCAGCCCTGCTCTGCTGATGACAGTGGTGGTGGGAGGGGCTGAGGCTTGCCAAGAGGCCAGGGTTCTAGAAAGCATATATATTGTGGACTTTCTTGTCAGGGTTGTGGAGCGTCATCCTTCTGCCCCCTCAGCCCTGGCTTTGGGGGCTTTTGGTCAGGCCCACAAGTCCCAAGGAGCCTCACCTCTTAGCCCAGGGTCCTGCTGGTCAGGGAGGATGCACATGAAATGGGTGGGGGTGGGGGGGTGTGGAGCAGTGATTTCAGCCCAAAGTCACTGCCATCTACAGTACTTAGTTTTTTCCCCTTAAAGCAAAATCAAAATGGTGGCCAACATCAAGCCTTCTTGGTAGCTAATGATAGAGAATGTGACCTTTCAATTCACAGAAAACGATGTACTGAAACATTGGGGGAAAGCTTATAATAAAAAAGATAGTAACCTCTTGATAAACAGCTAGCATTCTTTGGAAGGATCCCAGCACATGAAAACAACTTTATAACTTCTGTTATTCTGCAACAAGAAATGATCTACCGATGCTCTGTACACATTACATATTTTAGTCCTTACAACACATTCAAAAGTTTGGGGTTCCTAACCCTTTTCATCACTGGGGAAACAACATTGTCAGAAGTTTGAGTGAAAGGCTCCCAGCCAGGAATCAGTAGGGCCGGGACTGAGCCACGGGTTTATGTGATGGGTCCTCAGGTCTCCATCCCCAGCCTTTCTCCTCAGGGGAGCCGTCCATACAGAAGCCTCCAGGGGAACTCTTTGCACAGGAAGAGTAGATGTTAGCTCCTGTCCTCGTGTGGGTGGCGGCTGCTCGCTCTTGTTTATGCGAATCTCTTACCCAACCTGCTCGAGGACCCTGTGGACAGCTGGTTTCTTCTGTGAACTCGCTGTGCGGACATAAAGTACAGCCTCGGAGGGTGGAGTAAGGCCAGTTTCTGGTTCTTTGCTCTAGAGATACACAGAGAAACCTTCTGGTTCAAGGCCGGGGCTCTGCCCGCCTGAGCCCGCGGCCCAGGGTCCTGGACATCTGCGGCACTGAGCACGCCTGGCCGTGTTTCCGTTTTCAGTTTTGTGCGCTTGCCTCGCTACTACAACACGTTTACCATAGTTTTCCTTTTCCCGTTTGAGGAAACAGTATGGTTTCTTCAGGTCTTTGCCTCAAATCTGTTGTGCTGTGTGATAACCCGACATCCTCCTTGGAAGTCTTAGGAAAGAGCCCTGGGCTTGGGGATGCTTGAAACGCCCTCCTGCTATACCTTGGGGCTCCTGCCTTTGGCCTGGAATCCCATAACTAGCCAGAAGGAATATAAATGAGTTGTTTGATGACCTCACGTATTTCCTCCACACTTGCTTTTGCTACCGTGTGAGGCTTGGAGGGTCCTGGGAGCTATAAGACAATTATGATCCCAGAGGCATTTCAGCATGGTGGGAAAGAGGGTGATGTGAACCGTGTCTTAGGGGTGCAGAATGGGGAAGGGGGACTCTTAGCAAACTGTCAAGTTGCTGGGTGGGATGATATTTTGAAATGTTAATTGAAGTTTCCTCTTTCACCCCAGATTTCTTTGTTCCTTTTTCTACTCTTCCTATTCAAACAAGACCTTTCTGCGGGTACCACTTTGCCCAGACCCCTCCCCAGGGAATGCACCCTCCCCTGCGCTGGGAACAAAGGCTGTAGATGGCTCACAGCTGAGTCATTTGCTGGACATCACCCTTTGCTGCCAGGAACTGCCTCGTTCAAGCTTACGTGCCCACGGATGGCGCCCGTGCTCATCTGACTGACCGAGGCAGGAATGCAGAAGCTCGGCCTCCTCACCCCAATTTGAGCCAAACCTGATGGGCTATTTCAATTCCAGAGCGCCTCTCAGGGTTGGCTGAGGGTAGCCTCCATCGCAACCTCGCTGAAAGTCAGCTTTTCCTCCTGAGATGTGCTGTCTGTCTTCTTTCCAGGGGAACTTCTCAGAAACACTCCCTGATAAACCTTCTGCATGCAATCTTCCACCTCAGGCTGTTTCCAGGAAACCTCTAAGGCAGTTAACACAGGAAATAGTTGTGAAAAAGTGGGCTCTAGATGGAAAACTGGAGAAGTGCGTGTGGCAGGTTGACAGCGAGGACCCCATCCCTGGTGGTGGGGATGGTGCTGGAAAGGCTGAGGGAAAATGGTGAACAGGAGGTGGGACTGAGTGATCGTGGCTGAGAGCTCTTCAGCTTGAGGAGAGCAGGAGGCTGAGGTGAGGTTCACCAGTTTAAGGTGAACTGTGAAAACCCGAGTGCCTCCTTGGCAGCTTGTGAGAAAATCCCAGTGTTCTCCAGCAGGTCAACTGGAGTGCCAGTCGTAATCTTAAGTATAGCAGAGTTTTGGAGAAGGTTAAATTCTCAGGTCTCCAAAGTCGGGGTCCTAATAGAGAATTGGTGAGACCCCGGTACTCGGGATGGGTACCTGGACAATTAAGAACCTTGCATCTTGGGGCGCTTGAGTGTCTCAGGTGGTTGAGCATCTGACCCTTGATTTCGGCTCAAGTCATGGTCCTAGGGTCATGGGATCAAGCCCTGCATCGGGCTCTATACTGAGCTTGGAGTCAGCTTGGGATTCTCTCTCTCTCTCTCTCTGCCACTCCCCCACATGCATATGTGTTCTCTTTCTCTCTTAAAACTAACTAACTAACTAACTAAATGAATAACTTAACAAAACAAAGAGAAGCACAATGCTTAGTACGCCTCTTTGGACTTTGGAGGAAGCATCTTCTGTCCCTGTAAATACTGCTTCAACCCATTTTTCTGGGTGATATGGAAGGCGGTCATCTTTGAGTAGGATCCAGGAAAGAAAGCGTCTGCAGCAGGTCAGGTGGTGGTGTAAGTGACCCTGCCATTTGTGTCATACAACCTGACCGCCCCTATGGTCCTCACTGGTAGGAGTGGGACGGTATGCTCTCTATGGCACTACGGAGATGTATGGTGGCAAAAGACATCACATGGAGCTTATGGCAAGCCCTGGGAGAGTCAGAAGGTAACCCCTGGCATTTTGGAGAAAGGCCATGTCTATCGGTGGCGGAAAGGTATGCGTCATTTGAAAAGTAGCTCTTAGTAAGCTTCTCGGCCCTGGTAGAGTGGGAACATGTCACCATGGGATGTCAACTGCATGGCCAGGCTGGGTTCTGTCAGACCCACTGACTTATAAGATTGGGTGGACTCATCATAAGGGGAAGTGAGATATCTAGGCCTGGACATAAGCAGGGTCAGAGTGAATGAGGAAGTTGCACAGTTAGCTGGGCCCCATATCACCCAGCACTGTTTTCCGGTACTTTTCCCTCAGCTCACATCGATGGTCCGCTACGGGGCCAGGGAGACTTGATTCACAGGTGCGTGTAAATAATGGACTATGCCGCTCAGGGATGGCCTTGGAACATGGCAGCCAGGAGCAGTCCTCCGGGGGACATATATCTGGGTAGGTCGTCTAGTCATCTACTTTGTAGGGAAAGAGAATTGACCAAAGATAAGAATATGTGCCATGTGAAACTTAAGGCAAAGTGCATGAACAGGGGTGAAAGAGAAAGATCGGCATCTGGGAGACAGGAAGAAGCTTGAGGATAGGCTCCTAGGAGTTAGCAGAGTGTGAAGATACACATATCACAAGGTAATGCCCAGCAAAGTGCATTCACCATGGAGGAGGTAGCAAGCAAACAAATAGAGTGACTTGGCCAGTTGACACCAGTTAGCCTGTCATCAGCCATCCCAGTGCAGGTACAACAGATACCATAGCAGCAGAGATGAAGGCTACACGTGAGCCCATTGGGATGAGCTTCCATTCACCAAGGCTATCTAAGTACAGTTACTGCTGAAGGCCAATCTGCTAGCAGAGACTAGCCATGAGCCCCCAGTGGTAGTAATAGACATTTAGTAAAATACTGACTACAGCGACCTTTTCTATAATAGAAGGGATACAGATGAATCTTGAGTGAGATCATCACATAGTCTTGGCATAGGTTTGCCTTTCCTGCCTACAGGAAAGCACCCAGCACCTGCCTAAGCCAGCACCACCATCCACCAACACAGGATTCTGCGTAATATCAGTTCAGTCGAGGGACCCACTTTATTGAAATGCGGGCTCAGCAGCGGGCACATGACCATGAAATCCACCGTTTTCATCATATATGACATCATCTAGAAGCTGCCAGCCTGCCAGAGTGGTAGAAAAACCTCTTATGAATATAGCTAAGGTTCCAGATTAGAGATGATGCCTTATGAGTGTGGAGCATGATCTTCTATGACACAGAGTGCATGCCGTGTCAATGATGCTGTGGCCTTGACAGGTAGAGTACATGGCTCTGAGAACCAGAAGATAGCAGTAGGAGAGGTCTTTCTCACCATTGGTCCCAGTGACCAACAGAGGGAACTGTGCTTTCCGTCCTTGCCACATTGGCTTCTGCGGCTTCCAGGGGAAGAACGTCTTCACCAGAGGACACAGTAAGACACTTACAGAACTTTATACCCACTGCCTGGTCACTTGGGGTTTCTCATGATGATTAACCAGTGGACAGGAAGAGGAGTTTTCATCATGGTGGGCATGATTGACCCTAGTCATCAGGGAGGTTGGGTTGTAGATGCACAATGAGGCCAGGGAAGATGCTCCGAGGTTGCTCCAGAGACTCTTCGTGCTCCTAACACAGGTGGACAAGTACAGGAGTCGTATCCTGAGAAGAGACTGATAACTTGGGGTTCAGACCCCTCAGAGATGATGTCTGCGTCCCCCTACCAGACCCCCTGCCTAGACCAGCAGAGGAGCAAGTAGAAGGAGTGGGGAGTCTTGAACTGGTGGCAGAGGGGGGGATGATGAGTGTCAGTCACAGCCTGAGATCAACTGCGGCAGGGGGCTATTGTTTATTATAATCACCTTCTTTTCTAAGTTTCTCAGGCAACTGGTCCGACCAAAATCCTGGAGAAGAAGCTTCCCTGATGGGGCATACTCATGACAAGAAGCAACTTCATCCGTGGTGACCATGGACCACGGGCACTGCAGGGCTCTGCTTGGAGCTCTCTTCGGGGCCAGGTTGTCCACCACTCAGCTGCCTCGCTGGGAACTGCCCTCAGTCTCAGGGAAGTGCCCCCCTGAAAGGTTCCTTCACCTCTCAGAGCGCAGTCCATGTCCGATGACTGACTGGCCCGGGGGGGTCCAGATGCAATCTTGGCAAGAGTCATCCTCTCCCAGTGCTCAATTCCACCTTCCCCCACTTCCTCAAAGATGTGTCTTCTGAGAACACTCCCAGTAAACCCCCTGGGTGCAGTTTTGCATCTCAGACTCTGTTTCCGTGGAACCCAAGCTGGCTTTCCAGTTCCAAAGCCAAGGGCTTTAGGATATTGGAAATGCCTCATGGAATATATAAGGTTTTGGGGGGGGGGAAATAAGAGTAACAGTAGCTTCCCCCAAGCCAAAGCAAAACAAAACAAACCAAAAAATAAAATTAGGGCAAAAAGGTTTCCCAGTAAATTTTCTTTTATTGTTACAGTATAACCCTCTTTGTCCCTAATGATGTTCTTACTTTAAAATCTACTCTTTTCCCCCTTTGATATTAATATAGCTACTCTGGTTTTATTGGCAAAATTTACCTGGCAAGTCCAAAACTCTTCAATCTGTGGATTTCATCTTAGTTAATGTTAATCGCGGTAGAAAGCTTATTTTTCATGACAAATTCTTAAAGGAGCACCTGCTCCTAGCCCGGTGCTCTTAGCACTGTGGTGGTCTTCTGTGGGCCTGAGTGTGGGGTCTGTTTCCCTCACCCTCACAGGGGGCTGGATTCCTTTGGGGTCCCAGCTCTGTGGAGGAAGGGTCTCCTGCCATACTCTCCACTATTGTAATGGGACGCGGGCTTTTCATAAAGGCCACGAAGATGAAAGTTCACCAGATTTGCTCTCAAGGCAAAAGTGATTCCAATGGTAAGCTTCTCACTTGCAATTTTCCCTTCGATTTTGGCCTCATATTCATAAAGATCTTTTTAGGAATTACAAAAAATATATATCCAGAGTTCTTAGCTGTTTTCAGGATTTAGTCCGAACACCGGGCCTGCCATATTACTGGAAACAGAACTCCTAGTAGTAAATTTTTTAAGAAAGAAATTATTGATGATGGTAGACTTTTACCATCTACTCACTCTGCATATGCAGAGAACTTGTTTAACTTATGTGATGGAAGTATCCTCTTTAATGTGGGCATGATGGATTATAGGATTCTAAAACTCCATCCTGTTCATTTTAATTCATTTCATGAGACAAAGAGGGAGAGGAAAATTCTTCACTATTTATTGGATGGGTGCACATTACTAAACAATTTCAATAATTGATTTGCATTATACAGTCAAGACAATAAATTTGAAAATCAATGAAAGCCACTTACACAACCGCTTCGTGGAACAAATATGTAAGATGTGAATATTTATGATGGTAAATCAGATTAAGTTGCTGAACACTTTTTTCTCATCTGTCGGCAATGATGCAAAGCTCTGGGAGTAAGCTATCAACTTTTTGTAGTGTGTTTTGATTAAGTATAAATAAACGAATCACATTTTCACGGTTATAAACTAGTTCATCAAATGGGGGAGGCAGTGCAAACAGCCTTCTTCTCTAGAAACATATGGTTAGCAGTGTAGGCTTATGAAAATTGTGTCATAGTTCAACATTTAAATTAAGGAAAACTTCCAAAGGCTAAGACATGATAACAGATTTTACAGCACCAATGACAAAGCTTCTTGTTGATTTTTTTAAAAAAAATTACGAAACTGACAACTAAGTTTTAATGCCTCGAAATTGTCCCCAAAGAACCTTGAGTTTGTTGTGTTCATTAACTTTTTAGGACTGTCCTTCCTGCTGTTCAAGTTCTAAACACAGGCTTTGCCTTTAGGATGCTTTTCTTTTTCGCCAAAATATAGGTGTGACATTTGGGGCAATTTTGTAAGGTTTTTGCTAGGGAACATAAAAGAAAGCCCATCTTTTCTTTTATTCTCCTTCTGCCTTGGACTCCTGGTGCTTCCACACCTGGTGGAGACGGGGACCTCATGGAGGCTGAGGAAACGGACATACCTTGAGTTCCTGCTTTTACAGCTGGTAGGTGGCGGATCGCGATTCTGCTCCGCCAAGTGGCAATTTCACGACTTCTGTGTTCTTCCCCAGCCTCCCGACCCATTCCTTTCCCATCTCTGCCATGTCAGTGGATGACCCCAGTTTCCCTGAGCTCGGAGAAGCTCAGAGAAAGGCTCCATGCCCTCACTCGCATCATCCCATCTGCGTGCCGCCCTCCTCCCTCCTGAAGGCCCTTGGCAAGGTCAGTGTCCCGGATGGGATGTGTCTTGGGTTGTCCTGGGCTCTTTGCTGCCAGCCCATGAAGGCTTCCTCCTACAAGGTCAGCTCTGTAGTTTCTGTTGGGACATTTCCATTAGCGTGTGACTCGGTGGAAGGAAATACACAAGCCGCGCCAGCCACCCATCTGACTCCTTAGCGAACTTCAGTGACCATGTCTGTGCTCTCCACCGCCTCTCCTCCCCTCTTTAACCCACTCCAGTCAAAGCTGCGGTGAAGCCCACTCTCTAGGAAGCTACTTTGTCTCCGACAACCTTCATCTTCGCAAATCCAGCGGTCAAAACTTTCTCCCCTTGGACCGTATCTCGCATCCCCTCCTTTCTTTTGGAGATGCTCTCACCACGGACTTGTGCAGCACAGATAGCCTCGCACTTGCTTCCCTCCTTGGGCTCCCAGCTGCTGATTCCCGGACATCATTAGTGATTCCCTATATGAATTTCCTGCTGCTGCTGTGAAAAATTACCACAGACTTAGTGGCTTCAACAGCATGAGTTTATTATCTTACAGTTCTGTAGGGTACAAGTCCAACACGGATCTCTCTGGGTTAAAGTCAAGGTGTGGACAGAGCTGCATTCCCTTTGGAGGCTCCTGGGGAGAGTCTGCTCCCTTGTCTTTTCCAGCATCTATAGGTCACCCAATTACTTGACGCGTGACCCCTTTCTCCACCTTCAAACCCAGAAGCATGGCATCTTCTCTCCCATCTGATCTCTGCTTCTGTTCTTGCATTTCTCTCTGACCCTACCTCCTCTGCCCCCCTCTGATAAGGACCCTTGTGATTATGTTTGGCTCACCCAGGCATCCCAGGATAGTCTCCCCATCTCAACCTCCTTACCATCAATCACATCTGCAAAGTCCCCTTTACCCTGTGAGCCAAGATACTCACCAGTTCTGGGGATTAGGACATGGACATCTGAATACGGGGGAGCCCTTATTCAGGCCACCACACGCCCCCTCCTTAGGTTCACTTGTTAATTTTGCCATACCCCAAACTTGGCCCTTGCTTCTCCTCTTCTCCGTCCACATTCTCTGAGATCTCTCTGAGATGTCAAATGCCATGTTTAAACGGATGACCTCCTCCTATGGGGTGCCTGGGTGGCTCAGTCAGTTAAGCGGCCGACTTCAGCTCAGGTCATGATCTCATGATCTGTGAGTTCGAGTCCTGCATCGGGCTGTGTGCTGACAGCTCAGAGCCTGGAGCCTGTTTCAGATTCTGTGTCTCCCTCTCTCTGACCCTCCCCCATTCATGCTCTGTCTCTCTCTGTCTCAAAAATAAATAAACGTTAAAAAAAATTTTTTTTTTTAAATAAACGGATGACCTCCAACTCATATTTCCAGTCTTGACCTCACCTCTGAGCTCCGGGTGTGAATCTGCATCCAATCCGCCTATGTTGTCCATACATAAAAAACAACTCACTTGGATGTTGCATAATGATCTTAAATCTGCCATATCCACAAGACGCTCTTTATTTCTTCCCTAAACTTGTTGTTCCTAGCTTCTTCTAGTAAATGGCTCCACTGTCTGTTACCCAGATCAAAAACCCAACAGTCATTCTACGTTCTTCTTCTATTTTACCCCCTTCCACAATTAATCTATGAGCAAAACATTCCCACCGCCATCACTCTATTCCAGACTCCACCTTGGCCAGTCTGGGCTCATGAAATAGCCTCCTCGCTCGTCTGCTGGACCCCTCTCCCTCTCCAGTCTACCCCCCACCTAACAGCCAAATTTCAAAACAGCATTTTAATTACAGAGTATTTCAAGCAATCCAAAAAGTACAGAGAACAATAGAATGAGTGTCCAGGTGGCCACCACCCTGGCACGACTGTGTTAACATTTTGCTTCATATATATTGTTTTTCAAGAAGTAAAACGTCATATGTTTTTGAAATCTTCTACTTAGCCCGCTTTCGCCCTGTTCCCCTTTCTCGTTCCACTTCCCAGAGGAAACCAACATCCTGCAAATGTCGCATGTCCTTCCTCATGTGCATTCATACTGCACCACACACGCGGTTTCATAAATGATTAATAGTATGGTGTGATGTGTCTTTATGCTTCACAGAAGTGTTTTGTATTCTGTGTTTCTGTTGCTTCACATTTTTTTGGTGTTATTTGAAGTGTATTCATGGTGATAGACATAAATTTAGGTCATCCATTTTAATAAATTTGAATAACTCACTTAATAAAATAAGCATAAGTGTGTCATTACATGAGCAGAGCATAATAGAGCAGATCATTTTGCTATTGTTAGGGATTTACTAGCAAAATTTTGCCAGTGAAATACTGCAACAGTGAACATCTCTGTGCACATGTGGGAGAAATTGTTGCATAAAAATCATAGATTTTATTTTTATTTATTTATTTATTTATTTATTTATTTAATGTCTTATTTTTGAGAGAGAGAGAGAGAGAGAGAGAGAAACAGAGTACTAGCAGGGGAGGGGCAGAGAGAGAGGGAGACACAGAATCTGAAGCAGCCTCCAGGCCCCGAGCTCTCAACCCAGAGCCCGACCTGGGGCTCGAACTCATGAACCGCGAGATCATGACCTGAGCTGAAGTCAGATGCTCAACCGACTGAGCCACCCAGGCACCCCGAAAACTTATAAATTTTAAAGTAGCTGAGCTTATCGATCTTTTGTCGAATGCCAGTGCTTTTGTAACTTAAGAAATCTCAATGTTATGAAGAGGATATTTATATTTGTTTTTGCCAAAACTTTGTCTTTAAATTGAGGTCTTTAGTCACCCTGGAACGTGTGTGTGTGTGTGTGTGTGTGTGTCTGTGTCTGTGTGGGGGTGGCCATGTTTCCTATGGTTAGCCAGTTGTTCCATTCCCACTTAATGACTATTCTTGCCTTTACCTTCTGAATTGTAATGCCACTTTGTAGAATACTGTGTTTCTAAAAGAGACGCTATAGCAGAGATTGTGGAGAGCCGGCCTGGGTGCAGAACCCAGTTCCACTACTGAGCAGGGAGACCATCCTCTCCAAGTCATATAATCTCTCCGCATTGCCACCCTACCTCCTCTCCTCTGCGAAAAGGAGATGATATTAATAAGTGTCTTTGGGGGGATTAAATGAGCAAGACTGGACTTTGAGTCTTCTGTGCATAACTTGGTACGTAATAATAAATGTTAACTTTCATGTTTCAATTATTATTATTTTTATTTCAAGTGTGAGTCTCCCTCGGGACAAGCAATTTAATTATTATAACTTTATGGTAATCTTGATATCTGAGAGGCCAAATGCTGATATTTGTCAGCTCGTTGGGCTTGGAGGAAAAAAAAATATGGAGATTTTGATTAAAAATGAATTGAATTTACAGATTCATTTGAGAGAATTGATATATATTGTTGAGGCTTTCTACATGTAAGCATGACACATTTCTCTATGTATTTTGGTCTTCATGTCTTTGAATAACGCTGTGCAATGTTTCTCATAAATGTTTTATACATCTTTTTTTAATTAAAATTTTTTTTAATGTTTTATTTATTTTTGACAGAGAGAGATAGAGACAGAGCATGAGCGGGGGAGGGGCAGAGAGAGAGAGGGGGAGACACAGAATCCGAAGCAGACCCCAGGCTCCGAGCTGTCAGCACAGAGCCCGATGCGGGGCTCAAACCCACAAACTGTGAGATCATGACCTGAGCTGAAGTCGGATGCTCAACCGACTGAGCCACCCAGGTGCCCCTATACATCTTTTGTTAGATTATTTTTAGGGACCATACATTTTATCATCACTGAAATAGATAGTATTTTTTTTTAACTTTTAAAACATTGCATTGGCTCTTGCTAGCATTGATTCTTAAAATTGGTTTTGTATTCCAGCAAGCTCATAACAATTTATTTCTAGGATTTTTTTTTCTACGTCTTGTCTATTGCTTCCCACTCATTCTGTTTCTTTTCTTTTAAGATGTATATATCTCTACGATGGTTACCATTAAAATGTACATAGTGTTTTTGGAGTGTTAGATACTCTTTCTGCACTTACCTGTACTAGCTCTTTCCATCCTCATGATGACTCTATGAGGTCAATAATATTATTATTCCTATTTTATTGGTAGTGTTACAGAAACAAATACTCTGACGCTTGTAAAACTAATGAGACTTTATGCAGGGCTATTATAATAGGTGTCAAGACTATACGGGAGAGAGATGGAACTCAATTCTGAATGTAGCAAGAATGATAGGTATTTATACCCAAGGAGAAGGGTGGGGGAATCTGTAGATGGAAGATTACTAAGGGGGTATCAGAGATTGGGGGATTGTTGCTAAAATGACTTAACAGTGTTCTTGCTGAAGGCAGGTGACGGACTTAGGCATCGAAGATCGAGGACAAAGAGCTTGATCAGGATGGAGCGTGAGGATTCTTGCTAAAGTGCCTGAGCAGGATTCTTGCTACAACTGGATGAGGTGAGCCCAAGCTAGGATCCATAGATGAGACCGTGTAGAGCATAGGGGATGCAAGGAACCCGACTCAAGTTTGGTCAAGGACAGGGTCTTTGTCAGGAGGTAATTGGGGTAGAGGGAATTTGAGCTTGCCCAAGCACAGCTAGTTCAAAGCAGAGTGTGAGGCCCCAATGGCTTGGCTCTACGGTCAATGCCTTCCATCCCTCTGATATGAGCATTAGAGGTAGCTGTGTGGAGTCTTGCCTTCTTGTTGATATTAATGGGAATGTGGCTCAGTTTGCACTATTTAGTATTATACTGAACGTTTGGCTGAATGCCATCTATGTAGTTCGAGGAATTCTTGGATATTGCTAAGAAATTCTTCTCTACACCTTAAAGAAATTCTGAATTTAATTTAATGACATTTCTGCATCTCTTCAGCTAATCTTAGACTTTTTTCTCTTAAATCTAGTAATGTGGTGAATTACTTGTTAGATTTTCTGTTTTGAACCATCCTTGTATACCCAGGATAAACCCTAGTGGGTCATGGTAGAAAACAACTTATCATAAACCCAAAATATCTTAATTTAGCTTTGATTTGTTAAATGTAGTTCCAAGTTTTTTGTTTTGCTTTGTTTTCTTTTAACAGAGAACTTGAGAAGCTGCCACTCAAGTATTTTCATGAATGAAAAGCACTAAATTATCATCCATTGAGTATAAAGATGAGAAAGGAAGTCCTTGATTCTTTACAATTTAGCCTTAACTCCACGTTTAGGTCCATCTATGTTGATTTTTTATTTTGCCGCCATAAAGTTGAGTACAGAGGCAAAGAGCTTTCCTTTAATATTTAGAGACTTGCTCTATCGGTTCCCATGCATGTTGACCAGAATGCGGGAGATGTAAGGGTGATCTCACCACTTGCTCTCCTCTGTGGAAATCGTACAAGCATTCTGGGTTTGTAGGTCCTGACCAGACAGAGTCTGAAAGGACCAGTTGCTGCATCACTTACTGAAGAAGTTCCTGTAGCATGAGGTCAGCATTCCTGCAGTTTGGGGTTTGGAAGACAGGAGGCTTCTCTCTGAGGTAATGGCCAACCACGTATGATCAACGTATCTTCGAACCCTCAACACTGTTGGCTGGAAAGTGAGTGCAACAGCAATCGCCATCCAGCCCAACGTGTGGCATATTGTTGGAATTAAAAGAGATGGGGCTTATACATAAAAGCCCTTTGAAAGCTGCTCTCCAAATGTGAGATGCCACCTTCACCTTGGACGTGGTCCCTGGGAGGAAGGGCAAGCAGGTTGATGCCTCGGGCTCAGGTCAACTGACAGGTACTCCTCATCCACACTGTCACTGACTTCCCTGCAGCTCTCTGTCTGCTGAAGAATCTCTACTCCTGAGCGGGCAGGGGACTGACACATGATTTCATTCATTTCGCAAAAACAACCAAAAAAAGGTCCTAAGATTGAAATCTTGGTGCTTGTTCTTACGGTTGGATTCAGACCCTGTGAGTTGAGTTGATCAGTCTCCATACCCTATGATTATCTTTCTCCTTTTTTTCCTATTCCTTTTCTTTGCTCCTTCTAAAGTGCATTTATGGGGTGCACGTGGCAGTGTTCTGCCTTTGAGCTGCCTTCCCATGGGGCCCTAGCCTTTCCTGGGCCCAATTCCTATCTTTCTGACAATGTCCCACTTTGAATTGGCAGCTGGTCTTCTTATAAAGGGGCTCAATTGTACTAATTCCTATGTTCCAGTTTTGTTGGTTCAAAAGGGAAAAGAAATAAAAAGAAATTCACTTTCCAGTTGAACATCACGATGAGGCTCTGAGTCCAGAACCACTTGGCTCAGCAAGCGTCCCCATCTCTGCCTAGATGTGCACCGACCAGGCTTGCCTCCATCTACCCCGCCCCCCTTGCTTGTCTTTTCCAGGGGTTGGAGTAATGCCCCCAAAAGTCCGCTATGATGGGGGGTTATCCAGGTCCTTAAGAATACCTGCTACCTTATGAGCTTTCTTCTAATTGTTTTTGTTATGACTGATGTCATTATGGCATCAATGTGCTGTAACGGGGGCGTTTGTCTTCTTGCTGTTTGTGTATGTCAGAAATCTGAAGGGGAAAAATATGGAAACAGAAGGGCACATGTCTTTACAAGCGTGTTTGGAGGCAAACCAAATGGTGCATTTCTCTTTGGATGCTTTCTGGTTTTCAGTCCAGGAGTTGCAGAATAAAAATAGCATGCCTTCTTTTTGCAAAGGGCTGCTAATGTGACTCCTTCATGGGCTGGTTCTTTTGGTACAAAAGGCAACTCCTGGGATCGGATGTATTGACTCGTTAGTCATTAAGGAATTTACTCGTTGGCACTAAAGAATAACATAACGCAGGTTTAATTAGAGCAAAAGCTTAAAGTTGATGTTAATTTAATGGCACAGTCAACTTTCAATTATCCTAGATGCTGAAAGAGGGGATGGCATTGATGATCCAAATTAAGGAAAAGCCTCAAATACATTATAATTTCCCCCATAAATTCGTTAGGATTCCTGCTCTAATTTTGCTACAAGGGGCTCACGTTGAAATGATCATGAAAGTCAATTTGGGGGAAAGCAAGACATTGGCCTGGGGAAGAAAGGTGTGGCCTGCCAAGCACGTATTAGGCATTTTACCTTGTTAGTTTTTGAAATGTCACAACTACCTGTGATGAAGGTACCACTAACCATCGTTTATAATTGAGGAAACAGAGGCAGTATTGAAAGGCTTATCCATGGTCGTTTACTAGAAATTAGTATCAGTGGTTTTATGTTTCTCAACCTAACCCATGTATAGAACAGAGGGGGAAAAATGTTTTCATCTAACCCTGAATTGCAAGGTCTCCTGTACTTAAGAAAATAGTGGAAATTCTCTTCTGAATATTTGGCATTTTCTTGCCAAGCAAAACTCTTACTTGGGATAATAGCACGGTTTGGAAGAAAGCAGCAAAACACCATTTTGGAGCACAAATGGGATAAACAGGGGTGTGGGCAGAGAGGCCTGCACAGGTGAGGATACCTCTTATTACAGGGTTGACGGACCTCTCGAGAACAAGGCCATCTAAAAAATCAACATTTATGCTGCTGGCAGGGAAGTTCTCTGATGGAACAAAATGCCCTTCACTCCGAATCCTCAGCCAGCTCTCCCAGGCACAGACACCTGATGTTAGTGGTGCTGGTGGGTGGTTTTGGGGTAGAGAAAAGTGAATGCACTGGGTGGTGGCTAGAGCTGTGTATTAGTCAGGGTTCTCCAGGGAAACAGAACCAGTAGGAGACAGACATATACTTGCAGATTTATTATGAAGAATTGGCTCACGTGTTTATGGAGGGTGAGGAGTCCCACAGTCTGTTGGTGTAATTCAGTCTGAGGCAGGAGGAAATGAGATGAGATGTCCCAGCTAAAGCAGTGAGGCTTTAGGGAAAAGGGGCTAATTCCTCCTGACTCCACCTTTGTTCCATCCAGCCCTTCAATGGATTGCATGGTGCCCACCCACCTTGCGGAGGGCAATCTGCTTTACTGGGCCCACTAATTCCAACGCTAATCTCAATCTCACCGACGCACCCAGAATAATGTCTAATCTGGCCAGTCAAGTTGACACATAAAACGAGCCACCATAAACTCCCTATGAGCAAGGAAGCCAAAATGAATTAAAAGACTCCTTGGGGAAAGTCTGATGCTCTGTGGGCTGAGAACGGAGTCAAAGTCATGTTATCTAAGTCTTCAAGGGCAAGATGAACTCAGTAGACATACGGCTTATATGTTATGGACAGCCTGACCGAGTACCTGGTTATCAGCTAGTTAGCAGCTTACTCTCAGCCAGTGAGCCAGCAGATTCAGAGCTATGCCGATGCTACCGTGGCACATCCTAGAACCTTGCTACTCAAAGGGTGGCTTCTGGGCCAGATCTCCTTAGAAGTGCAGACTCTCAGATCTACTGAAGTTGAATCTTCATGCAAACAAATCCCCAGAATGTCTCCGGATAATTGATCTGCTCCTGAAAGCCTGAGAAAGGGTGGCCTGAAACCTACTGTTGGGGTCAAACGCAAGAGAGATATGAGTACAAAGTTGGAGTGAAGGTCACAATGGGGAAATGGATTTGGGATTTTAAAATATTTGCCAGGTATCACCTATAGTAACTAGGCATCATTCAAACTGGAGGGTGGGATGTGCATTCCCTAAGTCCAGAGCGAAGCACACACTTGCAGGCTGGTGGTAGGCAGAACAGCTCACCTTTCCTGCGTCCCGAGCCGCTCGCCTCCAGACATATGCCCCCACTCTGGTCGAGAAGCCCAGCCTGCAGGGGGAAATAGTTCTCCTCTTTCTTTGTTCTTTTCTGCACCCTTGCATTTAAAGTGTGTTTGTGTGGTCACATGTTTAGCTCACAGGTCTTCATCAGGAGGGAAATCAAGAGGGAATGAATATTACCAGGGATAGTGGATTCTGATGTTGGAATAGCGGAGGCAAGGCATTGCTTCGGGATTGACTTGATCTATCTCACTGGGGAGGGTAGCCTGTTTTCCTCAGTGTACCCTGTTAGGTAGAGACACCTCTAAATGCATGGGAGAAGGTTATGGGGGGTGTGCATGTGCGTGTGTGTGTGTGTGCGTGTGTGTGTGTGTGTTGCTGTTGTTGTGTAAATGAAGAGAAGCAGCTGAATAATTTTTGGGGTGCCTACTCAGCTCATCACTTCTTGTTTTGAGGGAAGCTTTATGGCATACTCAGGGAATGTCTATACTAGATGATCTCTTCCTCTGCCCAAGGCTGTTTCAACCTGATCTTCTCGGGGGCAATCAGACACCTCTCTTAAGGTAGGTGAGCCTTGGAAAGAGGCTGTGGAAGGTATTAAAAGAGAGTGAACCTAGAGAGGGAGCCCCAGGAAGGATCCCTGGAGAGGAGCAGCCCACCGAGGCAGAGGGACGGTAGGGTTGTGCTAGATGTGCAGGTGCGGGGACAGGGTGCCCCAGGCAGCACAAGGGCAGGTGCAAAGCCCCAGGTTAGAAGCCCCAGGTTGGAGCGGAGAGCGTTCCAGCATCACGGAAGCCCTGATGGTGATGGGGATGGGTGGGAAGGCAAGGGGATGGGAGAAGTAGGCAGGGTCCATAGTAAGGACTTTTTTAAAACAGAAGGTGGTGGCTAGTGGTGACCGGTCAGGTTTGCCCCAGAGCTAAAAAGAAACAAGTAACTAAAAAGGGAGGGTGGTTCTCGCAACTTGGAGAAAAGATTAATGTAGAAGCCCGATAACAAATCTTTTAAAGATCAAGGCGAAACTGTGCGGTAACCAAAACAACCAGTCACCTGCAGTGTCTATTGCTATAAACACGCTTTAGGAAGGGGCAGGAAGACGAAATGCTAGCAGCTGCTTGTACGGGCTCTGAAAAGGCACATGAGTAGAGTTTTCAGTGAGAGATAGAGTTTTCAATGTTAGCAAAATTGCAACTATGTGGGGGTGCGTTATTCTTTTTTTAAGTAAAATGGGAAGACATTCTCTTTTGCCAGGAGAGCTGCAACTCCATTTCTCTAAGCAAAAGTCAAGGTTTGATCATCGTTTCAAGATGATTATTTACGGCTCAGCAGATAATCCCACTGTGCCCTTGGCTCTGGCATTGCCTTTGCTCTATCTCTTGCGGTCTCCCGAATTTATTGATTTCATTAGAAGATAAGAGTGACAAGGACAGCTTCTAATACTTGGGAGAAATGTAAAACCATTAACAGGTCATTGTTGAAGTCAGAACATGCCCTGCTAAGCTCCTTAGGAAACCAGTGGCAGCCAACGATACAGGGATTAAGCTGCTTCTGTGTGTGTGTGTGTGTGTGTGCGCGCGCGCGCGTGCGGGGAGGCCACGCTGAACTGATGGATACACGGATTATTGACACAAACGACTACTTGCCTTTCTTTTTCTTGCTTCCAAAGTTTCAGGATCCAGTTAAAATGCATCTCTCTTACCTGAGGGCTGTGTTTTTGGGGGATGGGGGAGAAGGCTTTCCGAGCTTGGCATCTGCGAATCAGCTAGGGTCAGAGAGTGTGATGGGAGTGACCACCAGCTTCTCCCGAGTGGCCCAGTGGGTGGCACAGTGTGCCATGATGTGGCCTCTGAGAGGCTGCCTCTGTTTGCTGTCCCCTCAAGTCAGAAGCAGCCACCAGGGGCTCAGTCCGTCCTGGCCTTTCCTCATGGGACGTGACGGGAGGGACGGTCACCGTTCAGTCTGAGGAGATCCTTTAAACAAACCAGAAGAGATTTTCTAACCATGAAGCTACTGGTGCTCGTGAAGGCTGGAGAGCAGGAAGGGAATTCAGTTACGTCTCTGTTCTTGTTGATTCCGCCTGCTGTCGGTAGCGCGGCCAATATGCAGATACTTCACGTGGATGCCTCAACGATCATGAGGTGGAGGGACGTGAAATAATTGCTTGACGCACTTTGCATCGGTGGTGTATGTGGAAGAAGGTGGGCAGCTGGTCATGTTTCTCAGGACGGGGCAGGTAGAAAAAGGCTCCAAGGGCAGCAACTGAAGATTGAGGCCTCAGGCAGAAGGTGAATGAGGGGCATCTGTAACAAAATACCGCAGACTGCATGGCTTCAACATTGGTTTCTCCCAGTTCCAGAGGCTAGGGATTGAGCTCAAGCCACCAGCGGATTTGCTTCCTCCCTGATTCACAGGCGGTCATCTTACTGTGTCCTCACAGGGCACAAGAGACAGAGCAGCAACCTGGAGTCTCTTTTATAAGGCCACCAGCCCCATTCCCCCTTCATGACCTAATCACGTTCCAAAGGCCACACCTCCTAATTCCATCTTCTTGGAGGTTGGGCTTTAGCATGCATTTGGGGGAGACACAAACTTTCAGTCCATAGCGCATCCATGGAACCCTGGCCGCAGGCTCCCCGGCCAGCCTTCCTCCTCACCTGTCTGAGTAGGACTGGCTGAAACCGAAGAGGAAACCTGCACCCACAACAGCACTGGGGGACCTGAAAATCAAGGAAGCTGGACCATGTGACTGCCACCCCTGACCACTGATGTGACCTTCATTGATTGCCACTGTCTGCACTTGTCTTGTCTGCCTTGAAATTGAATAATACCATGCCTGTTTCTCTCGCCCAGTGACTCTGAGAGCCCATACATGATATTTGTGAAAATGCACGGAAAAATCTCAAGTGCATTCCCAGCATGAATGGACAGACTCATTGTTAGGCATATAAGAAGGGTGGTTACATGGATGTCTGGCAAGTTCATCTCTATTTTTATCTTTTGTGCTGTGAACATCCAGTTTGTGAGCCTTACTAAATGACTCCTGGAGGTAAACTGAGTGCAAGTCAAATTTAGGGTAATAATCTGAAGGTACTTTCAAGGAATTTGCGTCCTAATCACTGAAGAATAATGTAGTCTTCAGTTTCAGATATGATAATTTACTGCAGTCTTGTTGCCAGATAAGCTCTAGGACATCCAGTCAATTTTGCACTTCAGATGAACCACAAATAATTTTTTAGTATAAGTATGTCTGAAGTATTGCATGGGACATACTTACACTGACTTCTGATGAAAAATTACTTGTGGTTTATTCGCAATTCAAACATAACTCAGTATTCTGCATTTTCGTTTGCTAAATCTGGCCACCCTATACTGAAGATATGGGCTTCCAGCTGCGTAAAATCCCATATAAATGCTTTTAAGCCTTTTTTTAAATATATAAATATTGGTTTTCTTTCTTTAAAATGTATTTGTTATCTTTGAGATAGAGATAGAGATAGAGAGAGAGAAGCAGAGAGAGAGAGAAACAGAGAATCCCAATTAGGCTCCGCACTGATAGTGACTTGGGGCTTGAACTCACAGATCGCGAGATCATGACCCGAACCTAAATCAAGAGTTGGACGCTTAACCGACTGAGCCACCCAGGTGCCCCTTTTTAGCCTTTTTTAAAAAACATAAATAGGAATCACTAAATTGGCTTTGGCATGTTTGGTAATTTCTCTGAGCTTCTCATTCTTCACCTGTAAAATCCAGAGAACATTGCCTTACCTGGTTCTCAGTTTTGCCTGCTATCACCTGGGGGACCACTGATACCTCCTGAAGTCCCAGCACCTTAGACCAATTACATCTGGATCTCTGAGTGGTGGAGCCCAGGGGTGTTACGTTTGAAAGCCCCGCCCAGTTACTGCAATGAGGCAGCAAGGGTGAGAACCCCCGCCTCCCTCCTAGTGACCTGCGGGGTTAAGTGACCCAGCAACTGCAGAGCACCAAACAGAGTGCATGGCACGTACAAGGTAGTCCCTGCATTATGTTAGGAAGAAGGCTCTCATGGAAGAGGAAGGAAAAGAAAGGGTGTCTAGGTAGGGTGACAGGCTGTGCAGCGATGGAGTCCTATAAGCACATGGCCCACGTGGGATGTCGTGGGCTCATCTGTATGTGTGGGTGGGACACAGCTTCTGGGGGACAGCAAGAAACCCAAGGAAGGTGGGCTGAAGCCAGGTGATGGAGGTTGTGGAACACAGCAATGAGTTTATGCTCCATCTTGTGGACCATAGGGAGCCACTGCCAATGCTCTTGCTCCTGAAGGGGGGAGTTTTCATGGAAGCCCATGTGTGCCCATCTTGTATGTGTGCATCTCATAGGAAGATATGAGTCAGGTGGGATCAATGGGAGGTACCGTCCCCCTAGTATGAATCTCTGTCTTGCTCAGTGTTGTATCTTCAGTGCCAAGAACTGTGTCCGGTGAATAGTACGGACTCAATAATGATGTTGACTGAGGGAGTAAATGGAAAAGAAAAAAATAAAAATAAAGAAAAGCTCAACAGAGGCAGCACGGCAGGACTGGCAGTGATGTGCAGGCAGAGTTCTCCAGTCCTGTGCCGACCTTGGGCACCATTGGACAAATCATGGCCCCTTCTTGAACTCTGTTTCTTATCTCTTAAATGGAGGGCATGCGCTTCTAGCTCTAAAATGAGAATGAAATTCTTCTGATCCTGAGTAATTAGTGACCTTCCTATTGATATTGTGGTCCTTGGTGAAAACCCCTTTTGAGAGTGTTGGCGTTTCAATGATTTCTGGAAGTGGGGCCCCCAGACTGCAGAGTCGTGTGGCTCGCCAGGGCTCGTGGAGGAAACTCAGCCTCCCCATGAATCAGGCAGCCCCACATCAGTGAATGGCTAGACCAGAGCCTCAAGAGTCATTTCCAGGTTGTAGGTATAAGTGGTGTGATAGTGAAGAGAGGGCCCAGGAGGACCTTGGACAGCCGAGGGCCCCCCCGGGCGGGGAGGGCATCCAGCTGATTCTCATCTCAGCTACCGCAACTCAGTGCTGGGGCTCCAGGCAACTCCCTTCATCTGTTTGCATTTTAGTTCCCTTCATGGTAAAACGAGGAGTTTATATTAAGTCAACTCCATAGAACATTTTCAGCTTTCAGCTGCCATGATTTCATAGTGCGCTCTTGGGTTGTTTTTACCTTTATCTCTACACACCTTTGTTTCTAAAGATCCAGGCCCCATGACACCTTTCCTTCCCTGTGCCTTCAGAGACGGGAACCAAAAAGCTGACTCTGCACCTCTATGTGCCTCTGAGCCTTTTGCACATAAAGAAGGGAAAGCTGGATAGTTTTTTTTTCCTTCTTCTTTACCAGATATTTTTAGCTTTTCTAAAAGCTTCTCGCTTTGAGCCTTAAAAAGAAATAAGAACCTCTTCCAAAAATGCAAATGCTCTGGCAAGAAGCAAGAGGGGTGTTTTCAATCTTTCCAGAACAATTGTTTTCTCTCCCATTGATATTTGTGGGGCATAGGGGTGAAGGTGGGGGCTGTAGAAGGGGAGGTGCGAGGGTGCTGTGACCACCAGAATGACTCTGTGGCCATCAGGAGCGCTTTCCGGGGGGCGGGGGGGGGGTGCGTGGCTGCCCTCCAGTATGTGTGCTGTGGGCTGGCTTTCCTTAATCAGGCATTTGTTTAAATCGCTCCTGAACACTTCTGGGGTTGGGGTGGGGGGGGGATAGCGACTTGTTCTCTATGTTTATAGTGTTCCAGCTCCGGACAGAGCCTTGAGGCCAAGTGGAGGTTCTTTCTCCCCAACAGCCCCCAGCCTCACGCAGACTTTGGAAATCGGTAGGAGCTGCTGGTGGTACTCAGATGCATCCTTGGCCCAAGGGAGAAGTGACAGTGAGAGCAAGGTGGGGTTCCAGTTGGCTTCATTTTTGTTCCTATCATTGACTGTTTCTAATTTGGAGGCTTCCACTGTTTGAGGTCTTGTCCCCAGGGGCATCACTACGTCCTCTGTCTCACCATAGCACCAGGTTCACACCATAAAGAACACCTGCTGAGGAAGGAATGGTGAGTTGTGTCGCTGCCTGCTTCCCAGGAGGAGGATGAGGAAAGGGGAAGGGAACTGCCCAACACCATGGTCACGGTGCTAGGCCCCGGGGAACCTGTTTTTTCACTTACTCTGTATTACAACAATCTCCTAATTATGTCTAATTCATACTTTTGATTCCCTAGCTTCTGGCTCATAGTAGCTGCTCACTATTTGGTCAGTGGTACGGACTAAGACTTTTCATTTATGCCTTTCAGACATAAATTAGACAAGCTAATTCAAAGTTTGCCTGTATTCTAGGACACCTGGCTGGGTTCAGTTGGAAGAGACTGTGACTCTTGATCTCCGGGTTGTGAGTTCCAGCCCAACGCTGGGTGTAGAGATTACTTTAAAAAAAAAAAAGAAAATCTTGGGGTACCTGGGTGGCTCAGTCAGTTAAGCATCCGGCTCCGGCTCAGGTCATGATCTCGTGGTACGTGGGTTTGAGCCCCGGGTTGGGCTCTGTGCTGACAGCTCAGAGCCTGGATCTTGCTTTGGATTCTGTGTCTCCCTCTCTCTCTGCCCCTCCCCCTCTCACACTCTCTCTCTTTCTCGAAAATGAATAAACATTAAAAAATATTAAAAAAATGAAAATCTTAAAAAAAAAACAAAAGAAAAGAAAACAAAGTGTGCCTACGTACAGAAATACAGACTTGGCTTAAAATCTTGTTGCAAAACAGTACAATTTGGATCTGCTTGTGTCAAAGTCATGGGCCATTGGTGAATACAGGCTCCTTCGGGGGCCATTGAATATACTCTGCCTTGAAATTACTGTGCAGAAAATGATTACATTGACATCACCATCTGAAAATGACAGACAGCACCCTCCAGCCTTTACACACTCAGTCACACTTCCCAGATGTTAGTGATAGAGGGGAAGTAGGCAATGTGGCCACAGTTGTGTACCACAACTTCTGTCAGCTCAGCTCAGCTTGATCATACCTGGACCACAAGCCTATGGAAAGTCCATGTCCAGAGAATCATGAGTCACTCAGGAAAAGGACGTAAGAATGTAGACCTTCCACTGGGTTGCTGAGAGAAAATGAGCCCCGCTATTTACAGCTGAGGAAGCCCATGGCTCTGGAAGGAAGGCGATGACTCAGATGTTAATTTTGTCTTGGCTTCTTGGTGGCCAGGGCCAGAGCTCCCATTTCTTTCCCTCTGCCTTCTGCTGTGCCTACTAGGATCCCCCCAACCTGCCGTTGACTTGAATAAATGATGTTTAATTGGTTGTCTGGGTATTACTTATTATTTACTTCACTGCATTACAAAGCTCTGAGAAGATAGAAAGGAACCCAGTCACCTCTGGATATCAAAGAGGAGTTGAGCCAACTCTCCCTTGGTAATTGTGAGGCATAATGGAGAGAGACGCTGTAATCATGCAGGTGACACATGGCTCTTTGGTTTCTGTCGGCAGTGCTGTCATCACATTCAACAACTCTAAGGGGAAAAGAGCTGCAAGAGGGAATATGGACACACTCAGACCATGATGCCTTTTCTTTTTTTTTTTTTAATTTTTTTTTACATTTATTTATTTTTTAGAGACAGAGGGAGACAGAGCACAAGTGGGGAGGGCCAGAGAGAGAAGGAGACACAGAATCCGAAGCAGGCTCCAGGCTCTGAGCCATCAGCACAGAGCCTGATGCGGGGCTTGGCTCACAGACTGTGAGATCATGACCTGAGCCGAAGTTGGACACTCAACTGACTGAGCCACCGAGGCGCCCCGATGCCTTTTCTTTTTTAAGTGTTTTTCCATAATAATAGCCAGTAGTGTTCTAAATATTTACATGTTCAGAAGGCGAACACTGGCTAGTAGGAAAGAGGGACGGAATGAGCACAATTAATAGGATTAGAGACAGATTCAAATGTACCCACTAGATGTTTGTGGAGCAGTTACTGTGCTCAGACCGTCTTATGTGCATTAGCTCGTGGAATCTCCGCTTGGACCTGAAGGGTGAGCTGCTCGTATACCCATTTATAGGTAAGTAAGCGGAGTCCTGAGAAGGTCGAGTAACTTGCTCCAGATCAGGAAATTAGTGTCAGACTCAGAATTTCAATCCAGCTCAAGCTGACACCGGTCTGATCTACTACAGAAACAAAGGCTCTAGCATTCCCGTGGGACCTCACTTTGATCAGGTAGATTAATCCTCACCTCACCCTAGGGCTGGACCCTGTGGAGTCCAGGAAATACAAACCATTGTCCATGGCCTCAAGGGACAATATTGTGACCTACTGGAAGCAGGCTGCTACTTTTACATGGCACATTCTATAATAGTTCAGCTGGTCATCTTAAATTAAATGCTAACATTTTCATCCCAGTCAATAGGTTCAGAGAGGTTCATGTTGCTGAGGGACAGTTGGGTCAGGGGATTTGGCCCCCTCTTGGTGTAATTAGGGTCTGGATCTGGAGAGGCAGGTGGTAGAAAATGATCCTTCAAAATGGGCAGTCAAACCTGGGCTCCTGAGGGGCTCAGTCAGTTAAGCATCCAATTCTTGGTTTCAGCTTAGGTCATGATCTCATGGTTTGTGGGTTCAACCCTGGAATCGGGCTCTCCTCTGACAGCACAGAGCCTGCTTGGGATTCTCTCTCTCTTTCTCTCTCTCTCTCTCTCTCTCTCTGTCTTCTGCCCCCCACCCCCAGCTCTCTCTTTCAAAATAAATAAATGAACTTACATAAAATAAAATAAAATAAAATAAAATAAAATAAAATAAATGGGCAATAAGACCATACAAAGAAAGGAAGAGGGGGGTAAAAACGGCTTTTATTCAAAAAGGTCCCCAGCTTCATTCAGTGTCTTCTATGTGCTGGCTGTTTGGAAGGAGGATGGGGAGAAATGATAAAATATCATTTTTGAAACATAGTGCAGCGTGTGTCGACAGCACTGGGCTCCTTGCCTATAGATGAGAAAAGAAGATTTTTGGACAAGAGATAGTCTGAGTCCCCCTTAGCCCCCTGAAAACGCCCAGTAACTGGGGGCCACTCTGAAGGGACATCTTCCAGAGATGGCTCTCATCACAGTACCGTTACTGTCATTTAGCGGTGGGTAAAGCCACACTGCCATATCATTTGGTATGTCCCCCGTGAGAAATTTGAGGGAATCAGGTATCTCATTTTCTTTCTATGATTATCTAGATTTTTGTCACGTTTAACAGTAGCACAAATAATTTTTTGATTATTCATAATCATTTGAAAATACTTTTTGAACAAAGGATTGGATCCCATATACACGTAATTGTTTACTTGTGACCTATTGGCTATACCATCGTGTTAATATATAATGCCTTTAAAACATATGCCAAGGGCCCTTGGGTGGCTCAGTCGATTAAGCATCTGACTTCAACTCAGGTCATGATCTCGCAGTTTGTGAGTTGGAGCTCATAGTGCTGACAGTTCCAAGTCTGTTTGGGAATCTCTCTCTCCCTCTCTCTCTGCCCCTCCCCTGCTTACATTCTCTCTCTCTCTCTCTCTCTCTCTCTCTCTCAAAAATAAAGAAACATTAAAAAAATGCCAAAAAAGAAGTCTTAAATTAACGAGATACATAGAAGTCCTAGAAATTTCTTCAGTGAATGCCTCCGTGAATCTCCACGTGCACATTAGGAGAACAGAGGTTTCTGCCAGAGACCCTAGAATAATGTCTTTCAAAATGGCAAACCAGGGTCATCCTGGGGCCGCCATAACAAAGTGTGACAGACCTAAACAGCAGAAATATATTGTCGCAGAGTTATGGAGGCTTTCCAGCCCCCATCAAAGCGTCAGCCGGGGTGGTTACTTCCGAGGGATCTGAGGGGGAATCTGCTCCAGCCTCTCCCCTGCCTTAGGTGGGCTTGCTGGCAGCCCTTGATGGGCCTTGGTTTGTGGAAGCAACACCCCGATCTTTCCTTCATCTTCACATGGTGCTCCCCTGTGTCTTTTCACACCTCCCTCCCCTGTGCGTCTCTGTCCCTGTCCCTGTCGGACTCTGTCATATTGCATTAGAGCCCACCCTAATAATCTCATTTTAACTTGATGACTTTTATACATATCCTCCTTCCAAAAAAGGTCACATGCTGAGGTATTGGGGGTTAGGGCTCCCACATAACCTTTGGGGAGAACACAATTCAATCTATAACACCCTGTAAGCCTACACTTGTTTTAAGCAGTCAAGTTGCGCATTGGAAGTACTGTTGTCACCAAAGTGTCGGTAGGGGCTTGACTTACAAACTGGTCTCAGTGAAGCCCCCCAACACTTTTTCCCATGAGAATTGAGCCGTTCTTCCTCTCCCCATCTCCAGAAAGTTTCTTGAGCCTTTCTTTGGTTCATACTTATTACATCTCGTATAAAGGTTGCCAGTGGCTGAGTCTCACACAAAATTGAAATCTCATCAGGGAAGAAATGTTTTCATTGACATTTTTGTCCACTTGCTTTCATAACAATTTTCTATCTTTCTGTTTGCCAGTCGGAAACATCTGTTTTTACAGTCTTGTCATACATGGTAGGTGATCAATAAATACATCTTGAACTAAACTGAACTTTTTGAGAAGTGTACGATTTTATTCTATTGTTAATGACAACTTCCTGATCAATTATCTCTGTGCAAATCTTTGAAATAAATCAACTGTCTTAAGGTCAAGCAAGTGTGCAAGTATACAACCCCTCCCATTTGCCCACCAGTATTTTTCCCACAGTTTTTCTAGGAGAATGGAAAGCATTTGCTAGTACGTGTTCAGGCTCACAGAACTTTACTTAATTAAGCAGAACTTGGCTAACATCTGGGGTGGAGACACGTTTTCCCCACAGAAAATTGCCTTGTTCACTCCGGATGAGTCATGTCCCTAAGTCTTGGCCCGGGAGTGGGTGTTCAAGGGAATTGTGTCCCGGCTTCCAACGACCATGAAATGCTCTTTCTGTAAGTGGCAGACTTTTTGGATGATGCAGAAACACCTGCATTTCTCTCCAGCTTTGGAGGAAGTTATATTTTCCCAAGTGTCAGGGGACTTTTAATTGAAATGTTCAGAGTTCCTGCTTATCTGCTGGTATGGCTTCAAGACAGGGAGGGAATATATGATTAGTACCTGTGCCTTCTTTTTGCTGTCATTACTTATTTTGGCTTTATTAAGTAATCCCAGCTTCTGCCTTAGAAAAGGCTATGATTTTTCCAGCTTCTAATTGGTTGACCATTTTGCTTTAGATCAGCATTCAATCAACTCTAGCAGATGTCTGTTGCTACATGTATTACCAAACGTTCAGCAAGTAAAGATAAGTGTCTTTCAATCCGTTTCAAGTCACCCATCAGCTGGAGTCCCTGCATAATTTCATCACCCCAAAGTTATATTGTTCCCATTGAGAACAAGAAGAAATTCAGATCATAAGCCCTTCTGATCAATGTCGTTGGAGCATGGAAATTACCTCCGCATCTTTAACTCTGAAATAATTTGTCCTAGAAGAGAGTTGACCAAGGAAAGTTACTCTCCATTTTGGACCAACATAGGTTTTCCACGGGCAGTGGGAAAGCAGTGTGAGGCAGTGTGAGAAAGCCACTTGGGTTTTCACTTCTTTTTCAGTAAAATGGGCATGAATGGCATCTTTCTCCTTACCAAAAAATGGCTTGTTGATAACTGGCTGAAATATTTTTTATGTATAAGTTAACTTGGAGACAACAAGATAAGGATGTAGCAAAGTGCCTGACACGTAATAAACCACATTTATGGTACATTTTTTTGTGTGTGTGCCGGACACTTTACTATTATCTTATTAATCCTTACAATGAGCTTTGAAAAAAAATCTTTCATAAATAAGGGACGGAGAGTACCGAGGATTCAGAAGGCAGGGATGAACCAATCTAGAACCATCTCACTGCTTGCTCTATTTTAGTGCCCACAGGCTTGCAGCAGATTTTGTTCTCCTGTGACCATTTCGAAAGTTTAGGAGTTTGCCTACCAAACTGGCCTTTCAAAAACCACCGTATCTAATGTAAATAATGATTGCGAGCCCGCCCATGGCACAATGCTCATCTCTGTGATGTACTTCTATACGTTGGAGAGTGCTTCACACGATGACATAATGGGAATATTCCATTTCCTTTCAACAAATGACCTTTTATTAGTTTGAAAGAGCAGCTTGCATCCCAGTAATTCAGTATCAAAAAGCAGAATTATTTGTTTTTGAGAAGGCTCACCACCCACCTGCATGTTCCCTTCCGCTAAACCCCCTCCCTCAGACTTCGAGACAGCGAGTTGCAGGGGATAAAACATAAGGCCCTTGTTAATTGCAAATTAATAGTGCCAGCAATGTATGCAGATGGCACCTGAAGTCAATTGCTGACAGTGTCATATTCTGGTTATGTTTTTCTTTCCTGCCTGTGAGCAGGAAAGAGGGGTTAGCAAAGGCAGAGGGGTCTTGGATTCTTATTTAGTTCTGAGTTTCCGAAGGATGAAATCCGTGTCTTTGGCTTACCACTGTCCTTATCTTACAAATTCAGTGGTTTTTGCTTTTATTTACTGATTAATTTTGACCAGTTCCAGGCTTTGGTGGTTCAGAGGACACAGGTAGGACTCTGGACAGACGTTCTGTGTATATTGAACTACACTTACTTAGCTAATAGCTATTTTGCTGGGTTCATTTTCTCAGTCTCAAGCAATCAGTTGTGAACCCCCAGTGTGGTAATACGTCCATGGGGAACATTTGCGCTTTCGTTGGCACTTTAATCTAAGTGATCTTTAATTGATCAAATAATCTTTTCTTTCTTTTGAGGGTGACATTTCAATAAAACTTTTGCCTGCCAACTGCCAAAGTCAAGTAAGTGAAGGAGAAACCCGAAGTTTGTGGGAGAGAATGATCATTGTCCGAAACCGGATGACTCGGGTGAAACAAAGCATCCTCCTGAGTTCCTGAACATTTTTCAACGTGGACTTTGGACTAGTTATGTATTTGAAAAGTTCCCTCGAATATAAAGCAAGACATAGGATTTTGATAAAACCTGGAGCTTCACATTTTAGGACGAGTGGCAGCACAGTGTGTGATACTGTGACAGAGCTTGGCTAGCCAACTGGACCCTAACCCCTCCTGAGCTTCTCAAATATCCATCCATCTTCCCAGTCTTTGTGATTAATCCTTCTAGAGAAGAAGAGCAGGGTCTGAGGTCTATCTGGCTATAAAGTTTTAGATCTGGAGGAACAATTAAAATATCCTATTATAGTAACCCCAGTTTTGGAGGGAAGCAGAAGTCCCTGTTCGGCACCCCTATGCTCCTGTCTCATGAACACGTGACAGCCTATCATGTGCTGGGCACATGCGCTGAGAAGTGGTATGACTGAGACCACAGCCAATTTGGGAGCCTTGGGACCCATGAGCCTACTGGAGGGCCTCAGTTGTGGCTGGAAGCAACACAACTAGCCAAAGCAATTGGCAGCGTGTTGGAAATTTGAAAACTGCCAAAGCTTGGCTCCCACTTAGCAGCACCTAATGAACCAATTCATGCCCACCTCTCAGTTTAAATATGGAACCAGTAATGATCACTCATGGGTGTTCATTGCATGTTGCACTCTTATAATTAAAAGTGTGACACAAACTCTGAATAGTAGTTTCAGTTCTGAATACAAGTTTCAATTCTGGGCTTTTCTCCAGCCGGGTGCCCTCTGAAATGTCCTTTCCACATGTCACCTCCTCCAAGTCCCCTTTCCAATGTGCCTCTCATTTTGCTGTGTGGGTTTATCCCACCCACCCCTCCATGCTCTGGAGAGCTTACGCCCACCTCCCCAAGAGCTGGTGTTAATGGTGGGAATCTCAGTCCCAGGCTTGGTCCATAGGAGGCATTTGTGGGCAGAGAGCCTTTTGGCCCACTTTGCCTCACACCATCTGGATAACTACCACCTGCATCATGACTAGACATAGAGCTTGCCTCTGTGATGGAGACACTGTGAGAGAGACACTGCTAGGAGAGGCCGGGCAGGGAACCTGGGGCACAGTGTGGTGGATATGGGGCGGGAGGGGGTTAAAGCATAGCTGCCCACGCCAGATACAGCAACCGCCTCTTCTGTCTTCTTGTTCAGAGTGTTCAGAGAGCTTGCTCTCGGTCCCGTGCTGCTTTCGCAGGACATTGATGAGGTGGGCCTCCTGGAATTAACACCTGTGAAAAGGTGGAGACAAGAGTGAGACTGGGCAGAAGGAGGAGTTGAATTGAGATGTGGGGCCCGTGAAGGCTCCAGCTGAGCCCATGGAGAGCGTTGGACTGGACCAGACCTTCAGAAAAGTCTGGAGTTTCCACCGTGGACAGGGGGTGGTGTTGATGAGATATTGGATACAGGCGGCCCCGGAGGGGAGGTGTGAACGTGGGCGAGGCATACTGTTAGCCAGCATCTCACACACTATGTGTAGCGTTCAGCCTCCTTGCCTCACCCCACTATTCAACTGTCCTTTACATGTCTTACCAAGTGGAATTCAGTCAGCACTAACTGGACATTTGCTATGTGGATAGTTAATGTGGATAGTTAGGGCAACTGTTGAAGGCATTTTTTTAAATAAGTAGGAAATATAGCCCCTGACATCCCAGACCAGTGTGTGTGTGTGTGTGTGTGTGTGTGTGCGCGCGCATGAACTGGTCAGGGGAGGTGGAGAAATCTAAGACAAGACAGAACATAAATGCCTAGAGGAGACACAAATAGTCCTGTGGGGTTTTACTGGAGGAAGGAAAGATCACATCTAGTTGTGGATGATCAGAAAAAGATTCCTAGATGTAATGGATGGAATTGTTGAATGATTCTATTGTGCCCCTGAACTAATATAACACTGGGTGTTACTTACACTGCGATTTTAAAAAAGAAAGAAAAAAAGAAAACAAAAGGAAAAATTCCTGGAGTGAATGGTCTCAGGCATTTGGAGTTGCTGTGTAGGGTGGACAGGATTTAGATGCGAAAGGCTGAGTCAGGGGGCATCCCCAGCAGAAGGGGTGGTCCATGCCAAGGCACAGACATAGGAGGATATGGAACATATTTGAGGGGATACATGGTGGGTGTCGGCATCGGGCTGGAGTGGTGGCCAATACCTTACTGGCCAGATAATAAGGTAAGAAGGTAATAGGGCAGAGGTAAGGCAGTTCTCTATTTCCCTACCCACCCAACCCACTCCCTGCTGGCCCTCAATTCTAAATTGAAATGTGTTGAAAGACTGTTTTATTGGTTCTGTACCAGCCACAAAGGGGGTGCTCAGTAAGTACCTGAGGATTTCACTCAATCAGCGGTCTGTTAATCTGCTTCTCTAGGTCGCACAAAAAGCAGAGGAGACTTGAAATATCTGTTCTCTGGCTTCCTCACTGCCCATGGAGGTTCTTCCTGATCCCACCTTCTTCCAGCAAGTGGATAAGGATTTTTTTTAAAGCATCTTCTGCTGAATCCTACAGCTGTTTGTAAAAGGAATCTGAAATAAACACATGGAAGAAATAAACAACCTCAGTTTCTTCCAAGCTCTGTAAGGAGAGATTGCAGGTGAGCCTGAGACCTCCAGTGCCCAGCTGTGTGATCCTGGACCAGTCCTTCACCCTCAGGGTCTGGTTTCCTGGGCTGTAACAGTAAGGACGGTAATAACCTCCTGCACAGCATTGTTGTGCAACTTAAACTGAGAAAACGTATGCTAATGTACATATAAGGGACTGCAGAAGTGCAGAAGTACAAGTTCAGGGGCACCTGGGTGGCTCAGCTGGTTAAGTGTCTGACTTTGGCTCAGGTCATGATCTCACGGTCTGTGAGTTCAAGCCCCGTGTCAGGCTCTGTGCTGACAGCTCGGAGCCTTGGAGCCTGTTTCAGATTCTGTGTCTCCCTCTCTCTCTGCCCCTCCCCTGCTTATGCTCTCTCTCTCTCTCTCTCTCTCTCTCTCTCTCTCTCAGAAATAAATAAACATTTAAGAAAAGAAATATAAGTTCAAATTTGGAGCACAAATGTCGGTAATGAAGATGCTTCCTGGAGGATTTCAGTGTCCCTGGATCACATTCTTCCAGAAGACCAGTGGTGCTAATGGTTGAATTCTGTTACAGTGCCTGACGAAATGATCGAACCTTGGTGATTTTTATGTGCTTTTTCTTAAAATTTTTTTTAATGTTTATTTATTTTTGAGAGAGAGAGAACATGACAGGGGAGGGGCAGAGAGAGAGGGAGACACAGAATCTGAAACAGGCTCCAGGCTCCAAGCTGTCAGCACAGAGCCTGACGTGGGGCTCGAACTTGGGAACGGTGAGATCATGACCTGAGACAAAGTCGGACTCTTAACCGACTGAGCCACCCAGGCGTCCCTCATGTGCTTTTGATAGTCTGTCTGGAACCAGGCTAATGCGCAGTCTGGGCGGCAGCCAGCCAGCAGGGAGAACTATAGTTGGTGAGGGCCGGGCACTCAGAGCAGGGAATGCTTTGCCACCTCTGCCTGGAAGTCCACCCCCCGGGGCCGTGCTGAGCCGCGACCCCATGTTCACCTTGGTTCTGTCTACCCCAACTTCTGCAGTCTGCGCTCTGGGCTTTCAGAGAAAAGGGATGCTTTCAGTCACGGGCAGGCCTTTGTTACACAGATACAAAGCTGAAATCAGTATCAGGTACCCCAGGCACAATGTTTAAGAAGGATATAAATAAAGGGGTCCCTACGTATCCCTCCATCACCGTGCTTGGCGCAGAAGACCTCCACACATACGTAGCCACTGAACGAGTGTGTTTAGAGTTGAGGGAGAAGCAGTTGGGCAGGAAGGATCAGGGAAGGCTTTTTGGAGGAAATGGAGCCTATGTAGGTGCGGGGAGCAGGGGTGAATTCGGCAGCAGGAGGGGGACGTCATAACAGGACTAGATCCACTGAATAGGAAGCTCCATGTGGGAGATCCATTAATGGGGGGGGGGGTCCTTACATTCAGTTCAAGCCTTTGGAGGGCTCCCCAGGCAGTAGGCAGCCAGGCAGGTCTCCAGGAAGACGAGGAAGGAGTATGTGCTTGCAGAAGGCTGTTCTGTCAGTGATGAGCTTAATGGCCTGGAGGCCTAGAGAGGCCAGGAGAATCTGCTGGAGAGCCCTCATCTGGGGTATTTCCTGCTGTAGGTGGGGCGCCCGCAACATGGAGTTCGGAGGTGGGAGGTAGTCCGGAAGCGCCCAGGTGTGGCACTCCGTTTTCTCCCGTGGATCCTCTGACCCACTGGGCTCAGGGGCACCCAAGGGCTGCACCCTCTCTTTACGCTGTAGCTCCTTAAACAGACTTGATGTGATATTTTCACCTTTGGGGAGACTGACCAGCTAACACCTCCCAGGGTCGATTCTCTGGAGGGCTTTGTGCCAGGAGGACTGCATGATCGGCTTGCTCCCCGTTTACAAAAGGCCTTTGTTGGGTGCTGACAGGTCATACAGCTTTGTCTTCAGTTTTCAAGCTGCTCATACCTGCCTCCTGGGATCGGTGGGGGGTCAACGTGATTGCTGACTGAAAGGTGTGCCATTAGCCTGGTCAGGAGGAACCAGAAGAGCCATAGGGCCAGTAATGTGAATTCCCCCAATTGACAAATATGTTTGCACGCCCAATAGTTACAGTAAAAGACATCGGAGAAGTGCTTTCAACTGTATGAAATTATTTTTATTGTTATCCCATCGGGATCCTCTCAGCAACCCTTTGGAGCTGCTATTATTGGGATCCTTGTTTAACAGCATTTTTTTTTTTAATTAAAAAACTTTTTTGTCATGTTTATTTATTTTTGAGAGAGAGAGAGACAGAGCGTTGAGTGTGGGGAGAGAGGCAGAGAGAGAGGGAGACACAGAATCTGAAGCGATCTCCGGGCTCCGAGCTGTCAGCACAGAGCCTGATGCGGGGCTCAAAACCATGAACCGTGAGATCATGACCTGAGCTGAAGTCAGACGCTTAACCGACTGAGCCACCCAGGTGCCACAACATCATTTTTTTAAAATCGAGGTACAGAAAGGATCCGTAATTTGCTCAAGACGTGGAACACATCCACTCTGTTTCTTTCTCTTCTTGTCAGTGTTTCCAGGTCCTGGTCCAGATCCACCAAGAGCTTATTTATTAACCAAGAGGTGGTGACGGGTGCAGATGAAAACACAACTGTTGGGCCACATCAGTCTGAAAGAGGGACATGGGAGACGCAGGAACATGTCCTGCCATGGAGGGCATGCAGGGAACTTTTTGCTGCCGAACAACCCTGCAGAGCAGAGGCTTTTACGACCCCTATTTTCAGATTTGCAAGTGGAGGACGAAGAAGGGAAAGCACCCAGCCAATGAGCAAATGGCAGCCTGGCGGGATCTGTTTCACAGGACGTGTGCACAGCCTCCGGGGTTACAGAGGTACAGGTCTACAGGTCCAGCATACAGCTGCCCTGAGGTTAGAGAGGAGGCCATGCTGAGGGCTGCGGGGCTCCTTTTCCCCCTCCCTCCTGTTTCTAGTGCAAAACTGGATTCTGGAGTAAGATAGTGTGACTGGCGGTGCTAAAAAGACTAGAAAGTGCCCTTCCCTCTCCCCACTCCCTGCTGGCACTGCCTGGCTTCCCGAGAGCAGGGTTTGGACCTTGCGTTCCTTTTATGCAGCACAGTGGAGCCAGGCTCAGCATTGGGGTCTTTCCCCTGCACACAGGTGGGTGAGGTATCCAGGCCTAGAAATCCATGGCGCCCCAGGACCTAACCAGTGCAGGGCAGCGCCCAGAGCTGTCAGCCCAGAGAACGCACAACCTTCAAGCACTCCCTGAACGGCATTCCTCCGTACCCAATGCCCTAAAAGTCCCTTTCGAGTGGAGAGCCCTGAACATCACATGACCGCACTCCAGAACGTCCTGGAATTTCCCCCAATCCGATAGAGAATAATTACGCTGTTAAGGCTGCAATTCAGCAGCTGATAAGGCAGCCCCTTGTGCCGGTCAGGTAGTCTTTTTTTCCCAGAAGTTATATAAAATTCAAACAATCCTAAGAGCACTAGCTACACACGGACCACTTTAAGCCTGGCAAATGGAGTGATAAATCCTTAGTATGCATAAAGTTCAATGGTGTCCTTTACCGCCTTTCAACAATCAAATTAAACTTGAAAGGGTTTTTTTTTTTTTTTTTTTTTCCCCTCACTGTGGGGAGGAAAAAGTGCCATTGGAAAAAAATCATCTCGCGGGCAAGTTAACAGATAAGGGTCTAGCCTGCTGACACAATGCCAAGCGGAGGTAAAATTCAATCTATCACGGCAAAGTCATTTTCCCTAAACCAGAGAAATTAATGTGCATCGGAATATAGGGACAGTTTCTCCCTTTTGATGTGTTTTTTTTTTTTTTTGACTTTGAGGTCTAAAACTAAAATTGAAACTGGCATTTATTTGTAAATGACAACCCTATTCTCCTTTAGATGATACCACATCTATTAAATTTTTCTGAGAATATATAAAGTTGCCCATGGAATAAAAGTTATGTTCACAATAGCAGAACAGAACTAGGGGGCTATTTCTAAATAGCACATTCAGCATATTAATTGTAGCTTAGATAACAGTCCTATCTCCTCAGGGCCTCTGTTTGGGTTTAACACCAGAACCGGCAAATTAATACGGTCACGATAGAGCCAAAAGCTGGATCACTTACTAGGTCATTACTGTTCAAATCAAAATTCATACTTTTCCAGATCTCCCTGGGGTTACTAGACAGGCAAGGTTACCATTCTGTCGAATAATCTCTCCTGGCTCTTACTCCACAGTGTTAAGAGAAACAGTGATCGTATTACATTAATTTTCATATTAATAGGTCCTGTGCAGGGGCTCCACGTCTCTCCTTCTGCCCAGCCACCCTCTTCCTCAACTGCACAGGCCCTGGTTTCCTGCTCTTCTCAAGTCAGGCTCAGGTAAATGACTCAGCTTCATTTATATCGAGCCACATCCTAACTTTCGGATTACTGCTTCTCAAAAACGAATGTGATCTTGCGAAACTTGGGTCCTGCTGGAAGAGGGGCTCTCAGAGCTGGCCTCAGCAATGTTGGCTGGGCGCCTACATAGCACACGAGTGATCCGCAGACAGAGATCAGAAAGCTATACGAGACACTAAATTGCAATTTCTTACAGATCAGCACATTTGCATCCAAGCCTGGCTTCCCGTGGCATGTGACTGATTTCACTCTTATTCTGATATTTAGCTTTAATGGATGACACAACATCGTATCTGACCAAATCATCGGTCAAAATATGACTTGTTTTTTTGTTTTCTCTAGAATTATGAACAGGGACAGGAGAGGGACTTCTTGATTTCCGTGTGGATTATACTCTATCTGAATTGTTGAGCAACAGCATTTTTTTTTTTTTTCCTTCTTGCTAACATTTACCACCTCCGTTTGTACCTGATGCCCATAGGAAGTTTGGAGAAACATGAATGTGGAAGGATCCAGAGTTAAATCACAAACAGCACATGCTACAGATGGAGCGTTTTCCCCTAGAATTTTTCAGCAGCCTGGGAAACAATATGATCATTTCATTCCTATTACCCAGGAAGAGGCAGCCCTGGAAGGTTCCGGAGAAGGTGCTGCTGGCTCCATACGTAGAAACTGCAGCTGATTTGTGTTTTGGGGACAGACTCTTAACACCTTTCTGAAGCCGCCATGTGGCATTCTTAGCTGTGAACACATGATGCTCAGATGCTTCATTTAATCAGGATTCCTTGTTCTAGGACACCACCTACATTTCCACATGTGACTTTACGCATGCTTTATTTTCTTCTGATTGAATTGAATCGCCAGTGTGCTCCCAGAGACCCAGGGCCTCTCAACATTTCCTTGGTTTCGGGATCATACAAAGAGCATTTGTTTCTTGTTTAGACAATCTATAATTTCTTTCATTGCTTTTATAGTAAAACTTTTATATCAAACACTGTGCATTCCATGAGCTCCTTTTCTAGAGAGGCAAGGGTATGAAGACCATTTTCATAAAAGTCATTCCAAGACATGATATGCTGTCACGGACCATGAGAATGCCATCCCATGGGGACAAGTTATAATGACTTACATCAGTCTAATTTGAATCATCTTCAAATTTATTCACATGGCAGAAATTCTTTTTAAGATGAAACAGGATTCAACTCAGCAACCCAAGTTGGTGCCAATGTACGAGGCTCGGCTTGATAGCTCTTTGTAGTTGAAAATATTTATAACTTCTCGTAGCTTACTGCCCCAAGTTACAAGACACGAAATCTTACTTGGGTTTCTCAGTGCTGTGGGTTCTGATTTTTCACTTCAGAGTGGCTGCTGGACTGTGCGGGGGTAACAGGAGTTACCTGTTTATACTGATGTCTGACTCTGGTTCCCACATCAACTCTGGGGTGTTTGAACCCCGCGGCGGGCTCTGGGCTGACAGCTCGGAGCCTGGAGCCTGCTTCGGATTCTGTGTCTCCCTCTCTCTCTGCCCCTCCCCTGCTAGTACTCTGTCTCTCTGTCTCTGTCTCTCTCTCTCTCTCAAAAATAAAGACGACAATCAATCAATCAATATAAATAAAATCTACAATTTTTATGCAATGATTTCTCAGACATGTGCACAGAGATGTTCACTGTTGTAGTATTTCACTGGCAAAATTTTCTGCTATATGTCTTGTTATGAAGAAGTATCCTGTCCAGAGGTCTGCTCTGATGGGCGCTATTATTTTTTATTTACATGCAGAATGAGAATCTACTAAAATGAAGGTCCAGCAAGATGCATATGGGATCGGTAAAAATGTAGATCTAGACTAAATTCATCTTAAAATTGAATTGGATGTTTTCTTTATGGACTGGCCTGGGATGTGCTGTATGGAATCACTCATTTCGAAAAGTGTTTGTTCTCATTTTAGTGGGGACAGAAGTGGGGGCCCCATGCAGGCTCAGCGAATAGTGTGTTTTGATGCGTTTCGTGCACTTGGAAGGGACAAATAAGAATTGGCAAAAGTGGACACAGGCCTTTCTTCTTTGAAGCTGCCACCGTCCCAGAATCAGACCAGACAAACTGGTGTTTTCTTCCCCCCTCTTGTTGAAAAAAGGGAGAGGGCGTAGCAAATGGTTTTAGATTCATTACAGGAACCACTTCCTAACTGCATCAGCCTGGGACTTAGTTTCATCAACCATTAAGGGGGGATAACATAATAATTAGGCCTCAAAAGGTTGCTGTAAAGCTAATCTATAGATGTGAAGAGTTTAGAACAGTGCCTGGCACACAGCAGGCACTAAACACATGCTGGCTGCCATATTGCTCTGACTACTAATCATCATTATTAACAATCATATTTAAACTACCTTCTGGAGCTATGGGTATTTCCAACAGAAAGCTGCAGTAACTCATGACTCTGAGTGCATCTTGAGTCAGATTGCTTCCACTCCGTCCTTGCTGGCTCTGGGACTTAGGGCAACACACTTAAGCTCTGTCAACCTCAGCTTCTTCCCCGGTGAGTGGGGATAATGATAGATCCCGCCTCATAGGTTTGTTGGAGCATTAAAGGAGTTAGCATACCATGTGCTACGTCAACATTATCTCGTCTGCATTCGGGTCACTTGTCTTTCCCACTCATTCTGTAGCTATTACCGCAATCCACTCCAGAGGTAACTTAAGTGGGTCATTGTGGCAAGCACGTGACCTCCCTCATTTCATGCCAATTCTGACCATGATCTGCACCTTTATGTTTACCTGATATTTTGTAAACCAGAGTGAAGCTAAGGTTGGATGAAAACATACCCACATTTCTTAGGCATTAATTAGCTATACAGATGATTATTTTTCATATAATAGCCATGCTCATCCATCTGGATTTGAGAGTGACCACTGGCTTCTTTTGGTTTGTCACCACGGTTAACTATCACCCCAAATTCAACACAGTGATATGCTTCTTTTGCTATAAAGATGGCTAGGAGTTAAGGGTTTCAACCCACGGGAGAAAAACAGGAGAGGGAAGATAACTGTTCCAAGGGTAGCTTTGGGTAAAATTGATCCACATTAACCATTTAGTTAACAGAGTGAGTGCTGCGTATGAGCAACGTTCCTTGGGGCCCTGATTAGACAGGCTGGAAATTACAATTCTTGGAGTCATTCGTGCACCTCCCAAGCTCTCTGCAAAGGCAAGAGACTTAGCAGAGACCTGACACGGGGCACAAAGTCAGTTCTCATGAATATTTATTGCACAGGCATCTCATAATCTAATCACTGTTCTGTTTCTAAGGATTCATTTCAGAAGACAAAGCACAACTTTCAGGATATATGTACATTCTTGTTACAATAAACCTGGTGCTTCTTACTTCCCTCTCCCCATCTCCTTTATTTAAAAATAGGTACATTGAAGCATTGGAATCTCCGACCAAGAAGGCAAATGGACTGGATTCTATTCCTGGCTGTGCCACCCTTCTCTTGCAGCCTGGCAGTTCACTTGACCTTTCTTCCCTTCTCGTTCCCCAAGGAAGATGCCTGCTGGGTACAGACCCCACGGGGGTGTTGGGAGGATTTCAGGAGTGAATACAACTATCTTGGGTTATAATATGATGCTGCCAACTACTCTGAGGCCCAGGGATGAAAGATGCTGTGTGAAAGAGCATTGTTACTGCATTTTGTTAAAAATATGGATCAAAGGCTGGCTGTACAGTAAGTGCTAAATGTTAATTATTGTTATAATATCATAACAAAGCAGATGCCAGAATGCTAGATCCCACGAGAAAACCTATTATAAGAAGCCAGTGTGAAATGTACAGATTACAAAGATATTTGGCAAGGAGGCAGATTTGGTTTTGAAATCTCAATGAACAATTAAGCGGAATAAAAAAAATAACTTTTAATGCTATGAAAAATATAAGTGTCTTGACAAGACTTCAGCATAAAAATAAGAAGCTGCCTTTTCTCCATAGAAAAGAGGCAGTATTATTGTCTTCCCCCCTACTCTGAGGAGACGTTTTATTTGTGGCATCCTTGAATGTAGAAAATAAAAGCAACATTCTTCTTTACAATGACCCTTAAAATATCTCTTTGCAGCAGAGACAAACTGGGGGAAAATTCTCTAAGTTTATAATACAGTAAATCTAATTTTTTAAAAACTTCAAATGAGTCTATGTTCTACTGCCTGTTTGTCTTTCCTCCTCCAAATGGATTTTCTGTTCGATGGCATTAGAGAATGGACTCCTGTGCGCATTTCTAGACCCCACCAGCTTCTCCTCGCTCAAGCTTCTGACATATTTTCAGATCTAGGAAGCAGAGTACATCATGTAATATCAGCTGGGAAAAGGCGGAGGAAGGGGAGGGGAAGGTGTAGAAAGGGGGATTTAGAGAGAGAGAGAGAGAGCTCTGTCCTAAAAGAAACCAAAAAACCAAAACCAAAACCAAAACAACAACCACAAAAACAAGGTGAAGAGAAAATCATTTCTGTGTCCTCGTGCTTTTTAAGAATGTGTGAACTCACCGAGCATACTCCATCTTTTTTTTTTTTTTTTTTTTTTTTTGAACATTGCGAGAAATGAATGACCAGCTCTCAGGGGGAAAGTAAAAGCACACATTTGCGAAAGGAACTGTTTTATCTTTGGGGAAGAAAAAGAGCCAGCAGGTAGATTGCACATCCCATTGCAAACTTACAGGAGAGTATCCACCATCAGAGTATTACGGCCAGATTATAATTATAATCACCGTGGATCCAGCTCCATGTTTATGGAGCAACCTACCTGATATTAATTCATTCGGCACTAACTTCTTTTTTTCCCCTTTTCCCATTTTCCCCTGTTACTCTACCTTTTAACAATGCATCTGTTATTAGAAATGAATATGCACCGCATCTGTTGGTGAAACGTGCCACGGTTTCTTCTGTGTGAAAGGGAGGTGGGAGACCGAATGCAAAAAGAACTTATTTGGGATTTGAGCTGAACCAATCTAGACTTTGTTACTAAAAAAAAAAATAAAAAAAAAATTCAGGATGACGCAGTATTGCCCAAGGAAAGCCACTGTCCCTGCGTTCCTGTCCTTCACAGGGAAAACACCCTCTAACACAAGCCTGACTTTGGAAGGAGGTGGCTACGTTGGGGGGAAGGTGCCCTCCAACTGGGACCGTATGGCGCTTCGGAGGCGTCTTGTGTTAATCAGGACACGCTCGTTGTTTTCCCAGCCCCTGTGATACCAAGATTTCATGAGCGTGCTTGAGCAGCTGCTGGTTAAAAAATAAACGGAGGTGGGAATTGCAACTTCAGCACTGTTGTCGGGATTTGGGGAAGTGAAGCAGGTAGGCAGGCAGAGCAAGGTGAGGCATGAGAGCCGATGAGAAGCTAGAGGAAAGGCTAGAAGCGGCTTCCTCTACCAATCAGGCATCTCCCTCCACCCCTGTTGGATCTCAGCCTCTACTGGGCAGGTGATTCCCTGAAGTGGCCCAGAGTTGCTGAATAGCAGAGAGTGAAAGCTATTGAATTACTGTTTTTTATCTCCACCATTGATAGCCCTCTCTCTGCCAGTTCATCAGTAACTGGCTTAAAACTTACGGACTTTTTAAATGATGATTTTGGGCTTTGATTCTTAAGGCATTTCATTCATTTTACAACAAATATAGTCTGTGAACACGCATTTACTGTGAGCCACGCAGAAAGGATGAAAAGTTAGGGAAGACCCAACCCTGCCCTTGACTTGCTGATGGCCCAGTAGGAAACAGAGCCATGGAAAATCAGTGCAGAAAGGTTTCAGAGGCCCTGAGGCAAGAAAGCATGGGATGGGTTAATTCTACTTGGGAGGCTAGAGGTCAGGACACTGTCAGACAGGAATGACCTTTGATCTGGGTCTTATAAGTAAGCGACTTCATCCGGTGGGAAGATTGGGGAAGAACACCTAGGCAGAAAAACCATGTGGGCAGAGAGATCGCAATGAGAAACCATAAGGGGCCTGGGGGAGAACGCGAGCAGGTGGAGGTGGGCAAGAGAAAGGTCAGGCTCTCATCGGGCTTTATGACGGATGCTGTGGGCTGAACTACATACTCCCCAAATTCACATATTGAAGTTCTAACCCTGATACTTCAAACTATACCTGTTGTTTGGAGACAGGGTCCTTACAGAGGTAATCAACTTGAAATGAGGTTATTAGGGTGAGCCCTGATCCAATAAGGTTGGTGTCCTTATAAAGAGGGGAAATTTGGACACAGACATGCACACAGAGGGAAGAGACTCTGGGAGGGGATGGCCATTCACAAGCAAGGCGAAGGGCCTGGACCAGAATCCTCCTCCCAACCCCAGAAGGAGCCAGCCCTGCCCACGCCTTGGACTCCCGGCCTCCAGACCCGAGACTATGTGTTCCTGTTGTGTAACCCACTCAGGCTGAGGTGCTCTGTTGGACGGCTTCTGGGAACTAAAGCGGGGCCGAGCAGTTTGGATTCTGGACACGCTAATGCGTGTCTCTACCACCCCAAGTCTGATTAAAATGTCCATCTGGAGTCACTAAGTCCGGGCTGGGACTGAGGCTGTATTACTAACAAACCCCGATGATGACGGTGCTGCCAGTCTGCAGACCACACTGGGAGAAACGAGTCCACAGACCGACGGTCACAAGGCCAAATTTCACATCAGAACCTCCCAGCGAGCTCTTAACAACGTCCAGACGCAGGGCTCTGCCTAGACCAACGAGACAGGACTCCTCCAAGACCAACGAGATGCGGGAGTCCTCCAAGACCAACGAGACAGGAGTCCTCCAAGACCAACGAGAGGCAGCGGGATTCCTCCGAGACCAACGAGAGCCAGAACCCGAAGGCCAAGGCCTTTCCCAGTCTGCGCGGGGCTGGGCCCCACTGTTCTCCTTTCAGTGTCTCTGGGGAGCTTAGTGCTCAGAGCTGGGAATTATGTGCCCTGGGGACTCACCGAAGGGTGACTTAGCAGAAGAGACGAGTGCAAGGCTGTGTTGCAGAAGGGCCGCCTGGGGCCGGGCTGCAGGTGAGGGCGGCAGGTGTGAGGCCCTCCCCGGCGCTCCCGGCCCTGTTCGCCTCCGAAAACAGCACAAGCCAAGAAACCCAAACGGGGGACGTGGATTAAGGCGAAAGACTGGGACGACCACAGCCGGGGGAGAGAGTGGGGGCGGGCAGGCACAGAAATGCCCGAGCGCCGGGCCCCGGGGCCCCCCGAGAGCCCGGCACCTGCGGAGGGGACAGCCGAGGGTCCCCTTGTCGGGGAGACTGTCACTCGGTGCCCCCACGGCGGAGAAAGGGACGGAGCTTCGTCAAAAAGTTAAAAGCAGGACCAGCGTACTACCCGGCGGTCCCACTTCGAGTCTGCACGCGGAGGAAGGAAAACAGGACCCGGACGAGGCATCAGTCCCAGCGGCCGAGGAGGGGAGGCCGCCCGCGCCGAGGAACCGACACAGGGGACGCGGGCCTGGCGCGCAGGGGGATGCTGTCCCGCGTGGGCAAGAAGGAAACCCTGACATTCGCCAGGATGGACCAGGAGGATGTGATGCCCAGTGAGGTAGGTCAGGCAGAGAGAGGCGGATGCTGTGTGGCATCGCATAGATGTGGAATCTAAAAAAAAGAAAAAAAGCAAAAACTCACAGAAACATCAGAAAAGTGGTGGCCAAGGCGCTGGGAGGTGAGGGAAATGGGGAGAGCCGGGTAAAATAAAAGGGTGCAGACTTTGGGCTGTAGATGAGTCGTGGTAAGGAAGACGCGGGGCTGTAGGGGGTCACTCGGATGTAGTTGAAGTTTGCTAAGAAAGTAGAACGTAAATGTTCACACACACAAGAGAGAGAGAAAAAAGCGTGGGGTCATGGGAGTATTAGCTGATTGTGGGGTTCTTGTCACAGTGTGTGCGTATATCAAGGCACCACACTGCGCCCTTTAAATATCTTGTAATTTTCTCAACTCCACGTCAGCAAGGCTGCAGAAACAGATGATAGGCTATGCCGTCGGTCCGCTTCCTACCCGCCCAGCAACAGCGTGCAGTAGGGCGGAGAATCGGGCTGAGGGATATGAAAGACACAGACCATTTCAGGGCCGATGCACAGATGCCCAGCAGCCTATGGGAGAGACGTGAGGGAAGACACGGAGGGAACGGAAGCTTCTGGTACCCGCGGCTGCAGCACACGTTCCACGTGGCCCGACTACAGCCAGATTCACGTGCGGGGGAGATTGTTCTGGGCGATGCCGAACGCCCACTGTCTTCCCACTGCAAGAATGCCCATGAGTTACCCTGCCAGGTTGTTTCAGCAACCCGCTGAGTCTTGTTAAATGATCACAGCCAAGAGGGAAACGGCAGAACCGAACCACGCCTCGGGAAGTTCGCTCGCAGCGCGACGTCTGCGGTTCGTGCGTGGTCGCCGTGTCCTAGATGCACTTGGTGTCATGTTTACTTCTCACTTGTGATCATTTTCAAAGGTTGGGAAAGGGGGAATCACCAGGCGAGAGTCCCACGTAGCTCGTGGTAATCGCTGGAGCTCCACGGGAAACCACGTTTACTGAAGGAAAGCTCACGCTCTTACTACCACATCGGCTGCTTTTGGCAGAATCTCTGGCTGTAAGGGGCAGGCAGTCCTGTCCTCTGATAAAAATTATGGAAGCCACGTTGTGGTCCATGTTTTCCTTCCAGCTCTGACGCTTAGGCAAAGCCACTGGTAAGAGGGGCCACGTGTAGGTAAGCGTGCTACCGGGAAACTGAGGCAAACAGGCTTGGTCTGGCAGCGGTTGGCCGAGTGGTGGAGAGCCCTGTCGGAGAGATGGGCCTGGTTGCACGTTCCCCTTTTGCGACACTTCATCAAGAGGAACCAAGCACCTGGGTTTTCCCAGGAGGACTCTGTGTGGAGCTACTGGGCCCCTTGTCACATGGGTGGGGTCGTCCTGAGTCTGCAGGCAAAAGTCAGCCCTTGGAGCTTTAGTTGGCTTGCGGTATTTTTTCAATTAAAGATGCTATGATTGAAAACAGCCCAGGGCCTTTTCTGAGCTCTGTTTAATTACTCATTGTTCAGAGTGTGTGCGATACACGGTATTTTAAGGAAGAGCAAAGGCTTCAGTAGTTTTTTTTTTTTTTTAATTTTTTTTAATGTTTATTTATTTTTGAGACAGAGAGAGGCAGAGCGTGAGCAGGGGAGGGGCAGAGAGAGAGGGAGACATAGAATCTGAAGCAGGCTCCAGGCTCTGAGCTGTCAGCACAGAGCCCGCCACGGGGCTCAAACCCACGAACCGTGAGATCATGACCCGAGCCGAAGTCAGATGCTCAACCGACTGAGCCACCCAGGTGCCCCTGTTTTTGTTTTGTTTTTAAAGGATACTGAAATGGGGACTAGAACACTGGACTGGCCATTTCTTGGGGCAGGGACCACCAGGAAAGGTTGTCCGGGTTCTAGGGCCTTCACTGTATGGGGAGGCGATGGGGCAGGAGGACCCCTGGGCCAAGGAAGTAGGCTCATAGAGGCTTAGAATTTGGAGTGTATTTTCTTGGTCATGTGAGCGCACAGCCTTTCTGGGTGTTGAAGTGAATTTCACGTAGGGACGAAAAACTTTATCTTTGGGTGACATTATCCTTGGATGCTGGATTGACTTATTTCAGTAGCAAAGGAAGTTCAACCGCAAAATTCAGTTTTCTGAAAACAAAGGAGTAATCGTTACTTTCTTTGCAATTCCAATATGCAGAAGCCTATCACAGAGTAGTTTCCAGGGTGTTTGTTTATAAAATAAAACTATCTATAAAATTACCATTTCCTTGGGGTGCATGGGTGGCTCAGCTGGTTGAGCTTCTGACCTCAGCTCAGGTCATGATCTCACAGTTTGTGGGTTCAAGCCCTGTGTCAGGCTCTGTGCTGACAGCTCAGAGCCTGGAACCTGCTTCCAATTCTGTGTGTCCCTCTGTCTCTGCCCCTCCCCTGCTTGCACTCTCTCTCTCTCTCAAAAATAAACATTAAAAAAAAAGTTAAAAAAAATAACCAATTCCTCTGCTCATAATAAATTTGTGGTGGGAAAAGGCAGAGACCAGCTTTAGGGTAGATTGAGAGTGTCTGCTCTTTTTTTAATGTTTATTTATTTTGAGAGTGAGAGAGACAAAGCATGAGCAGATGAGGGGCAGAGAGAGAGCGAGACCCAGAATCGGAAGCAGGCTTCAGGCTCTGAGCTGTCAGCACAGAGCCCGACGGGGATCTCAAACCCAGGAGCAAGATCAAGATCATGACCTGAGCCAAAGTCCGACGCTCAACCGACTGAGCCACCCAGGCGCCCTGGGAATGTCTGCTCTTTTTTATGTAAGCACCTGTTACTAGGGCAAGACCCTTCTTTGTGTTTCTGGCAAAACCCAGTGTGGTACTTCCTGAGGGACACGAGTCCGCAGCAGGTTCAAAGCTGCAGCTTAGCGGGAAAGCTGCTCTCCCGTTACCCCAGAGCTCTGTTTAGTCAGAAGGCAGCTCGCGACAGGAACGTTTGACATCACCTCCCTGCCTGGCTTGGCCAGGGCCCCAGCACTGCTTCCGGCCAGGGCTGGTGGCTGGCGGCGACGTGCCCTCCAGCACATCGCTCTTGCCCTTTGCGAGAGTGACGCTGCCATATCCTCTGTGCCGCAGCCCACTGGAAGCAGGGACCTGACTCCACGGGGGCAGCTCTTTGCCAAAAGCCAGTCCAGATTCTACACGTGGACGCACTCAAGGGCATGCTAATCGGGACAATTAGATTGTATCTGATTAATGGCCTCTGGCAGTGGTCCACTCAGCTCTGTGGTGCCCGCACCCCGACCAGGCAGGCATGAGTGAGGCTCCAGCTTCCCCCAGGTCCCTCAAAACCGCCCCAGAAAAGCTGCTGGCGAGCCCCGGAGCTCTCCGAGAATCAGCGGTGGCTTCCAAAAAGGAAAAAGCTTCAACTTTTCATTTCTAAACTGTTGGCTGATGCCTCTTTTTTTTTTTTTTTTTTTTGCTCAGAGAAAATGTCATTGATAAATCCTGAAGCTAAATGTAGAAACTCTGGAGGAAAAAAAAAAATAATGGTGGGATGCGATCTGGTTTATAAAGCTTGAGAAAACGTCCTGGAAAATTCCTGGTAACCGAGACCAACTTGCGAAGCCAGGAACTTCCAAACTAAACGTATCTACTAATTCATTCCTCTGTTGAGTAATTCTTTGTGAACCGGCTTGAGTGTAGGCATCCAATGAAATCTAGTCTTTGCCATGCAGATAAACTAGGGCTTTTATGGGTGACAATAAAGTGAAGTTTATCTGAGGTATTAGCTTGGTGGAAGAGGTTTTGTTTCGTTTTGGGTTTTTTTGTTGGTTGGTTGGTTGGTTGGTTGGTGTGGCAGTCCTGGGAAAGTTTCAGGATCCCAGCAGACGCTGAGTAAATGTTGGGATCCAAGAATGAAATAACGGTCTCTGCCCTTCAGGCTTACATTCTGTGCCAGGATCATAGATGGGATTCAAAAATAAAGCGCTTGTTTTCTTTAGCAAGCATTTACCGTGTGTGCCGTGTCCTGTGGAGGAAAGCAGGGTAGGCAGGGGGCCGGAATGCGCTAAGTAGGGGCAGGGGTGAAAGGGTGCATGTGCAGGTAGCATTCACAGGGTGAGCTACTGAGGACCAGCACCCAGCTTGGGTGTTGCCAAATGCAGAGTGTTTGAGGACAGGGTGAGGCTGGAGGGAAGGAGGGCTCCCGGGGTGGGGGGGTGGGGGGGGTGGGGGTGGTGGGGAGGGCCTGAGGCCCTCTGTCTTCCAGAAGCCCCGTGGTTTCCTCGGGGCGCATTCCTGTGGGCGGTGTGGCCTGGGAGCCGGAGGCCGCCTCATCTCCTGCTGAAGTGCCCTTGGTGCCTCCTCCCTCCTGACCCCTGCTGGCTCTCCAGATGGCTGCGCCAGCCTCCCCCTCACGCCCCTAGTTGCTCCTTCCGTCCCCCTGGAAGAGGAAGCACACGCCAGTCCTTGGGTGATTTCTCCTACTTCTTCCTATGCCGGGAGCACCCATCACCCCCACCCTCCTGCAACGATGACCGTAGCAGATCTCACTCTTCTCATTTCTAACTGGCTGCGGCCAGGGCGATTGAGGCTCCAGGTATGGAATCCGTGTGGCATGGGCGTGCCAGTCACCTGGAAAAGGTGCCGGCCAGCTGTGAGTTTCCGGTCCTCCAGTCCTGGTCCGCTCCAGGGCGTGTGCCCTGATGACAGCCTCACCCGCTGCAGGTGCAGCAACAGAGGGACCCAAACCCGCACCCCAGTCTTTAACCTTGCCTTTTGCTGTAGTCTTTGATGCTAACTCTTCTGGTCGGGCACAGTCAGGATGTAGTGACCCAGAAGTTGCTTGCTCACCTGAATTACGAGACCTGGAGGGTTTGCGTGGGGGCAGGGTGGGAGTCCTGTGGGCTTGGGCTGGCAGGGAAGGCGTCACCTCGACTCCTGAGGACCTCAGAGATTAAGGGAGGCAGCGAGCCTGAGACCAGGGCTGAAGGGGGGGGATGCACTGAGGTGGGAAGTCTGGTCTCAAGCAGGGCTCTCCTGGAGCAGGTTCAGGTAGCTGGAGTTGGTACCTGTGGGATCAGAGAGCTTGGGAGATGCTGGGTCTTGTCAGGCATGGTCTGGGTAATTAATAGCTGAGGCAGGAGAGGAGAGGAGATGCTGGAGTCGGGCAGCAAGCCACATCTGGTGTTCCTGTGGCCTGCTGTGTAGACAGCCCAGCCCCGATTCTCTTAAAGACTGACATAAGGAGAACATTCTGTTCTGTCTGCGTTCACAGCCCCTTTCTGACTCTTTCTGGCTCACGTGCCCCCAGTTGATAACCGTTCTGTCCTTTCTCCTTAGATGTGGGTGATAACCTTTCCAACATACACCTCATCTGGTCCTGAGTGTTAAGTGTTTGTGAGGAAAAATCAGCTTGTTACTTCAGCTACAGTATTTATACCCACCCATAAAACTACACATGGAAACGACAAACAAATTTATTTGCCATTTTTGAAAATTTGGCCCTTAAAGGGCATTAGCAAGAACATTGTGCCATTAGCACAGATTGTTTTTAAAACACTTGAAAAGATCCAAATTCTGCTGAATTTGGGGGCCAAGTGGATTGAAAATTGCATCTTGTATCCCAGAATCTCCATGCAGTTTGGTTGTGTGCATGTTGGAAAAGAGTGCCACTTGCACGTGGCCCGTGTCACCCAAGGAGGTGACCTGACCCTGGCCCAGGTATCCAGACATCCCTGGACCACAGAAGGCCAGTCTGCAGATGCGTGGAGGAGACCGGAGCATCTGGTGGGCCCGAGGGAGGGAGGTGGGCTTGTTCGGGGCTTGGATGCCTGAGGGTGTCTCCCAAGGAGCCATCCCAGATCCCAGTCCCAGGAATAGAGCCCAGTGCTGCTCTAGTCTCGTGATCACTGCCCGTAGGATGAGGTCCACGGTCCTTCCCCTTCTGCTGAGGCTCCTAAGGAATTCTGGTCTTCTTGTCAGTTTCCGGAGCTTGTGAGCAAAAGACCCTTCAAGGATTCATCCTCCCTCCTGCCTCGTCCAGCGTGCGGTCAAGACCCGGTTCATATCACCTCTGTGATGTCCTTCTTAACCAGGTCATGTGGAGTTGGAAGGTTCCCTCCTTCAGATTCCCCCAGGACGGGGGTCACAGTTACCCCATAGTTTTGCTCGATTTCCCTCTTCTCTGTAGGTTAGTGGCAGAGTCTTGAGTTATTTATGTCCACCCCCTGGAGCCAAGTAAGAGTGCGGTGGATACTGTTGACTGGATGGGTGACTCCTTACCCAGGGTGCGTGAGCGGGAGGGAAAGGAAGAGGAGAGAGAGAAGCGAGTGACAACGTCGGATGGCCTGCACACTGCAGCACGCGTTCTGGGCGGGGTGCATGGGCCAAGGACTGGGACGCACTCTGGGAGTTAAGTGCTACTAAGATCAGATAACGTGTTCGAATCACTTCATTAACTTAATCTAGGAAGTACATGCTGGTGATCCGGCCAAGTGTCAGTAGACACTGGGGCACAGGCAGGCCCGAGCAAGGTGGATCTCTGGACCCCCGGGGGTCCCTGGTACACGTGTGTAGGCTGGCCACTGTCGGTGGTGATCTGTCGGGGGCCCCTGGAGAGTAGAGAGGAGCAGGGGAAGGAGTGGTTTGTTCTGGCTGGGAGCACCCAAAGTGTCCAAGGAGAAATGGCCTCGGGGGTCAGTGGCAGGGGGTCAGCTGAGGGGGTGTCCCCGGTGGAGGGAAGGCTGCGGCGGAGAGGCAGTGTGGGTGCCTGGGAAGCCGTCTTGTTGGGGAAGGAAAGCTGGCAGGGCGCGTGAGCATCGCACTGCTTGGAAAGGGAGTGGAGTCTGCCTTTGCCCACAGGACACCCCAGCTTGTAGCACTTTTTAGTAGCTCTTGTGACACGGGTCACATTCTGCTGTCTGCTTGATCGTAAACACCTGGTCCTGGAACCATCCGCAGTTTCTTTCGGTGTTAGAGACTGGGATGGCAAATTTAAAATTCAAATTCTTGTGAACAGCAGAGAGAATGTGGCTATAAAAGTGTTTCAGACCACAATGTTTTAAATGAAGGTTAATTTTCTGATAAAGTAGGAAATGAAGGAAAAATTATCTCCCTGCACGCGAGCATGGTTTAGAATACTATAGCTCAATTAGATGTTCTGATTGTGCAAACAATCAGCTTCATGTCTTGTTAAACTTCTCCTTTTCAAATTAGGAAGCTTTTCTATACTAAGATTAGCAGGGGTATTAAGGATACAACAGATAAAAGATCCATCTGAGCTCAGAGGAAAATTATAACTTAAGAGGGTTCAAAACTAAATGAGAGCTTCCTAAAATCCCGCAGCGTATCCAACGTTATTAAAAAATCGTCCAGCATGGAAATTAGCTGTTAGACTCAGAGGAAAGAAGTTATTATTCTTTGCTTTTTCTCCCTAAGATATCAAGTACTTTTTACCCAGTGGGTTTTGCTTTGTGCGTGAAAGAAATAGGCATCTCGCTTGTTAATCAAAGTATTATTTGCAAACTAGATTTTGAGATGGAGAATGTTTATTCCTTATGGGCCGGGCTTTAGGAAAAGGAAGCTAAGACTGTTAGAATTTCCCAACTTCGTCTGCAAATGAAATTGATACCCTAAGTTTTAATAAGTCCATCATTTTTCTGATTCATTTTCAGGTCTTTTTGTTCAGCTCTGATGGGGTTGTATCTAGAACAAAGAGCTGCACAGTCATTTTTGTCCCGAGTCTTCTGTATTTTCAGTCCTGATAGTAAAGACACAGAATGTGGTAACACACACGTTATGGCACCTTGTGGAGTTTGTTCACTGAGCGCGCTAACGATGCCTCATCTTCGTAAGACCTTGGTTTCTGTCCAGCCTGTCTCCCTTCTTCCTGCTCTTAACGTTGACTCTTCGCTGCCTATGCTGGGAGCTGTGGCCCCTAACCACCCCCCACTTCCTCTGAGCCCTCCCCTCTCCCCTCTTGCAACTGCGGAGCCCCTGTCCTGCTCTTCCTGATGGTGGCTATGCACCATCGCCATGCCTTCCTGTGCGTGGCTTCTCTTGCACTTTCTTTGGGTTATCTTCCCAGGCTTTGCACCAGCTCGGAGGTTGTGTCTTCCAGGAAGCTTTTCCTGACCCCAGGCGTCAGGAAAAACGTTAGGTGTCCCCCTCAGGAGTGCTCTCCACACGGTCATGTTGTCACCTGCTCCTGGTCAGTTTCCTTAAAAAGTTTTTTTTAAATGTTTATTTATTTTTGAGAGAGAGAGAGTGTGAGCGAGCATGCAAGTGGGGGAGGGGCAGAGCGAGAGGCAGACCCAGAATCCGAAGCAGGCTCCAGGCTCTGAGCTGTCAGCACAGAGCCGGACGCGGGGCTGGAACTCGCCAACCGCGAGATCATGACCTGAGCCGAAGTCGGATGCTCAACCGACTGAGCCCCCCAGGCTCCTCTTGTGTCTCCTGAATCCTAAGCTCTGAGGGCACCGTCTGGGTCTTCTCTGGCAGGTAGCACATTACCCAGCATGCACTGCACACTCCGCCAACATTTGTTTGCTCCTCATGTAAGTAATTATTGAAAATATTTGAGGGTTCCCGGAGGAGACCCAGGCTCTTCTTTGAAGATGAACTCACTTCACTCACTGAGAACAACAACAACAAAAAAAAAAAAAAAAAAAAAAAAAAAAGTGACCCTAATGTCTAGGGCTGAAGGGGCCGTGCCGAGGTTGCCTGGAACAAAGGTTTGTCACAGTCTGGCTCCCGTGTTGGGCTCGGGCTGTGACTCATTGACTGGAAGAAGAAGTCTTAGGTGGATTGATGGCCAGTAGTTTGACAGATTCTATCACCCCCATTTGGGCAAATGAAATGAATTATTGAAAGTGATGGCAGATGAGATAACATTTATCTCAGAAAAGGGAACTGGGAAGCACTGCCCTGGGTGCCTTAAACATTAGTAAGTTCTTTTCTGAAGTGGATCCACTTATTTGCATTTTATAGTCAAGGACTTTAGGATACTGGTCAAGAGAACTTTGGATACTCAACCATCTGCAAATCCCACCACATGTATTAGCTTTAAGGTCTAGGGAAAGGGCTAATCTCTGTGTGTCTCAGTTTTCTCGTGTGTTAAATGGGATTTTAAAAAGCACCCTGAAATTGCACTAATGCTAAAATGAGATAATACATGTGAACATTTACCATAGTGCATAATAAAGGCTCAATAAATACGTGAAACGGAGAAACTAAGGTTCTAAGGGTTTCAATCCTTGACCACATAGCTAGGGAGGAGTGACTCTGCTATATGATCATTTAGCTAAGGAGGATTTTAAGTCCAGATTTGCCCATCTTACAAAAAATAGTGCCATTCCTGCTCTACTGGACAGTTTCCTTAGAAACCCACTGTTTTGTGTACTATTGTTGACATTGGTGTTTTGGGCTTTTTGACCCTTGTAGTTTGCTGCAATGAATTTAGAGATTTCCCCCATCAGTAGTGGACTGCCCATATGTTGCACTGCCAGTTAACTGACACCGTAGACGTTTTCATGGAAACCCAAACTATATGTTGTTCCTAAATTTTTAGTTTTCAGAGGACATTCCTGGATCCGGCTGCAAAGTCCCATAAATTAAATTGAAGTCAGTCACATTTATGATAGGGTTGTTAAAAAAGCAGTAAGTGTTGCGAATTTATGACTCTGTGCTCACATTCAGCTGTTCCCTGCTTCTGCTTCTAGGTCTTTCTATCCTATGTGGGATAAAATTTATATTTGTGGGTGAGATCATTATAAATCTTTTATGCACCACGAGTGCAATTTTAAATGTTTGCAAGCGTGGAGAAATGGGCCCATGAGATACCTACTATATTTCATGGATTATGGTTCTTGTATAACTAGTAAGAAAAAAAAAATCTCTCAAACCCAAACCCAAACACTGAGCTCTGTAACCGGTACCCAGACCTTACTTAAGAGGGAATGCCTTAAGACAGAGCTAAACTTTGACCCTGTGGATATTGTTTCAAAATTCCCTTTTTTTTTTTTCCACATTAAAACAACAACAACAGCGACAACTCTCATTGATGGCCACCCTTCTAGATGTCCCTTACAGCCGTCTCGGTGAGTTTAGTGAGAGCAGAGTAGGAAAGGAACAGTTTCTCTGCATCAGAATTTCATGAAACCTTCTGGAGTAGGGAGAGTGAGCCCCGCACAGAGCAACTGTTTGCCCTTTCCTCATTATTTTTTTTTTGGAATCCTGACCCTGAACTTGTGTGTCACTGAGGTCAAAGTGTCTAAGAAAGTGCAGACATCTGGAGAAGACTTAAAAAAAAAAAAAGTAATGAAAATGAAAATACACGTTTACTTTTTGCCAAGGGACAGCTGGGAACGAGGTACCGGCCACCCAGGGTGACTTCGTAAGCTCTGCGATGACAGGGCAAGGCCTCATGGCCATCCCGAGGAGACACTGGGAGTTGAGCTCACTTGAATGATGAGGCCAAATTAAAAGGGGTAAGAGAATGTGAAGAAGTATCATTAAAAGGAATTAATGAGATAGAATTTAATCTGCACAAACATTTTGTGCTGACTTTGTGCTTTGGAGCACGAGGCTGTCAGTTTTGCTGTGTTGTCAGTAGGAAATGATGCCTAAATTAATCCAGGCAACAAAATCATCTGGAGGAGCTTCATTAAAAAAAAAAAAAAAAAAAAAAAAAATACATGTCGGGGCCCCCATCTCAGCTCGGAGTCAGAATTCCCAAAGCCCCAGCACATGTCTCTGCCGTTCGTGACTTCCGTGGACTGACTTTTGGGAGCCAGGGTGTCCTTTGATAGTCCCCTTTCTGGGTACCCTTTTGAAAGTGCGTGTGAATTACTTCCGGCCTACCTACCTCTTTGTAGGAGGGGATTCTAAGTCAGCTGTGCTTCCAGGGGTGTTCACTTCCCTCCTGGAAATGGAAAACTGAAGTCCAGAATGGTTTGCGGTTTGATCAACAGCTTGCACGGCTTACTTACCGCAGACAGTCAGGACAGGAACTCATGCTTTTGGCCACCCAGCCCAGGGATCTTTCACTAGACCTGCCACTCCCACTCTGGGTCGGAGGCACTCCAGGGTGCCTCAGTGAACTTACATGGACCCTGCGGGATATTTGGATGTTTGAGTTTTCTAGGGAAACATGGTGATGCTCTATGGCTGTCAGATAGCATGTGAACTACTAGCCTGAGACGATTCAGTTTCCACTGTGGGCCTTGCTTCGTTCCTTTTAATAGTATATCCTTGCCAAGCTGGGTTTCTGAAGGTTGCTAACGTGAAAGGCAGGAAAATCAGTGTGAAATAGGAAGTCAAGGTGGTGATGCCCCCTCTGAATCCAAGGATTAAGCAATTGTGATGAGCCCAACAGGTGCACATACCCTCTAGTAAGTGACTATTTTAGAATGGAAAAAAAAAAAAGTTATATTTTCTTTCAATTTGTGTCTTATTTTTAAAATGGCTACTAACTTCTAGGATATAAATGCTTATAACCTGATTACTTTACAAGCAGATGTATAAGATACTGCTTTTGGCACAGGGATACTGAAAACGGAGACACTGAGGACACCGTGAAGGGACAAAGTTCAGGAGCTGTATTGCACTGTCTTCCCTTGTCACGCAGTACATTTTGACTTGTACATTTAAAAGCTTTGGTTATCTGGGTTTCGGAAAACAAATCAATGTCTTTTCCTCTTCTTTTGGTGTCAGGGTCTTACCATTTATTTCAGGTGTTTGGCTTCCAAAGAATCTGTCTGTGAGTTTCAGATGATGGTGGTTTTCCTTTCAGCAGCAAAGCTACGTTTCCAATGAAATGAAGTTATTATATTCAGAGCTGTGTCACTGGAGGAATAGGGTTCTGATGATGACTGGACACAGGGCATTTCATCCGTGCAGAATATCAACCTGACTGCATGTTAGGTACCGTTACAACTCAAGCCGTTTGGGCTCTTTAGACAGTAGGGTATCTAGAAACCTCCACTTTGGGCCCTTTAGACAGTAGAGGTATCTAGAAACTTCCACTTTGGGCTCTTTATCTTTAGACAGTAAGGGTGTCTAGAAACCTCCACTTCAGGTGGGCTCTTTAGGCAGTAGGGGTGTCTAGAAACCTCTACTTCGGGCCCTTTAGACAGTAGAGGTATCTAGAAACTTCCACTTTGGGCTCTTTAGACAGTAGGGTATCTAGAAACCTCCACTTTGGGCTCTTTAGACAGTAGGGTATCTAGAAACCTCCACTTTGGGCTCTTTAGACATGAGGGGTATCTCGAAACCTCCACTTTGGGCCCTTTAGACATTAGGGGTATCTAGAGACCTGCACTGAAATGCAGGTATTGCTTATTTCTTAGCAGGCTTGTCTTGGAAAGCTTAGTTGTTACTAAAGGGTCAGTTTGCCTGAACCTGGAGACAGAAAATGCCACGAGGGGGACTGTTGTGGGAGCACGGATGCACCTGTTGCTCCTGGAGTTGCCCTGGGTCTGACTGGCTCTGTGTAAAACGTTGGGGACACCAATCATTGGGGACCTAGTGGGGAGCTCTGATTCTTTAGCTAATTTATGTTTTACCAAGGTAATCCATTTTACCTTTTGGTTCTGTTTAATTGGTAAAAACAACCCCTTCCATTTGCCTAGTGGTTTACTTTTCTGGAAGCTTCCCCCCCCCCCCCCATCTCATTTGGTTCTTGCCACAACCCTCAGAGGTAAGAATTCAGGATTATTGTTCCCATTTTTAACAGATGAGGAACCTGAGGCCAAGAGAGGCAAGATGCCTTGGGCTGGCCAAGGAATGAGAAGAAATAGGCCTGTAGGCTTTGGCTCTCAGCTCAGTGCTCTTTCCCTTGGCCACACCTTTACAGGTTCACAAAAATTGCATAAAGGCCATGGTGAGCAGTAAAAGCCAGAGGCCCATCCATATCCTTGCTTCAACGCTGCAGTTACCGAGAGGGTCCCTGGTTCAACCCACACTCATCTTACCCCCATCACTTTTGCCGTTCCTGCCTTGGCTACAGCCGCTGCCGCCTTTTCATGGATCACCTAGGCTGCTCCAAGTGTTCTGTGTCTTCTTTTCATGTTCCTCAGACAGTCTTGAGATGCGATCATCAGCCCAGAGTTCAGCTCTCTGTGCCTTCGCGTTTCCCAGCGCCCGAATTCAGCCCCTCTCCATGTGATCTCCTGCCCCGAGGCATAAGAGGGGCTTGCTGCCTATGCCCTCAGTCTCTCTGAGAACCCTGGGCTCCTCCAGTCCCACACCACAGAGGTGTGAAACCCAGGGAGGGGCGGCCTTGTTCTGCTGCAGGGAGACAAGTGCATTAGGCAAATGTTTCCTCGACAGACCGCTGTGCAGGGAGAACAACAAAGCCAGTTCCACAGGGAGGAGGCACACAGGGTGTCTCCTGCTCTCACACAGAATCAGTCATTTGCAAGGGCTGTGGTTAATGTTCAGTCTGAGTGAGGCCCACACAGCTGGGACACTCTGTACTTTTGATCTGGCCTTTCAAGCTTGGGTGATGCCAGGAAATTGCATTTAATGGACTGAGGGCTACAACATAGAAAATGAGAATTTTGTAAAAACAACAGAGACCATTTTACGTTGCTTCCCAAAACCTGTTGTTCTGTGACGTCTGTGAATCTCTGCTCCGTGAGGGGAACCCAACACTGGCTGGCTGGGACACCCAGGGACACGTGGCCCGGCCTGATCTGCTTATGGTTAGAGACCTTTCTAGGACTCCACACACACTGAACTTGTCAGAGAGCTAGGACACGTGTCACTGAGTCATCTCCAGGCCAGTCATTTCAGCATAGGAAGCCACGCACCTGCACTTCTTTTGTGGTGAAAATAACTAATTTTGGGGAAGTGTTTAGGCAGCCTTGTGAAGGTTCAATTGATGAACTTCATACTCGTGGCCACACCCAAACCCTGAGTGCTAGGAGGGAATATAAATAACCCCAGAATCGATGCCGTGGTGATAGCTTGACCTCTTGATGCTAGGACTGGAGAGTTTATTTCAGTGAAGGAGGGGACAGGGATCCCCACACCTGTCAGGTGGACCCAAAGAAGAGTTTCCTTCCTTCCTCTCATTCTTCCCATTGTGCCACGCGTGGCAGGGTGGACTTCTCACATGACTGACGGTGCTGGGGCAGGGGCCAAAGCAGAGGAGCATCCGAAACATCTGATTTTGCTGGAGAGGGAAATACTCGCTAGCTTCCTATTTCCATATGACTGTGTCACTGGGGACTGACGTTTTCAGTCAAAACTTTGCAGAACAAAAACCCCCTTTTCTGATACAAGTATTGACATTAAATGGTTCCCATCAGCAGGGTGAGTGTACTGATTAATGCACACATGGGTGGTTTGTTAAACTCTGTCTGAGGAATTCTGGTACCCAACTGCATTCGATCATACGTGATCCTGTGACATAGAGGAAGCAAGTGTCAATGATAGTCCCAACATGCAGATGGATGGGCACATGAGTCTGACAAAGCAGGTCAAGAGAGGTAGGTGTGGAGCCGAAGGGCAATAAATTAATAGCTGGCACAGACACTAAATGATGTGGCCAAGGTCTTCAACCTGGATACGACCCTGGGTGCAGAAATGGGGCCAGAGAGAAGAAAAGTACCTGCTGTATGAGACCTTGATCTTTTTGCCCAGGATGGTCACGAGTAGAGACCTTAGGTGAAAGTTAGAGGGGGACAAATTTTATCTTGATGATTTAATTTGAGGGAGCTGATTTCAGTGGCCTATGTTCCAGCATCTT